>NC_061117.1:90010947-90217029 GCF_002878395.1 Capsicum annuum | reverse complement strand
CACAAACACATTAGCATATACACAAATGAATAACAACCCATAAATAAATGCACCCTATTCTAACATAATTCCAAGAAAAAGAACTGGCTACCCATAAGAGTAATAAGCAAGATATACCCAATAATCTTCATTGATTGAATTTATGAAAGACTAAGTGAATGCTACGTCAATCTTTAAACTTTAACAAATATTCAAAGGGAGTTAACTAATTCTTCATTTGGAAGCTACTCCAATGTATTCTTCACCCAAAATTAATAAAACAAATGTCCTCCAAAAATTAAAACTATGTAGTAGACAAAGTTCTAATAATTGGGAATTGATAGATGATCTCGTCAAAGAGATAGGTTTTGAGTCTCTTAAGGGGAAATTTAGGAACATTTGTGTGCACTTACATCTTTTTCCTTTGCTGCTTTTTCCGTTAAGCCACAATCGTGGGAGCTTATCTGTGATCTCGGCCTCCACGACTGCGCTCAGAGTCATGTGATTGTTGTATGTTGACCTGCTTGACTGACAGTGATCATGCTAACTGAGGCTATTTTTTGCTCCAAGTCTTCAAACTGCATTTCTTTCTTTCTTTTGATATTTTTTAGCTCGCATCCACATATTTTCATCACATACCTATGTGCCTGCAAAATATGGATATTAGTGCATTTAATCACATATATTATCTCACTTATTCATTAAAAATATGGTAATGTGCATGAATGTTAAGTGCGAATGAGTGGTAAATTCACCACTCACAAACAGACCCAACTTAAAGCTTTGCTTGTGATACGGGTGTAGTAAGCTGTCCAATAAGTTCATGACCATTCACACGTAGCCAAGCTCGGGAGTCACAAAAACTCCAAGACTTGTTCATGCAAATGGTCATTTGTGAATTGGTGATTGATACACCTAATGGTCTAAATGTTTTTAAGTGTGAAGAGGGGCCTTGAAGTGTAATAAACTTACACTCCAAGGCCATCATGAAAAGGGCAATCTGGTCATTTTCTCCTTCATTTATGGTGTAATATAAATAGACAATATTAGGGTTATTTGGCAGCTAATCCTTTCATAATATTTGGAGACATAAACACTTGTAATATTTAGGAACTTCTCACTCTTCCATTGGAGAAGCCCCAAATCTGAAAACTCACAAGTAGAGTGATACTTGTGTTGTATCTTGGCTAGAAACAAGGATCTTGAGGTCATAGAGTTCCTCTTGGTCCAAGTAAGAACTTGGTGTTAATATATTATTTAGTATTAGGGTCCTCTCTTGTTGTTAGGGTTCTTGGACTCTTGAATATTACATGTCAAGTTAATATCTTCTTGTGATCTTATTAAGATTGTGTTTTGTAATCTTGAAGTCTAGTGAAGCTGTGTGGGGCTCTTTCGATTCAATAGCACCTTTTTGACTTGCAGTTTCTTGTTGAAGACTTCATCATCTTGTTCTAAAAACGTGATTCTTAAAGCCTAGTGAGGCCGTGTGTGGCCTATTTCGATTCACTAGCACTTGTTGTTCAACTTGTTGTTTTTGGTGTTAGTTTGTTCATCTTGTTGTTCTTGCTGGATTTTTGCATTGTGGACTTGATATTGTATCATTTGGTATCAAAGAAAGGCTGATTGTGTTCCTACACTACCAATATTGGGCTCTCTTGGACGAAAATTCAAAAAAAAAATGTTGAAATCTGAAAATTCCAGAAAAAAGAAAAAGAGAAATCTGTCCATCTTGTTGTCTTGGCAAGATTGGTGATCTGTCTCCATTTTGCTTGATCATATTGAAGCTAGATCATCGTGGGGAACAAATCATTCATGACATCATCCGGTTCAAGTATGGGTTGAACAAAGAGATCTCCACTCATTTAACACTTCACAAGTTTGATATCGTTGAAGGTATTTTTCAAGCGGATTTTGAGATTGAAAGGGAACTTAAAGAGAGGTTGTCGTTCAAGGCAAGGGGACAATCCACCTCGGGTTGTCCTAGAAGCAAGGAGATGTCTCAATACTTTTGGGTTGGCCCAAAAACAAGGACCAAACCGCCACTACAAGGCTGCCCGAGCCTAAAATAGTCCACAAAATTCCTCCAAAGCAATAAGTTCATAAGTATCCTAACCCAAAGGGATTCCAATGTTTCAAGTGCCAAGGTCGGGGACATAAAGCGAATGAATGTCCAAACCAATGCAACGTGATTCTACGGGAAGGGAGATTATATTACCTTGGTGAAGAGGTGGGTCTTGAAAAAGGGGAGGATAAGGCCGATCCTCAAGATAGAGAGGAACCCGAGAATGGACCACATGATGATGATGATGATGATGATGTTGGTGAAGATGTTTATCCGCAAGAAGGGGAGTGTGTGGTTCCAAACTTTGTAGTTAGGCGCGTCATGATTAGTAAGGTAATAGATGACCCAAGTCAAAGGAAAAATCTATTCCATACTAAATGTCTTGTAAAGGGGAGTGTGTTTACTTTGGTGATCGATAGTGGTAGTTGTGCAAATGTTGTTAGTGTTGCTATGGTAAACTTTTTAACGTTGCCAACTACACCGTACACTAGTCCTTACAAGTTGCAATGGTTGAATGAATGTGGTGAATTAAAGGTCACAAGGAAATGTGTGATACGGTTTAAGGTGGGAAACTACCATGATGAAGTGCTTTGTGACGTAATACCAATGCAAGCGTGTCACTTGTTGTTAGGTAGACCTTGGCAATATGATAGGTCTACCAAATACGATGGGAGGTCCAATCAATATACACTTGAGAAGAATGGCAGAAAGGTCACACTTCATCCTTTTTTACCTTCCCAAGTAAATGAGTGGCATCAAAAGATGAGAGAATTGAAGGAAAAGGGAAAAAATCTGAAAAGAAAGAAAAAAAAGGGGAACCCGTAGGGGGGGTATCTGAGGCTGCCTCAACATCAAAGGGGAAGGAAAACATGGTGATGTTGGTTAGAAATAAGGAACTCTTCATGGATCATGATGAGGACACGCCTATGTTACTTTTGGCTCGTTGTTTTAACACTAACCTCACTAATTCTTCCATTTCTCCTTTGATTTCATGTGTGTTGTAGGATTATGAAGATGTATTTCCCGAAGAACTTCCGTAAGGATTGCCCTTACTTTGGGGAATTGATCACCAAATTGATTTTGTGCGGGGCTCATAATTGTCAAACAAGTCGGCTTATAGAAGCAACCCTACGGACACCAAGGAATTGCAACGTCAAGTTGAGGAACTCCTCAACAAAGGGTATATCAAGGAGAGCATGAGTCTGTGCGTGGTTCCAGTACTACTAGTGCCTAAGAAATACGAAACGTGGCGTATGTGTGTGGACAGCTGAGCCATCAACAAGATTACAGTAAAATATCGTCACCCTATCCCTAGGTTAGATGATATGCTTGATGAATTGAATAGTTTGTGTTTATTTTCCAAGATTGATTTAAGGAGTGGCTATCACCAAATAAGAATGCAACCCGATGATGAATGGAAAACCGCCTTCAAGACCAAGTTTGGTCTCTATGAATGGATGGTTATGCCATTCGGACTAACAAATGCTCCAAGTACTTTTATGAGGCTAATGAATCATGTGTGTAACACCCTATATTCCGCGTGTACTAGTTCTACTTATGTGGCACATGATATGGACTTATGGGGTAGGTAATGGGCTCGGATATTCTATGTGATTGGTGATAGTAAGATAGGTTTGGAGGAGTTCCCACATGTACTAAACGTGGTATGATTAAGTTACCTTCGATGAGAGAATATAGAATTGGGGCCTTTAAATAGGTATTTGAATCTAAAGGATGAAATGACCAAGTTTTAAGTTTAACTATAAGCATTTTGATCTTAAAATAGAATAAAATATTGAGGTGCTTGCTTGACTTATTTTAAGCTAGTAGGTGAATCACCTACTTTGACCTTTTGACCAACTTAAAAACTAAGTAGGTGAATCACCTATTAAGGATCCTTTGACCAGCTTATTGGGCCAAATACACTACCACCTACTTAAGTTAATTCTGGCCCAAATTAAATAAGAGAAAAGGAGGAGAATGGGCAGCCAAGGCCCAATAGTTTTTAATCCACAAAGGCCCAATATAATGGAAAAGTAGGTGCATCACCTACTTGATAAATTATGGCCCAAAAATGACCAAGAAAGTCGGCCAAGAGTAGCTCTTTTTAAAGGGATTAAAACCAGCCCTTATAGCTCATTTTAACAAGCCAAAAAAAAAAAAACAACTTTCAAGATTTTCTCTCTTGTTCTCTCTTAGCTATGCAGCAGCCCTAAAATTCCACTAGGGTTCATTGGAAACCTTCCTTCCAAGTTAAAGGTAAGTGAAAAAATCATGAGAACATCTTAAGAATACTATAAGGATTATGTTCTCCATGATTAAACTAGAAGATATCCCTTTTTAAGTTTGGCAGTCCCTTTATCCTTGATTATTAAGAGATTTTTCTCTTCACTTTTGGTTTGTGAGTAAAGGGATCAAGCTATTGATACATTAAGGGAATAAACTACCACCGAAATTAAGGTATGGCTACTGTACAATTTTTCCCTTTTCCTATATACGTGTGTTGGTTGAGGATTGTGTATATGTTGTTGTTAAGAACTCAAGGGATGGTGAGTTCAATTTCTGGTTGCCATATTAAGGGGTATTTGGGGCTGTTGTGGATCTGTTTTATGTATGTATGTTGGGGGCTTCTTGGTTGACGTTGGGGGAATGGTGTGAATAATTTCCATTGAAAGGTAGAAGAAGAGTATAATGGTACACCACCAAATTGAATGTCGCTTAAGTTTACTGCCCACATCACTTGATATACTGTTTTGAGAGTACAATAATGATGAAACTGTTAAGGGGATCTTATAAAAAGTTACATCATGTGTGAATGTAATTGGAGAAGAACGAGGTTGAGAGAACACCCTTGGATTAGTTGATTGTGGATTACTGCCCGGTTACTGTTTTAGTAAGTTTAAATGGCATGAATATGTTAATTAGCTACTAATACTAGTCTTATGCTATTGTAGATTAGTAATCTAAAAGGAAAGACGTTAAGTGAAAGTGTGATCAGTTGTGCAGCAAGGTATGTATGGTTCATCAATCCTACTCTTTGGGATGAATCTAACTCCCTTGTTACAAAGTAAGCTTCCTAAGCATTCTTCCTTTCAAGTTATACATAACTACAGCGTACAACCCCCAAGGTGGTTAACAACCTTATTCTAACTTGTCAAGTTGTTAAAGTACCTAAAGATGTGTTTGTTACTAGATCTGTCCATTTTCTTTCTAAATACTAGTATGATATGGGTGCTTTCAGAAATAAGCCTTACGAGTTGTTCTCTTAGTTAACATGACCCATGATGTTAGCTAAGCTCCTATGTGTTATATTTCTATTATTGTTGTACTCGACCTCATTGCTACTACATCTAGTGCATATTTGCACACCTTTTGCTACTTGTCCAAAGTTCCAAATCTAATACATGACCGCCAAAACAACTTTAAAGATAAAAAGAATGATCTGAAATGAGTCTATATCTTTTGGGTGGTATCCCAGGGGTGGAAGAAACATCTAGCATGGGTCGATCCCAATATTACGGGTGGTATCCCAGGGGCAAAAGGAAATCCTAGCATGGGTCGATCTCGATTTGTATACTTATGAGGAACGTATCCCAAGGGTTAAAATGCCTAGCATGGGTCATCCTCTTTTACCACTGATTAGCTGGTCATTTGTATATTGCTTTATAATCTTATAAAGTAAAGAAGAATAAAGCAAAGTAACGGATGTAATGTACATGATCCCATAAGAATAAGCAAAGTTGGTATTCTATCCTTATCTTTATAGTTATATATTGATAACTGATTTTGTTGAGATCTTGTCTTATTTATAGTCATTTCATGTCGTACATACTCAGTACACTCTTTGTATTGACACCCTTCGTGGGGGACACTATATTTCATGCCACAGGTACAGGTACTCTAGCTAGTAGACCACCCCAGTAGGAGCACAGGACATCCAGCTGCTATCGGTGAGCTCCAAGTTGATTCGGAGCTTTCGAGTTTGTTATATATTTTGGTATAGTGTAGTAGTTATGAGCAAGGCTGGGGTTTATCCCGACCATAACTAGGTGTCCAGGTGTCTTTTAGAGGCTTTGCAGACTATGTGGAAAGTGTGGTAGTATCGTGTTCTTTTAACGTTGTGGCCCCAAAGGCAAAGTCTTGTATATGTAGGTTTGGAATTACTTACGTGGTTTGGTTTATCAATGCATCTTATCTATACTAGCAGAAGCTTTGAATGCCATAATTATATGCATGAAAAGTACATGGTTAAGAGTTGGTTCTCCCAAAATGGGTGCCTGTTTGCCCCAACGGAATTTGAGGCGTGACAAAATTGGTATCAGAGCAGGTCATTCTAGGGTGTTGTCTGCAAAGTCGTGTCTATGTAGAGTCTTGCTTATGGGTGTGTTGTGCACCACATCTCTAAGTAAGAGGCTATGAGGCATTTAAGAGTTGTTTCTCTTTCTTCATTTCTTAGATCGTGCGATAGAGCCAATAATGTAGGTTGACTTATATTTAACCTTAAATATATTTTTTGTTCAATATAGTAATGACGCCGATTACAAAGAGTAAGAAGAGTAAACAAGTAGATATGGCTGTCGAAGAAGGGACAAGTAAATCACAACCTAGATATGCTGATCAAAGTGAGGCCCAAGATGAGTTTGCATCACAGACGTCTTCTACTCCTCCATCTCCAGAAGAGCTAAGGAGGAGGGGAGTACCCCCAGAGTCACCTATTAATGCTACTTAGCAAGATTTGAGAAATGCGGTGCAATTATTAACACGTATATAGTTGCTGGACAAGGTCAAGGACAAGCTGGTCCAACTATGGGTTCTAGTGGTGTGGTAGGGCAGCCAGTTTATGGACCCAAGATTTCCTTAAATTGGACCCTCCTCAATTTACTGGTTCAGATCCTAATGAAGATCCACAAGACTTTATTGATCAGATTCAAAAGGCTTTAGATGTTATGCATGTATCTGGTAAAAAGACAGTGGAGTTAGCAAAATATCGATTAAAGAGGGTGGCTATATTATGGTATGAAGCTTGGAAAAAGTCAAGGGGTATAGTTACACCTTTAGCTGGTTGGGAAGAATTCAAAACAACATTTCTTGATCATTATCTTCCATTGGAGATTCGGGAGACCCGTGCAGATCAGTTTTTAAATCTTTGCCAAGGAAATATGAGCGTGAGGGCGTACAGTCTTCAATTTAATTCTTTGGCCAGGTATACTCCTAACGTAGTGGCTACTATGGAGGATAGAGTTCATCGATATATGGATAGATTGGACCCATATTTGGTTAGAGATTGTACTTTTTTACCTTGAATAAAGACATGGATTTAGCAAGAATATAAGCATTTGCTCAAAAAATGGAGGATCAAAGGCAAAGAAGGACATAAGAGCTGGAAAGAGGGCACTCCAAGAGGGATAGATCTATGGGATAAATTTTTCCATCTTAGAGTGAATTCAGGCCTCGATTTTTTGATAGAACCCCTAGACCATCATCACCTTCCTACTCCACATCAGGTGCTTCTCCTCGATTCCAGGGGTTTAAGGGAAATTAATTCGGGCAAAGTGAGAGTAAAGGTTCACAAGTAGTAGGGTATCGAGAGCAAGGAGGTGCAAGCCAATCAAGACCTCCTAGACAGCTTTGTAAGCATTGTGGAAGAAATCATCTAGGTGCATGTCGGTTTGGAACAAATTCTTGTTATTGGTGTGGTACACCGGGACACATAATGAGAGATTGCCCAAAAAGAGGCATGGCTGATATGGCACGACCTACTTGATCTACTATTGCATCATCATCCTTGATTCCTTCTTTTGGTAGGGGTCAGCAGATATCTACTGGTCGTGGTAGGGGTGTTAATGGAGCTAGTTCTAGTGATGTTCAGAATCATTCATATGCTCTAGCAGGTTGACAAAATTTAGAGGCTTCTCCTGACGTGGTTACAGGTACATTGTCTATCTTTTCACATAAGGTATATGCATTAATTGATCTAGGCTCTACAATATGTCACTCCATTAATTTCTGGAAAGTTCAAAAGGACACCAGAATTACTAGCTAAGCCATTTAAAGTGTCTACACCAATTGGCGAATCTATTATAGCTAGAAGAGTTTACCGTAATTGTATAGTAACTGTTTGTAATCGTGATACATTGTCTGACCTTTTGGAGCTTGAAATGGTGGATTTTGATGTTATAATGGGTATGGATTGGCTATCTTCTTGTTATGCCAGAGTGGATTACCGAGCTAAGAGGGTGCATTTCCATTTTCCAAAGGAAGCAGTCCTTGAGTGGAGGGGTAATATTGGGGCACCAAGGGGTAAGTTTATTTCTTATATTAAGGCAATGAAGATGATGTACAAAGGATACATATGCCATCTAGTAAGGGTGAAAGATATAGAGGCGGAGTCACCAAATCTTCAATCCATCTCAGTGGTAAATGAATTTTTTGACTTATTTCCTGAAGAGCTTCCGGGTTTACCTCCGGAAAGAGAAGTGGAGTTTGGTATTGATGTGATCCCAAGTACTCAACCGATTTCTATTCCTCCTTATAGAATGGACCCTGCAGAATTACATGAATTGAAGGAACAATTAAAAGATTTGTTGGAAAAGGGTTTCATAAGGCCTAGTATATCTCCTTGGGGCATACCCGTGTTATTTGTACTTAAGAAAGATGGCACATTGAGAATGTGTATTGATTATCGACAATTAAATAAGGTGACAATTAAGAACAAATATCCCCTTCCTAGAATTGATGATTTGTTTGATCAGTTACAAGGTGCTAAGTGTTTCTCAAAGATCGACTTAAGGTCAGGTTATCACCAACTGAGAGTAAAGGAGAAAGACATACCTAAAACGGCTTTTCGAATGCGATATGGTCATTTTGAGTTTTTAGTTATGTCATTTGGGCTAACTAATGCACCAGCAGCTTTCATGGATTTGATGAATAGAGTGTTTAAGCCATTCTTGGATGTATTTGTTATCGTATTTATAGATGATATTCTGGTGTATTCAAGATCAGAAGAAGACCATGCTAATCATTTGCGACAGGTGTTACAAATCCTTCGCAATTGTAAGTTGTATGCAAAGTTCTCCAAATGTGAGTTTTGGTTAAAATCAGTAGCATTCTTGGGTCATATTCTATCCGATGAAGGAATAAGAGTTGATTCTCAAAAGATAGAGGCAGTGAAGAACTGGCCAAGACCCATGACGCCTACAGAGGTTCGTAGTTTCCTAGGCTTGGCAGGTTATTATAGAAAGTTCGTTGAGGGGTTTTCTTCTATTTTTGCACCTTTAAAAAAGTTAACACATAAAGAAGCTAAGTTTCAATGGGATGAAATGTGTGAAAGAAGTTTTCAAGATTTGAAGAATAAGTTGACTTCTACACCCATTTAGTACTTCCAGATGGCACGGAAGGCTATACGGTATATTGTGACGCTTCAGGAGTTGGCTTAGGATGTGTTTTGATGCAACATGGTAAAGTAATAGCTTACGCCTCAAGACAATTGCGGCCACATGAGAAGAATTATCCAACACATGATCTTGAGCTAGCAGCAGTTATATTTGCCTTAAAAATATGGCGCCACTAAATTATATACCGACCACAAGAGTTTGCAGTACCTCTTTAACCAGAGGGACCTAAACTTGAGGCAGCAAAGATGGATTGAGTTGTTAAAAGACTATGATGTTGATATCTTATATCATCCGGGCAAAGCAAATATGGTAGCCGATGCACTAAGCCGTAAGGTGATGGCAAGTAATTATAGGTAGCCCATGGAAAGGCAAGGGATAGCTATGGATCTACACCAATTAGCTAGCTTAGGGGTTCGCCTTATTGAATCTTCAAATAGAGGCGTTATTGTGCAAAATGCAGCAGAATCCTCATTAGTAGCCGAAGTTAAAGTGAAACAATACATAGACCCTATTCTTTTACAACTTAAGGAAAATGTACAACAAGGTGTAACAAAGGCATTTGAGCTTACAGAAGAGGGAATACTTCGATGCCAAAACAGATTATGTGTACCTAAAGTAGATGGGCTAAGAAAGAAGATTATGATGGAGGCACATCATTCAAGATATTCTATCTATCCTAGTTCAAGTAAAATGTATCATGACTTGAAAGAGGTGTATTGGTGGGGCGACATGAAGAAGAACATTGCAGAATTTATAGCTGAATGTCCGAATTGTCAACAAGTCAAAGTGGAGCACCAAAAGCCAGGAGGTTATATGCAGCTTATGGAGCTCCCAACTTGGAAGTGGGATATGATTAACATGGATTTCATCACTGGTCTACCTCGTTCATCTCGAAAGTTTGATTCTATATGGGTAATAGCTGATAGACTCACCAAATCAGCACACTTTCTACCGGTTAACACTACGTACATAGCTGAAGAGTATGCAAAATTATATATTAAAGAGATAGTTCGGCTGCATGGAGTCCCAATCTCTATTATATCTGATAGGAGAGCTCAATTTACCGCACATTTTTGGAGGTCATTCCAGAAGAGTTTAGGAACGCAAGTGAGTTTAAGCACAGCTTTTCACCCTCAAACAGATGGCCAGGCAGAACGTACAATCCAAACATTAGAGGATATGTTGCGTGCTTGTGTATTGGACTTCAAAGGTAGTTGGGATGATAATTTGCCACTAATTGAGTTTGCATACAACAATAGTTATCACTCGAGTATCAAAATGGCAGCTTATGAAGCTTTATATGGCAGAAAGTGTAGATCACCAATTGGGTGGCTTGAAGTGGGTGAAACTACCTTATTTGGGCCAGATCTTGTTCATCAAGCTATAGAAAAAGTTAAGGTGATACAACAACGATTAGAAACAGCTCAAAGCCGACATAAATCATATGCGGATACTAGAAGAAGAGGGTTAGAGTTTTCTATAGGAGATTCGGTATTCTTGAAGGTATCTCCAATGAAAGGGGTAATGAGGTTTGGTAAAAAGGGAAAACTAAGCCCCCGCTACATAGGGACATATAAAATTATTCAAAGATTTGGCCAAGTGGCATATGAGTTAGACCTACCCTAAGATCTTTCAATGGTGCATCTAGTGTTTCATGTCTCAATGCTCCGCAAGTGCATAAGAGATCCATCCCATATTACTTCTACTAAAGATGTGCAAGTTATGGAAGAACTCACGTATGAAGAAGTGCCTACTGCTATACTAGATCGGCAAGTTAAGAAGTTCAGAAATAAAGAAGTAGCTTCAGTAAAAGTGCTTTGGAGGAGCCCGCAAGAAAAAGAAATCACATGGGAAGCCGAAGAAGCAATGAAGTCAAAGTACCCTCATTTATTTAAATCTAAAGACTTGGTCCAAGGATGCTGATTTGGGGAATAAACAAGTAAGTATAAATACACAAGTGTTATATTGATAACAATGAGTTTAAACTTAGTCTTATATTCTTTTACGCTAGCTAGTTATGCTAGCATTCGAGGACGAATGTTTCTAAGGGGGGTAGGATGTAACACCCTATATTCCGTGTGTACTAGTTCTACTTATGTGGAACTTTATATGGACTTATGGGTAGGTAATGGGCTCGGATATCCTATGTGATTGGTGACGGTAAGATAGGTTTGGAGGAGTTTCCACATGTACTGAAACGTGGTATGATTAAGTTACCTTCGATGAGAGAATATAAACTTGGGGCCCTTAAATATGTATTTGAATCTAAAGGATGAATTGACCAAGTTTTAAGTTTAACTATAAGCATTTTGATCTTAAAATGAAACAAAATATTGAGGTGCTTGCTTGACTTATTTTAAGCTAGTAGGTGAATCACCTACTTTGACCTTTTGACCAACTTAAAAACTAAGTAGGTGAATCACCTATTAAGGATCCCTTGACCAGCTTATTGGGCCAAATACACTACCACCTACTTAAGTTAATTCTGGCCCAAATTAAATAAGAGAAAAGGAGGAGAATGGGCAGCCAAGGCCCAATAGTTTTTAATCCACAAAGGCCCAATATAATGGAAAAGTAGGTGCATCACCTACTTGATAAATTATGGCCCAAAAATGACCAAGAAAGTCGGCCAAGAGAAGCTCTTTTTAAAGGGATTAAAACAAGCCCTTATAGCTCATTTTAACTAGCCAAAAAAACAAACAGCTTTCAAGATTTTCTCTCTTGTTCTCTCTTAGCTATGCAGCAGCCCTAAAATTCCACTAGGGTTCTTTGGAAACCTTCCTTCCAAGTTAAAGGTAAGTAAACAAATCATGAGCACATCTTAAGAATACTATAAGGATTATGTTCTCCATGATTAAACTAGAAGATATCCCTTTTTAAGTTTGGCAGTCCCTTTATCCTTGATTATTAAGAGATTTTTCTCTTCACTTTTGGTTTGTGAGTAAATGGATCAAGCTATTGATACATTAAGGGAATAAACTACCACCGAAATTAAGGTATGGCTACTGTCCACCGAAATTGAGGATTGTGTATATGTTGTTAAGAACTCAAGGGATGGTGAGTTCAATTTCTGGTTGCCATATTAAGGGGTATTTAGGGCTGTTTTGGATCTGTTTTATGTATGTATGCTGGGGGCTTCTTGGTTGATGTTGGGGGAATGGTGTGAATAATTTCCATTGAAAGGTAGAAGAAGAGTACAATGGTACACCACCAAATTGAATGTCGCTTAAGTTTACTACCCACATCACTTGATATACTGTTTTGAGAGTACAATAATGATAAAACTATTAAGGGTATCTTATAAAAAGTTACATCATGTGTGAATGTAATTGGAGAAGAACGAGGTAGAGAGAACACCCTTGGATTAGTTGATTGTGGATCACTGTCCGGTGAATATGTTAATTAGCTACTAATACTAGTCTTATGCTATTGTAGATTAGTAATCTAAAAGGAAAGACGTTAAGTGAAAGTGTGATCAGTTGTGCAGCAAGTATGTATGGTTCATCGATCCTACTCTTTGGCATGAATCTAACTCCTTTGTTACAAAGTAAGCTTCCTAAGCGCTCTTCCTTTCAAGTTATACATAACTACAGCAACCAACCCCCAAGGTGGTTAACAACCTTATTCTAACTTGTCAGGTTGTTAAAGTACCTAAAGATGTGTTTGTTACTAGATCTGTCCATTTCCATTCTAAATACTAGTATGATATGGGTGCTTTCAGAAATAAGCCTTACGAGTTGGTCTCTTAGTTAACATGACCCATGATGTTAGCTAAGCTCCTATGTGTTATATTTCTATTATTGTTGTACTTGACCTCATTGCTACTGTATCTAGTGCATATTTGCACACCTTTTGCTACTGGTCCAAAGTTCCAAATCTAACACATGACCACCAAAACAACTTTAACGATAAAAAGAATGATCTGAAGTGAGTCTATATCTTTTGGGTGGTATCCCAGGGGTGGAAGAAACACCTAGCATGGGTCGATCCCAATATTACGGGTGGTATCCCAGGGGCAAAAGGAAATCCTAGCATGGGTCGATCTCAATTTGTATACTTATGAGGAACATATCCCAGGGGTTAAAATGCCTAGCATGGGTCATCCTCTTTTACCACTGATCAGCTGGTCATTTGTATTATGCCTTATAATCTTTCCGAGTCTGTTATCTATTTTGGTATTGTGTAGTAGTTATGAGCAAGGTGGGGGTTTGTCCCGACCATAACTAGGTGTCCAGGTGTCTTTTAGAGGCTTTGCAGACTATGTGGAAAGTGTGGTAGTATTGTGTTCTTTTAACGTTGTGGCCCCAACGACAAAGTCTTGTATATGTAGGTTTGGACTTACTTACGTGGTTTGTTTTATTAATGCATCTTATCCATACTAGCAGAAGATTTGAATGCCATAATTATATGCATGAAAAGTACATGGTTAAGAGTTGGTTCTTCCAAAATGGGTGCTTGTCCGCCCCAACAGAATTTGAGGCGTGACAATGTAATGAAGCAATTTATTGGAAAGTTTCTTTAGATGAGTATGTAATGCATTTAAAATGTGTGTTTTATGTCCTTAGAAAGGAAAAACTGTATGCAAATCTGGAAAAATGCTCCTTTAGTGTTAATGAAGTTGTTTTCTTGGGTTTTGTTATTAGTTCAAGAGGGGTCGAAGTGGATGAATCCAAGATAAACGCTATCAAAAATTGGCCAATCCCACAAACCGTTGGAGAAATAAGAAGCTTCCATGGGTTGGCTAGTTTTTATAGAAGGTTTGTCAAAGGATTTAGAACCATAGCCGCCCCCTTGACCGAGGTCATTCGGAAAGATTAACCCTTCAAGTGGGGTGACGAGCAAGCTAAGGCTTTTGAAGCTTTGAAAGCTATGCTCATCTCCGCGCTTTTGTTACAATTGCCCAACTTTGATAAGATATTCGAAGTTGAGTGCGATGCGAGTAAAGTAGGCATAGAGGATATTTTGATGCAAGATTTAAAACTCATTGCTTACTTTAGCGAAAAGCTCAAAGGAGCAACTCTAAACTACTCCACGTATGATTTAGAGTTGTATGCCTTGATTAGAGCCTTGGGCACTTGGCAACACTACTTATGGCCTAAGGAGTTCGTGATCTGAACGGACCATGAATCCTTAAAGCACCTTCGGGTACAAGACAAGCTTAACAAACGGCATGCCAAATGGATTGAGTTTCTTGAGACCTTTCCTTATATTATCCAATACAAAAAGGGTAAGGACAATGTAGTAGCCGATGCTTTGTCTAGAAAATTCATTCTTGTGTCCAATTTGTCTTTCGAGAGCTTAAGAGGATTGTATCCCGAGGACCCTCACTTTGCTCCTATCTTTAGGGAATGCAAAGAATTAGGTAGGGACAAGTGGGATTCGGCTAGGGTTTCAAATCTCTAAGCCAAGTTTGATGGTTACTTATTTAAAGATAGACGATTGTGTGTACCCTCTAGCTCTTGGAGAGAGTTGTTTGTGAGGGAAGCACATGATGGCGGTCTAATAGGTCATTTTAGGGTCGAAAAGACCCTTAGAATATTGGAGGAGCAATTCTATTGGCCAAGAATGCACAAGGATGTGGTTAGGATTTGCTGCCAATGTGTAGAATGCAAAGGAGCCAAATCTCGGCTCCTACCTCATGGGTTGTACACCCCATTGGCCACGCCTCTACGTCCTTGGCTTGATATATCTTTGGATTCCGTGTTGGGGATGCGAAGGACTAGACGAGGCCGGGATAGTATCTTTGTTATAGTAGATTGATTTTCTAGGATGGCACACTTTATTCCTTGCTCTAAATGTGATGACGCACCTAACGTGGCCTTTTTATTTGATGATAATGTTGTCAAATTGCATGGCGTTCCAAGGACCATTGTGAGTGATAGGGACTTTAAGTTCCTAAGTCACTTTTGAAAGTCCATGTGGGGTAGGCTTGGTACCAAGTTGTTGTTCTCTACGTCTTGCCACCCACAAACTGATGGCCAAACGGAAGTAGTAAATAGGACTTCGGGTGCTATGTTACGTTCTATGGTTAAGGGAAAAATGACTTCTTGGGAGGAGCACTTACCATTGATTGAGTTTTCCTATAACTATGTCATACACTCAAGTACAGGGATGACTCCCTTTGAGTGTGTATACGGCCTTAACCCCCTTACCCCTTTGGATTTAACGCCTTTTCCAAGTGATCTCATGATTAGATTAGATGAAATCAAGCGGGCAGATTCTATGAATAAGTTACATGAGAAGGTGCGGCTTCGACTTGAGAAGAAAAACCAAGAATTGCAAGGAGGGCCAACAAGAGGAGAAAGAAACTCATTCTTGAATCGGGAGATTGGGTATGGGTGTATCTTCGAAAGGATCGGTTTCCATCTCAAAGAAAGTCTAAGTTGATGCCAAGAGGTGATGGTCCATTCCAAGTACTTGAGAAAATCAATGACAACGCCTACAAGATTGACCTTCCATCGGAATATCAAGTGCACAACACTTTCAACGTTTGTGATCTTTCTCTCGTGGATACGGTTGAAGATGACCAAATGCCAAATTTGAGGTCAAATTCCTCTCAAGATGGAGAGGATGATATGGGTGTAGCAAGCTGTCCAACAAGTTCATGACTATTCACACGTAGCCAAGCTCGGGAGTTACAAAAACTCTAAGCCTTGTTCATGCAAATGGTCCTTTGTGAGTTGGTGATGGTCCACCTAATGGTCTAAATGTTTTTAACTGTGAATAGGGGCCTTGAAGTGTAATAAACTTACACTCCAAGGCCACCCCATGGAAAAGTTAATCTGGTCATTTTCTCTTTCATT
The DNA here is from genome assembly GCF_002878395.1 of Capsicum annuum. NCBI lineage: Eukaryota > Viridiplantae > Streptophyta > Magnoliopsida > Solanales > Solanaceae > Capsicum > Capsicum annuum. Next base: position 90,200,791 of record NC_061117.1, on the reverse strand, counting down.
TTTGGTGTAGTATAAATAGACAATATTAGGGTTATTTGGCAGCTAGTTCTTTCATAATATTTGGAGATATAAACACTTGTAATATTAGGAACTTCTCACTCTTCCATTAGAGAAGCCCCAAATCTGAAAACTCACAAGTAGAGTGATACTTGTGTTGTATCTTGGCTAGAAACAAGGATCTTGAGGTCATAGAGTTCCTCTTGATCCAAGTAAGAACTTGGTGTTAATATTCTTTAGTCTTAGGTTCCTCTCTTGTTGGTAGGGTTCTTAGACTCTTGAATATTACATGTCAAGTTACTATCTTCTTGTAATCTTGTTAAGATTGTGTTTTGTAATCTTGAAGTCTAGTGAAGCCGTGTGGGGCTCTTTTGATTCACTAGCACCTTGTTGACTTGCTGGTTCTTTTTGAAAACTTCATCATCTTGTTCTAAAAGCGTGATTCTTAAAGCCTAGTGAAGCCATGTGTGGCCTATTTCGATTCACTAGCACTTGTTGTTCAACTTGTTGTTTTTGGTGTTAGGTTGTTCATCTTGTTGTTTTTGCTGGATTCTTGCATTGTGGACTTGATATTGTATCAGCTTGTCCTCAAGCAACATTACCTCTTTACCATGAGAGAACACTCATTTATGCCCTTATAAGATGTCACAATGATCACAAAGACATCAAGCTTAGTGACTACCTCAAGTAGCCCTTCAAACATGGCTAAAACTATTCTCCCAACACCCTTCAACATAAAATGCAATAAGTAAGGATGCAAAAGACTTCAAAGAGCAACACTACAACAATTACCAATACTCTATAAATGACTCACCCTTTATCGTGGCTACACTATACTCTGTTTGCCTCATTTCTCGGAAGATGACAAAATCACCCACCTCAAATCGTTCGCATGCCTCCTAACAAGAAGAAAAATTCCACATACCAAGCTACTAAATAAGCATCAAGGAATTTAAGTGCTAAACTCCATCCCTCAGTAAAACTCTCTATTCTAACAAGGGACATACCATAAGCTTGACCCTATTTTAAATCGCCACTACAGTAAAAGTTCATGGTTGGAGATCTAGAAGGGATTTTTGAGCTTGATCGTAGGTTTGGGGTAGGGGCAGGATATCATCTAGGAACAACAAGGTTTAGCCTCCTTAAACATCTACGTCTCACCATTTAATCCACTTCTTGACTATGGGCCACTTCTTTTGTTTTCACTTTTTACACACGTGCCTACTTTTTATTTCCTTGGTTCACCCATTTTTTTCCTTGCACCCTTTGTGCTTCTATTTCCTCTGTTGGATCCTTTCATTTTCTTACTCATTTGTTCTCAATGCTTAAATTCATAGGCATTCACTTACAACTTTGTGGCCTAAAGTAGTTCCTTCAATCTTCACCACCCCAACTTAGGCTTTTATCCTCAAGTTGCACTTTTTAGTTCAAGGAGGGTAGGGTTCAAAAGAGGGATAAAAGTTGAATGGCTCATGACTTGTAATGTGTTTGGCAAAGAAAGGTTCAAAGGCTCAAAGTTGGTTACTAGGGATAACATCTATGCATGAGTAGGCTTTTTAGGCTAAGTGGGCTTCTAATGTAAAAAAAAATGGCCTAAGGTCATCTAACTAACCAAATACAATAATAATTTAGCCTTGAGAGACTAATGAGGCACGTTCTAGAGGACACAAGTAAACATGAGATTTAGACAAATAAACTCACCGCACATGGCATGTGGACTCGTCAAGGAGGATCAATTGCCCCTCACATTAGAGACAAAAATGAAGTATCTATCAATATTTACAACCCAAAAATATCACAGTCACAAAAATAGAAAAAGTTTTGTTACAAGGTTGTTCACGTCCATGCCCTTGATTTTTGTAAAATTTTGAATGAAGAGGGGTATTTGCATTGCATTTGAACCATGCACAATTTGCAAACCATGACAACCCAAACCTTTGTCTCATATTTTGGCTTAATATGTGCAAACCAATCATTTGGCTACTAAGATTTCGCTAATGACATCCGTGCAATCCTAAATCCACAATGCCACAGGTACTCAGACTTTCCTTGTATTTGTCATCTTGATGCTACGAGTACTCGGACTTCCCCTGCATCCATGGATAAAAACCAGTCACGACGTTTTTCCCTTAAGAATGTCATCAATGAATCTATCATAGGGAATAACTCGTCGGACATCACCATAATAAAAATAAGACTAAAGTAAAACAGAAAATCTAAAAGAAAAAACAAATGACTAATCCATGAAATGTGGGTGCCATCAGAGTTCCCAAATGTAGCAATCCAAAAACAAAATAAAAATCATCCATAATGTCATCAACACAATATCAAAAACATCCAAAAATTCATCAAAACAATATAAATTAAGGGCTCGGCACCCCTAGCTAAAAATCTAGCAGTGTTCCCATTGCATGATCAATAAAGCACACAACAAGGGATAGGAGTGCTTCCTGAAATAGCCTAGGGAACTATTCTCTCCTATAGACTCTGCATCATCTCCACCAGTATCAACATCTAACCACTAAGCAGGTGACTAATCATCACTCTCTACTATGGGAGAAGGCTGTTTGTCATGAGGTTTCAGGACTTTCTACAAGACCTTGACCCCTTTCCATATTTTACTAAAGAACTTGTCTCTCTTTTTCTCCCTTTTTTTCATCTTCACGTAGGTGGTATGAAGCTTCCTATGAAACTCTTCTAGTGCTAAGTAGGGACTCTCAAGTCTATCAACTATGGCTTTTTTCTTCTTCTGCTCTTCTTGATACTTTCATAGTCTGAGTTGGATACATAAGAATGATGCTTGGTGGAGGGCTCTCCCAGCCCCTGAGGTAATCCTGATACCAACTCTATGATGACCCTGATGTCCACACTAATGTGCTCCACAAGCCCCATAGTAGAAGGTGTGCATAACTCTGACTCCTCAGCTATCAACTTGCCTATGTCAATTTTTTTCTTTTTGCTATGGGCGGGAGCACCCTCACCCCTATTCTTTAGTGGAAAGATGCGGAGGCTTGTATGTACCTGGTATCTACAACATAATCCTCCACTTCTGCCCTCCTGCAAAGCTCAGTAATAAGTAAAGGAAAAAGAACAAGTGTACCCTCCTGATTCTTGAACTACTTCACTCTGAATCACAATTTTGCCCACGTCCAGAGTACTGCCAGACAACATACAAGACAATATCCTAGATCGAAAGTATATGATGGCAGTCATGTGTGTTCACAACGGTACCCTGCTATAAATGATAGCCAACCAAAGCTTGGCCTCTTCAATGAAGTCGTTCATAGATATACCCCTTTTCGTGGCAACCCAGGGAACTTCTCTTTCAGGGCATAATATGTTCGTCATCTAGGTACCTGGCTCACAAAGTTTTTCCTGGAACTGAGCCATGCCTACATCAAGGAGCCCATATATTTCATTAATGCGCTCTGCTCCGAAATGCACTTCCTTTCCCTTAATAGTCATTGTTGGGTTTGTGAGAGATACTACGCTAAGGTTAGCATAGAACTCACTCACTCATTTCTCATTAGTATAGTAGGGGTCCAGGGCAAAGCACATACACCCAGTAGCAGTAAGTCTAGCATGGAATCCCAGGAGTTTCTCCTCTATTTTTTCTAAGCAAATACCCCTTTTCGAGAGTAGTTTGGTCCTTGGAAGGTCACTATAGTAGAGACGGTGACATTCTGGAGTCGTGAAATGGGTGTGGTTGAAGTCACACGTTTTATGCAATGGAGTACCTATAAGCACCATAATCCAGACTATCATTCACATTCACACACCAACACCATGCCAGATTAATCAGATAAACCCGTATGGCAATGTCATAGTGAGTTTTGGGGGTGAGAAATGGGCATGCGGAATTTTAGGTCTAAGAGAAAAACTAGTTTTGGTTATGGTGATCATGGACCCTTGTCTGTGATCGCAACCCCAATGAATGCGATTGCGGTAACTGAGACCATTTTTGAAAGTTTCTACCACACCACCAATACACTAGATTTTTACCCCAAAATAAGTTCCAATTAAGAAATATATCATCTTGATTATGAAACTTAAACCCTAAACTACAGATTATACCCTCAAAACATAAGGAAAGCAACATGAAATCCATTGGGGCGTTAAATCAAACACATGATGTACACATTAATTCTATCAGTTTTAGGCCTAAATGTGGGTACTCAAGACTTTCCCTTTGATGTATACACTAACTACAACAGTCTACCACACCAATTAGTCAATTATAACACAGATTGAGCATTGAAAATACCAACTCAGGCCTATTCACAATGCACAAGTTTTAGGCAACTGAAACATTCAATTCGAGGGAATTAGAAGACATACCTTAGCGTAGGAAGCACGAGGATGCAATGATCAGCTTGAGTATGCATATTTTTCACTTTTGGGTGCAAAATTGAGAGAAAAATGAAAGGAGCGTGGGGAGGAATAGGCAGTTTAGATAGTATTTAAACTGATTTGACTGCGATTGTGGTCAGAGCTCTATGATCGTGGACACTCGGATCACACGATCATGACGTCACAGGTCGCGATTGCCGTAACTAAGGCTAATTTTTAGGTCCTTTGCATTTATCTACTCAGTCCATAACACAATAATTCCCACTTTCCCTTTTCTCAATTTCAGTCAACACTTCACATGGAACTAGAATTTCATGGATTATGCATAAATAAAAATAAAATATACTCTACCATGCATAAATAAAAGTATACGTGCCATTTTCGTGGCATGATGGGTAGTTTCCTATCTTTGGTGACGCGACACCACTTCAACAATTGTTTGTGCTTCAACTTAAAATATTTGAATCTCCATCCCAACTTTTGATCTCTATGATTCGAGCGGCAGAGGGACAGTAGATTCAGATCTTCCAAGATGAAATATGATAGAAAGAGTGACATGATGATGCGGTTTCTATCCCGCCACTTTGAAGATTTTAACCTTTTACCCAATTTCACTTCAAATTTCCAATTCAACTTTTTGGGTAGTAGTTGAAACATCGATAGGCCATTAGTTGAACATCAGAAGTTGACCTCCTTGGCCTTCGAGTTCGGGGTTCTCATGTTCCCATTGGGAATGTCGAACTAAAAAAATGTAGGGATGGAGTTCCGTCTCCCCAAAATCCATCATTTTCATAGGTGAATGGACTTTCATCAAATCCACCAAGCATAATGTTGGAAGATGGTTAGAATGGGGTCTTTCCCTTAATTCTAAAATTGCATCCATCTTAGCATTCTCACCCTAGAGTCCTCATGAGAGGTTTGCTTCAATTCTTCCTTCGACTCTAACACTATTTCCTCAATCTTGGCATTATCTCTCATGGTTTGTTCAGTTGGTTGGGAAGTCACCAAGGATTCTTCAACATTCAGCTCATTTTAAATAATGGGCCCACTCATGGTATCTAAAAGATTAGCCTCCATACTCAATTCTTCTATCCTTACGATTTTCTCTTTACATTCCCCCATGTCTTGATGCATGAGTTGTATGTTATCCCCCGTTGTTTTTACTTGATTCAAAATAGTTTGAAGCATTTCTTCAAAACTATTGTACCCAACATTTTTTCTTTCTGGATTTCATCAGGAGACCTATCAAACTCATAAGAAGAACTACCATTATTTGGGTTAGCATAATAATGGGAGGGGGCGTTTGGACAATCACTTGAATCTCCATCGTGACCACCACATAAAGAACAATCGTACTACCAATAGGATTGAGACGGTGATCCATCTCTCTCTAGAGAGCATATCTATAATCTCTATAAAAGTAGGGTCCATCATAATATGGACATGGATCGTTAAGTTAGGATTTCCAACTACCAAAATCATATTTATCCCAAGATTTTGTGAAGTAAAGTAAACACAAACAAGAATCTACCTAACACAGGAAACAAAAGAGAATTACAAACACTTATTTACAAGTTTGAATTTAAGCAAGCAAGCAAAAATTCCAAAATAACTAATACACCTTGTTCCCCGGCAACAACGCTATTTTTTATAACGCTCAACTTACACATCAAATTAAGTACAAGGCAATCATTGTCAATATAATCACCCAATAAGAGTTAGGGTAAAATCCACAATGAACAATATTAGTGGCGAATGGGTAAGTTTAAAATGTAAGTACTTACTAAGTTCAAACCTAAGATACAACTATGTAAAATGGGAGGGAGGGTGAGAGAGTTTCAAAACTACTATGTAAAGATGGACTTTTAAAGGACTAATTTGGGGCTACGAATAATTAGAATATAATCAATTTTAATAGATCTTGGGACTATACTTTCCTAGGGCGAGTTATGCATGGGAACACGATGGTTTAGTTTAAATTCTATTCATTGATGATGTGCTAGGCTAGGTTTAAAGTCCTTGAGACTAGTTCTTCACTAAAATCTCAAAGATACCACTCATTGACTCTTTTGAGTACCTAATGAGTGTGTCAATTAAAACCACCCAATACCTCAATTAGGCAACCCTACTTCTAGGATGGTACCTAAGAGATAGTCATCCTCATAATCACCCTTATGTCTAAGATAGTGAAAATTAGTAAACTAAACCCAAGAATTATCTACTATTGCCTTGGTTCCCATATCCCTCTTTTAAGGATGATGAGGGTTCCTAAAGTTCACCCAAACCCCTCTTTCAAGAATGGTTTAGGCTTTCAAGAGCTTGGGGTTTTCACCCACAAACCCATTTTGGGTACTTAGGGCTTCCACCCATAAATCCTAATCAATTTACTCAAGCAATAGTAGAACCCAACACCAACACATTAACATATACAGAAATGAATCACCACCCACACATAAATGCACCCTATTCTAACATAATCCCAAGAGAAAGAACTAGCGACCCATAAGAGTAATAAGCAAGATATACCCAATAATCTCTATTTATTGGATTTATGAAAGACTAAGTGAATGATACTTCAAACTTTAAACTTCAACAAATCTTCAAAGGGAGTTAACTAATCCTTTACTTGGAAGTTGCTCCGATGTATTCTTCACCCAAAATTAATACAATAAATATCCTCCAAAAATAAAAAATAAGGAGTAGACAAAGTTCCAATAATTGGGAATTAATAGATGATCTCTCCAAAGAGATAGGGGTTGAGTATCTTAAGGGGAAATTTGGGAACAACTGTGTGCATTTACATCTTTGCCCTTTGTTGCTTTTTCTGCTAAGTCACGAATGCGGGAGATTGTCTGTGTTTGCGGCCTCTACGACCACTCTCAGAGTTATACGATCGCGGTACGTTGACCTGCTTAACTAACTGTGATCATGGTAACTGAGGCTATATTCTTCTCCAGGTATGGAAACTATACTTCTTTCCTTCTTTTAATTTTTTTAGCTTGAATCCATATATTTCATCTCATTACATATGTGCCTGCAAAATATGGATATTAGCAAATTTAATCACAAATATTGTCTCACTTATTCATTCAAAACATGGTAGTGTGCATGTTGAGTGCGAATTTAAATTCATCTGTTATCAAGACTTACAACAATTAATATAATAATCTCAAGGGATAAAATCATTAATGGGTATAAAAAACCCAACACAACTCAAATGAAAACTAAAAAAATAGTAAACCAAGAGTGCATTGATGTGATGAAATTTAAAGTCATAGACCTGACCTACCTTCAGATATACAAATCTTAATAAGTCCAAACTCAGACTTAGCATTTGAATGACCAACGGACACAGTAAGTGCATTGCCTCTAGCTAAAGGTGACACAACTCTAAGAGATTGATCTGACTATGCTGATTGACAAATAATCTTGCATTAGGGACACTCTCTTAACTAATGGTTGGTCTCTCTATTATAGTAATAAATCCCAATCTCTAACCAACTAGAAATATAAGCTAACCCCAATTGGCTGACCAACTCATACCTTGGCACTCCTTAAAATAATTATCAATCTCACCATAATTAAAATATGCCCCTAGAAATTTTCATACATTGTGCATGCTAATCCATAATGGTTGCCACCACTTGAAGACCTACACCAAATACCCCATAATACCAGACTAAAACTATGTCTACTGAGAGTACTATGATCTATTTAAGAATCATCTAAACTCTGAGGCACTACCTACATAGACCTAATTGGCTACAAATGATGTTGATCTCTGCTAGGATGATCCCTACCTCAACTAAATAGTAAACATGACCTAACTGGGGACCTTATCATAATGGGCATCCCAAGTCCAACTAGGACTGGAGACCACCGCCGTCCTAACCTAACCTCTAGCCGTCTGCCCTGAGTTGGCTGAATCCTCAAGTATATAACAATATAGTGTAACAGATCGCATAAAAACTCTAGGATAGGATCACAACTGTGACCGACCAAACCGAGTCCGACCTCTCCATCCAGCAATCCAACCATACCAAACCGATACCAAAACAAGGGCCATAACCAAAGATGTTCCAAAACATAATATAATTAATGCCAAAATGAAATACGATGGAACAACCAACAATATCATCCTATGATGTCAGCCCTCCAACTTATTCCAATGCTAAAGCTAACACTAATACCAATCCCGCTCATTCCAACCAATAGTAGAACTACAAAGCCTCAAACCAAAAGAGTAATAAAATTCGGTTGGGCCATGCCCCAACAATGGCTAAAACCAATATCCAAAAGAAAATCAAAGTATCTAGAAAATATCCATAACATGAAATAGAGCCTTTCGAAAGGATGGAAGCTCACCACTTTAGTATAAATGCTAATCCTCGAGTCAATCACTATGTAGTAGTAGTAGAATACTCGATACCTGCATAGCATGGGTATGCAGCCGCCAATAGATTGGTTAGCGGGTGAATGCTAGGCATGATCTTAGGATAAGGATAAAATACTGCCATTTATAAAACCAAGTAAAACCATCTCTATGCACACAAACATACATACATACAACCATGCCGAGAAGGGGATCGAGTTTAGCATATATTTAAAACCTTTACCTGGGTGTGTAGCTTTGCCGTCCTAAACCACCCATGGGCTATATGAGTCCAGCTCTCTCTGCTGAAAGGGCCCCAGTGCATGTAGCCGCTGACCAGGGAAGAAAACCTAGGGTGACTAGTACACCCCCAAAATATAGTGTCACATCATGCACACGATCACCAAGACCAACCTCACATCGGCAAATTTGAGTTTCCAGTTTTGGTCCCACCTGGACCTTCACCTTCTACCACTTTGCTACATATCCAACCATTGTTGCCAAATTAAAACCATTTTCCAAATAACCAAACTATTATTTATTTATTAACCAAGGCCATTAATATTGGTATTGTCATACCAATCCTTACCCACAAGTATAATCCAAAGCCAACCATTTATAGGTTTAACAGGACTTTCAAGTGCCCTTTCAAATTACCATATTAAACCACTTGGGGGATTCTATGTACCCCACAAGCATAAATATTTAGCCATTTACCTTTCTAAGTCATTTAAACTATGCATAATTCATGTACCAAGTTTTAAAACATGCAAGAGTTCCATTAAAATACTCAATGCAATGAAAACATGCTTATATGCATTTTGTCAAACACATTAGGGGCATAATATAACCAAAACCAATTCAATTACCATTAAACCATTCCTATGTAATCCAACTATCCAAAACCGCCATTAATGCATATAGAGATAATTAAAACCATGGAAAACCATAACCAACCATTTAATATCAAAACCCCCAATTTATATTTGAAAACCAAAATCATACAATCATAAAACCATGAAAACATTTATAAAAACCATGCCTTTAGTTAGAATTAAAAATGAAGGAAGAGAATATTCTAACTTAAACCAAGATGATAATGGAAAAAAATCACCAAGACAAGCCCCAAATCAATCCTCTAGTTGAAACCCTAGCTTCCCTTGCCTAAAAGCTTTTGAGAGAATTATAAAGTGTTTTATAAGAGTTTCTAAGTGTTAATGAATAGAATAATAGGCTAAATAGCCTTCCAAGTAGGTTATAAGTCATGGGACCTTATTAGGATAAGTGGTGAAATATCCAGAATACCCCTACTTAAGTTGCAAAAAATCTCATCCTAGGGATACGACTGACCCTCACGAGTTATACCATCCTATACGAGTGGTATCCCCCACTTGTATCCTAAGCCTTAACCTTTGGATCCAACACTGTCCAACATATAACTCATCCAAACAAGTCATAGCCAAAGCATACGATCTGTACCTTTCATCCGTACCCATGGCTGAGTTAAACCCAAGGAACATTTAGACACTATCTACCATACGAGTCCTGGGTACGACTTGTATCCTGGCTTATGGATCATGGTGAGCCACTCATACTCAGATCCAACCTAAGTAACCAAGTCTAAGATTAAGTTAAGGAACCAAAAATTTTGTAACCACCAATACAATTCGTACCCCTAAGTCGTAGCCATTCCAATAACCAAAATCCATTCCAACAACCAACACTGGTCAGTATACGACTGGACCATACCATCCATACTCCAACATACCACTCGTACCCATGAGTCATATTGGGTCTAGAGATCAGAATTTTAGGAAATTTTCTAAGGTTCAGAAACCAGAGTGTTTCAATACCACTAATATTATACTACGTGTATGGTCTCTTAGTAGTGATTGCATGATTATAAACCTGAAGGAAAAAAAACCAAGCTACTATCAAATGCTATAACACTAGTAAAATTTTTAATAAATTTTTGCACCATCTCATGCTCTGTATGATATAATATAAAAGTATGTCTAGTCCACTCGATAATTCAAATAACATACTTTAAAAATGATAAAGAACCTTATTTAACACCACTAAACCCCAACTCTAGCTTGAGATCTACCCAGTGTACTAAAATTCACCTCTAGCTGTGAAGTAATCACAAAAAGACTCAAGTATCCCAACATGGTATCCAGAAAATCTAAGGTGGTCACAAACTCTGTCGTAGCCTGAGTTGGACCAAAACCCTCTAGCTGATGCTGAAGGTCATAAATATCAACCTCTAACTTTGTAGCCTGACACTGAGCTAAAACTTTGGTAACACGCACAAAAGTCCCATCCACATCTATCAAAAACCTCATATTATCTATCTGGGAAAAAGTAGAGTCAAAGAAGTAAAGGTTCATGGAAGTACGGACATATAATTAGGATTCAAGAATAGAATTTAAGAATTCCCTATAGTCTCACAAAAATTGGATATAAACGTCTCTGCACTAATCTGTAGGACTCTACTAGGAACTTAGTTTTTATACCAATAACATTGGTAAACCTCTGCTCTGGTACTAATTTTTTACGGCCCGATTTCTAAGGTCGTGATGGTAGATATCATAACCCGCTAGTAAGCATGACAACACATAGTTTGAAATAGATAGTAATGTACTAATAAGAAAAATGAAAGCAATATTAAATAAAAATAAGAAAGAATACAAATAATTAGTAGATATAGCCTCGAAACCTGGTGAAGTCTGTACAAGAGCAAGTAGTACAATAAGAGTACAAGTAGAATATAAAATAAATATATACAAAGCCATCTCTAAAATACAAAATAGAGACCAGTCCTACAATAAGAGGGAGAGTAAGAACATCGAAACATTAGGAGCTCAACCCTAATCTCCGATCCATGGCTGATCCGCATGATACACATATGAACTTTTACTATGATCTACAAGTTATAGAAATAAAGTATGAGTACCAAATACAAACTCTCCGATGAATCCTTGAGTATATCTGGAATCTCGTGCGTGCAAATAAATTATTCTACCATGATAAATTTGGCATTTCAAACTCAATAGAATTATCAAAATTTTCATTAGAGGTTGTATCGACAAGTTGTGATTCCCACACCCATAGTTCTATTTTAATGAACTTCCACTCAATAGCCTCAAACAAGTTTATAAACCTAGGGACCTAAACCAAGGGTCCCCCTAGCTAAAAATCAATACTCCAGAGCTAATGACACTGTCAGAATTTTCATCTGAGGTTTTTTACTAGAATTTTTTGGTCTAAGACCAATTTCTCAACTTCAAAAGCTCCAAAATAGGGAAATAGGTATAAAATTCAAATGAATTGCCCGAAAACCAAAATGTATATTCCAAGCAAGTCATAAATGACCTGTAGCTACCGTGGGAAGACATAAATGCTGAAAACACATAAAATTCTAAGAAATAAGATGAAAGGTCATTACTTGATGATAGCAGATATATGTATATTGATATTGTATATATATACATATTTTACACTATAATAGTATAGTTTTTATACATATCTTATACAAATACATATTTTATATGACCATGATACAAGTTCTATACATATCTTATGCATATTCATATTTTATACATCAATGATACAATTTCTATACACATCTTAATAGAAGAAATGTAAGGGAAAAGGCATGATGGAGGAAAATTCTCTCTGATACAATCTCTCTTAAAATAGATAGTTTTTAGGGTTGATTCTCAAATCCAAGCTTCAATTTTGTAATTGTTTCTTCAATTTCAAAGTTTTTTTATTAATTTTTTATTAATTCTTCATTAATATTGTAGATACATTAATATTGGAGAGGATTCTTCATTAATTCGGTGTTGACACTTCTTTAATTTTGTAGTCGATGCATTAATTTCAAGCTGAATTCATCTATTTTGGTGGTAATCTGTCTGTTTCTTCAATAATCCATTCATTTCTCTTAGATTTAACAATTTTCATGGATAATTACATCTTTGTTATTCAACATAAAGAAATATGGGACTGATAATAGATATGTCAATTACAATGTTGATGTTACTGCTATTAGTTTGAATTGTGATTTTAAGGACTTATTTGATATTGTTTCTACACAAATTGGGGTTGATATAGGTCTATATTTCATGAAAATTAAATATGTTCTAAATTATCACTATTCTAGCTATATTGATACATAATATCAAGAGTATTTGTATTTATATTGAAATAAAAAGAAAAAATATTGAAATCATTGCTTATCCACTGTCTATCACTATAAAGGAAAAAATTGTACACAATACCTCATATAATATACATAAGGTATATAATCTAAATACAATTCAAATGATCGAGGATGGAATTATTGAATATGGTGAAGTAATAAAAGAGAATGTAAATGATATTATTGATAATTCTTTTTTACTTGAACATTAAGAAAAATTAGAATTATAAGGACAACATGACCATTTTCAAAGTGATGTAGAATTATTCTGTTCGCAATCAATTTCAAACTAAGATCGAAAGATCAAGTACGGACACCTATAACTTTGTATAACAATGTAACTTGTCTATATGATTTTGTTTAGTAATTGTTATTCTTGCTTGTGTTGCATTACAAGGTATTACCTTCGATGTATCAATGAAAATTACAAGTGATTTTTCCTCATTAAGCTTATACCATTCAAATATATTACAAGTTCTAAATGTATTACAAGTTCTAAAGTTCAATAAAGTTCATGCTTGCAATATATTGTAATTATATATAGCACAAAGTCAAGCTGATTCAACCATTTATGAAAGTTTGGTGATGGGGAAATTTAGTCACCCAAAGACTGTTTATACACCTCATTATATAATAAAAGATATTTTAAAAGAATACTACACTACACTGACTTATATGAAGGCATGGACGGAAAAAGAAAAAGCAAATGAATTGATAAAAGTACAACCTTCTGATTCATATTATAAAATACTACTTATATATGTCTGCATATAAATACAGGGTCAGTAGCAAGGTTTGCATAAATTGGAGGATGACTAATTTCTTTACTATATTACACTTTGCTTCGCGTGTCTATTATAGGATGGGAGTTCTGCAGACCTATAATGATTGTAGATGGAAACTTTTTGAAAGCAACATATAAAGGGACAATTCTTATTTTGTCAACACAGGATGCAGATTGTAAAGGCACTTTGTATACAGACTTTAAACTTGATGTGTAATAATACATCAGAACTGTAGAGTCTATGTTTTATAACGGATATATATATATATATATATATATGTTTCATGGATTATATGTTATATTTTTCCTCTTACCTATGCACTAGTTGACTAAAAAGTGACGCATCTTAGCAGAGATTCTTTAAACAAATTAAGGATACATTTAGCATTTGAGAAAAGATATGCTTAGTATTAGATAGGACACTTTTAGAGTTTGAGAAAAGATGTGCATAATATTAAATAGGAATAAGACGATAATAAAGGCTTCTAGTACAGTTTATCCAATTATTCTGCATGGTCTAAGCATCTACCACTTGTGGAACAATATCAAAAAAATCAAGAACAGTCAAGACAAAATCAAAGAAATATTTTTTTGTAATGGCCAACGCTTATACAACAAGACGATTTAATTATCTGATGATAGAGGTGAACAAAATTAACTCTAGAGTTTCAAGATATTTGATGGAAATTGGATATGATAGGTGGTGTAGAGTCCACGCGAAAGCCAAAAGGAGTTTTCTTATGATGTTAAATATAGTTGAGTTTGTTAATTCTGCAAAAATAAGGATACAAGACATGTTAATATTATATTTGTTAGAATTTATAAAGAAGATAGTTCAAAAGTTGAATTTCTCAAACAAGAACATTACAACAAATACAACCATACACCTTTTTTTCATGTACCAAGAAATTATAATAGAAAATATGAAAGTGTCAATACTGATGAAGGTAAAATAGTTTCTTAACTCATTTGTATATGTATTATATTATAAATGCATACCTAGTGTAATCTCTGTTATAATTATCCATTTTTATACATTTTATATTTTCATTGTGCTTTTATAAATTTTGAGTTGATTCCTTTAATTTAGTACTAGAACACTATGGTCAACAAACTTAGGCATTACATTGTGTGTCGGAAGGACAGAAATATATAGTTACCAGAGATTTCAAGCAAATTAATTTCTATGCAAGCATGTGTAACGCCTCAAAATTCTATCTCGAGACGTCACATGGTGCTTAGGACCACAAGTGATCCCAAGCTAACCCTTTACTGGTATAACTCATAAGAACTAAATGATATGCATAAATGACTAAGTTTACTGTGTGAAAACATAATAAGGATGATATCTGGGAAAGATACAATATTAATACAACTTTTACATTTTGATAAAGTTTGAAAGAGGTACTAAAACTACATAACTGACTCTAACTGATATCTGTGAAGCCTCTACTATACTGACTATAGATAGCTGGGATGTGACTCCAGCTATCACTAATCAATACATATGAATAAGAAAATAAAGTACATCAATAACATCTAACTAAAGTCCTTGAAGTAGGAGGACTCCTCATCTCCTGGCTGGAATCTGTAAACTGTCTAAACATAGTATATGTGCTACAACTGAGAAGATACCTACAATATGAGATAATGTAGCACATAGACATACATGTGGATCAGTACTTTAAGGATGTACTGAGTATATGGGGGCGAAATGTATAAGTAAAACATCACCTCATTATCATAATTTGTAAGATAATGCATGCTAAATGTAAATGACTCACATAAGCTGGAATATCTGAAATACTAAAATGTGATGCAATACGAAGCTAAACATACTTTATGAATAATGTGAGCCATAGCATTTAGTTCTAAAAGCTGTATATTACTCTGTCTTTAAATCATACTATCTAAGTGTAGAAAGGACTCAATTCTAAAGTCTGAATTCTCAAATTTGAAATCTGTAATTCTTATCTTTCTGTAAAGCTAATCTGGGTAAAACGGTGAGCCTTTACGCTTAGTTTTCTAAAAATCTGGGAAATACTTTATCTTAGAGCTTAAGAATCTTAAAGCCATAAGTTCAAAAAAATATGTTTTTATCTTAAATGTTTAAATCAATAGACTGTTGAAGAGTGGGGGACATCTGTTGGGATGTTCTTCTAACCGACATACATTATGTGAGTATCCATGGAGTCTCACATCTAGCCCCCATTAGGTAGGACTGTTCTACCCTTGCCATAGGAATAGAACTTTTATCTTAGTGATCATAATGTGAGTCATCCACGTAGAAGTGAGAATAATATGAATCCTACAGTGGCTTGTAGTTCTGGGGTATGAAACCTTGGAATCATATCTAACTTGGTTCTAAATACTACTCCTATTCTTATGCTCAAAATCTTAAGAAATCCACTTCAAAACTAGACAAGGGTTTACAAGAAAACCAATTATACTTTTCTTTCTTTAAATCTCAAGTTATCTAAACAAAGTGGATTCTTATCTTAACTTAGGACCAAAAGGTCAAATCTTTGTCAAAATCTGTGAATAATCTTATCTGAGGATACTCATAGCACAAATAATCTCAAAATAGCAAATCTTAATTAGGGCGTAGTGACCCATGCATCTATCTCATGTTAAAACATCTTAAAATTTCAACAATATGCATGGAAATATAAATATAATCATGTAATTCAACTTCTAAATCATGGGAAATCTCAAAATCTTGCAAATAATGATAATGGGTATAAACCCTAATTTGAATTTCATGGAAAATCATATAAATTGCAGTAAATTTGTAATTAAAATAAAGTTTTGGGCACAAGGATGAAAGAATTATCCTTGTTCAAATCCCACATACCTTGGATGATGAACTAGATGAACAAGTTTGCTTTTGGGATTCTATTTGTGCTCTTGAATGATGATTCTTGGTATTCTTGAACTGGGAAATTTGAATCTTGATCTGATTTGGGAAAAAAAAGGGTGGAATCTTGGGGATTCTTGAAGTTGAATGATGAAGCTTAGGGTTTTGGTTGAGAGAAATTTTGATGAACATAAGCATAGAAGGCTTGTAATAGGGTTAAATCATGCGTTTGGATGGATTTGGGGACTTGGGAATTGACCAAAACACCCCTCTTGAGCTTTTAAACTATAGTGGAAAAGCAGCCAAAATCTCAATTTGGCTGGCCACTGCGACGCACCACAACTGCGGTGACTCACTGGAAAAGGACGAGTGGAAACTTGTCTTTCTCTACGACGCGAAGCAACCACGGTGCCCTATCATTTTGCCATTTTGGCCACTGGCGTGACGCACTACTATCGCGTAGGCTTGCTGGAAATTGACAACTGTGAAATAGGACTCTTCCGCTATGCGCTGGAATCGTGGAGTCTCACTGGAATTCTACAACTGCCAATTTTCTTAGCTTCGGACGCGCTGAGAGTCTAGGTGACACACTGTCAATAAAAAATGCCCTAACTCCTTTACCGAGTGTCAAATTTGGACGAATTTGGTATTGATGGAAATCTTATTCAATTTCCCACATAATGGAAAGTCGAAATCTTGAAAATTCCACATGGAATAAATATTATTCATTTTGGAAGCTACCCCTTAACATTCTAGGAACAAAAGCTAGAAAAGTTTAGGGTTTTACAATATCTTCCCCTTGGAAACATTCATCCTCGAATGTGGCTAATTAGGCTGAAATCACTGAGGAATCTGAGGCTATAAGATATCATGCACAACTAAAATAAAATGAATAGCTGAATCTTAAACATAATGAGCTACTGAACATATCTGCGAGTGCATGATCATGAAAATAACTATATGGCTGAGATCGAAATGAGATCATCAACTTATGACTAACCATTACTTTAGGCTGGATCTGATTTCATGAGAAAAAAATGAGAGATTTATGACATGAAAACTTGGGGTATTACAATATCTCTCCCTTGGGATCGTTCATCCCCGAATGATACTGATTTGGTTGAAATGCTAGAAGAAGACTGAGATGATACGCAGGATACTTAGGAACTTCATCATGACTTAATATCTGAATCTGAAACTGATGCGCTATGCATGTACTGAGCTGTATTTTGCAATTTACCTAGATGCGTACTAACTACCTCTTGGAAAGGGCCATACTCACAAAATTTTAGGTAGTGAGACTAGGTTAAATCGGAAGATGGAAAAACTATAGAAATTTATCTGTCTGACTATTAAGCTGAATTTCTGGCTACACTGACTGAATCATACTAATGCTCATACCTATATGGAGTACTTCTTCAACACTTTTCAAAGAAACTCTAACGATATTTGGGAGTAAAATACTCTGGGCATGATCTGAAGAAGACCTCTAAATAAGAAATCACAATATTGCTACATCTCTATAGCATGGAATATAGATCTATAAATCATAAGCTAGGATAGAATTACTAGGCCTCAAGCAACGTATCTTCAAGCTTAGCAACGCTTCTCCAACACTTTCTCAACTATATTATTCCCTTAAATATGATAATCACTTGATTTTACTTATAATCCTCACATGGCATTGATAGATTCTTCTACTAAAGTCTGAACTCTACTAAATCCTCTCATCAAGGTCAAGCCTATCTCGGGATCACAAGGTACTGCACCTAACACCATAATACTAGTCTAAACCATGGATTCGATACCCCAAGCATTGTTGTAACTACTTGCTCTAAGATAATTCTTCCTATCATACTTCTATAATAAATTCACCCTCTTACTAGGAAATTCATTAATGCACCACTCGCCTATCATCTTATACACCAACATAACATTCAAGCCTATCTTCATAACCACAGATACACTTCTAAACAATTGCCTATAAGAGCATCTTTCTCATATTCTCTAACACAGTTATCAATAGCAACTTTCATATACTAATCATAATAAGGCACGCATAAAATATTCTCAACTAACCAAGTCTACACTAAAAAGCATACCACAATTTGCCCAAGCATAACACATTTACTCTCTCCCATCTACACAATTATTCATCATCACTACCTCGACCTAGGGAAAGGTCATTAAAAGGTTGGAATACTAGGGCCCAAAACGTGAAGGGATACTAAGCATAACTTGACACCTTTCTGAGGCCTGAGGAATATCATTCACGACATGGGTTTATTAAGGAGATCTAATCTAAGTACGTACATGATATAACTTTGAATTTCACTGATCGTTAAGGGTATTGCATGAGTACTGGAACTGAACATGCTGTAAAGCATGAGTACATGAGTTATAAGCTGTATGACCTGAATTTGGAGTTCATGACTTATGGAATGTGATTCCATCTACTGGGTGAACTGAAACTCCTCATACTAGGACTTGAGAGTACATGATTCTCTATTAAATGCATGAACATGAACTACAATCATGGGACTGACACTTAAGGCATGAGTAGATATTGGGATAACTAAAAAACAAATACTGAAATAAGAATAGGTTAAGCCACATCCTCACTTTCTTATGTTCTACACTATACTAGCATCACTTACCCCTTAGCTTTAAGCCATCACTCTAAGTCTGTGGAACTCATACTAAACTCTAAAATGAACTATAATTGCTGCACTCTAGAGTCTAGAACACAACAATACACTCAAGTAATAAACTTACTCGGGAAGACTACACCTGAAAGTGTAAAACCAACTTCTAATACTTCCTTCCGAGATGCAACTCTATCTTTATATAGCCTCACTTGTCATCACATGATATCTTGAATACTTACTAAATTAGAATCTTCATAAGTATAACCATATCCATAGTTCACACCATCTAAAGCTTCAAATCTTACTTCTATTGGCTCAATCTTCAAGGATTCAAACTTAGATTCTATCACTTAACACGAATATCACCAACCTTTAATAAACTAAACTACTCTTGTCATATCTTACTAATATCACATCTCTAAACTTGTATTTCTAAACCATGAGAATCAAGATCATATCAAGAAGGCTCAACATCATCAATCAAAATTCCTTAACTTAGCTATTTAGAACACCATATACCAACTAACTAGTCTTCTTCCACTTAGCAACTCAACGGTACTTCCAACCACACAAAACACATAATAACCTTAGAAAATAAAGCAATCCCATATCACCTTGGGAATACTTCTTCACCATTCATACAACATCATACTTAATTATGAAAAATGGACTCAAACTATTGTACATACTGTTCAAGCCTACTAGATCACTTCCATATAACTAGCACCACTAACTAAGGAAATCATTACATCCACCTTGATGACCAACAATTGTTCAAACTTAATGTCTAGTGCTAAACATGATTTAACAACCCAACTTACATATAATTCTCACTTGAAACATATAAAATAAAATATCGAGAAACACTAGCCCACTAGAATCTCATAACAATAATAATCGATCATAATCATATGGTCTATCTTATCATAATCCATTAACACATCCTCCTTATACACATCATTACTATTTACCCTTCTATATATCTAAATTACTATTATAGCTCTATAAGTTTCAGCTAAGCTCATTTTTGCAACCTTAAGGAAGCCTAAATTAATGATACTTTACCACTAAATACTTCATTAATCTCTTATACTTTTCTAACACAACAAATATAATTAATAACTTCTTTCATACATCAAACAAACAACAATTCTCCTTAACTAATAACTCCTTCCCTACCTCCATTAAACTAACACATAAGGGACTATCACCTCAACACATCTCGACAATATACACGAGTTTATCTCTATACTTTCTATCAACCATCATTTCTGCATTTCTTGTCACTACTCTTCTATACCCATACTTCCAACTATAAGAAGGTTCTACCACTTATAAATCATAACACTGAAGTTTATAATATCCCTCGAATGCATAGTATATTTAACAATCTAGGTTAACACTATCTCCTCTTATGAGCACTATCTATACTAAAAGGGTTAATAGTAAATCTAAATACATATCTAATTCTGTCTCAACTGAACAACTCATAATGATGAGGACATAACTTTCAACTTGAGGGACTTAACACACTAGGGAGATCTTCTCAAGCCTTTGTGTAACTTCTGAAGTTTCTACTAGTAAATCTGAGAGTATTACAGGGGATAAATTGGAACTTACTAATCATGTTATCTCAAGAACAATACATAGATAAGGAATTTTAGGGTAACAGATGAATAGACAGAAGATTCTGAGAAAACAACTTTACTGCATGATCTAGAGTACAAAATAAAGGAAAATTTTCTTAAATGCCTTGTAGCCTTTCGAAGAAAAGTACAGATATCTCTGTACCATTCCGTAAGACTCTACTAGACACGACTTCACAGACACCCTAGGACACTTGAACCTTGTGCTCTGATACCAAGTTTGTAATGCCCTAAAAAGCTATCCTGAGATATCACACGGTGTTTAGAAGCACAAGTGATCCCAAGCTAACCTTTCTACTGGTATAACTCATAAGTAATTGAATAATATACATAAAACGACTGAGTTTACTGTGTGGAGACATAATAACAATGGAATCTGGGAAAGATACAATATTAATGGAACCTTTACATTCTGATAAAGTCCGAAAGAGGTACTGAAAATACATAATTGACTCTAACTGACATTTTTAAAGCCTCAACTATACTGACTATAGTTAGCTGGGATGTGACTCCAGCTACCACTAATTAATATATATGAATAAGAAAATAAAGTACATCAATAATATCAAACTAAAGTCCCTGAAGTAAGAGGACTCCTCATCTGCTGGATGGAATCTGCAAACTATTTGAATATAGTATACGTGCTACAACTGAGCTGATACCTACATTATAAGACAATGTAGCACATAGACATATATGTGGATCATCACTTTGAGGATGTACTGAGTATATGGGGGTAAAATGCATAAGTAAAACATCACCTCATCATCATAATTTGTAAAATAATGCATGCTAAATGTAAATGACTCACATAAGCTAGAATATCTGAAATACTGAAATGCGAGGCAATAAAAAGCAAAACATACTTTATGAATCTTCTGAGCCATAACATTTAGTTCTAAAAGCTGTACTATTACTCTATCTTTAAATCATACTGTGTAAGTATAGAAAAGACTCACTTCTAAGTCTGAAATCTGAAAACTAAAATTCATAACTCTTATCTTTTTGTAAAGCATAATCTGAGTAAAATGGTGAGCCTTTACACTTAGTTTTCTAAAAATTTGGGAAGTACTTTATCTGAGAACTTAAGAATCTTAAAGCCATAACTTTTAAAATATATGCTTTTATCTTAAAGCTTTAAATCAATAGACTGTTGAAGAGTGGGGGACATCTATTGGGAGGTTCTTCTAATCGACATACACTATATGAGCATCCATGGAGTCCTATGTCTGGCCCCCATTAGGTAGGGCTATTCTACCCTTGCCATCAGAATAAAACTTCTATCTTAGTGATCACAATCTGAGTTATCCACGTAGAAGTGGGAATAATCAAAATCCTATGGTGGTACGTAGTTCTGGGGTATGAAACTTTGAAATCATACCCAACTCGGTGCTAAATACTACTCCCATTCTTATGCTTAAAATCTTAAGAAATCCACTTCAAAACTAGCACAAGGGTTTACAAGAAAACCAATTATGCTTTTCTTTCTTTAAATCTCAAGTTATATGAACAAAGTAGATTCTTATCTTAGCTTAGGAACAAAAGGTCAAATCTTTGTTAAAATCTATGAATAATCTTATCTGAGGGTGCTCATAGCATAAATAATCTCAAAATACCAAATCTTGATTAGGGCTTAATGACCCATGCATACGTCTCATGTTAAAACATCTTAAAATTCATGCTTGATAATGTAAACATTCATAAATCAACTAAAAATCTGGAAATTTCAACAATATGCATGGAAATATAAATATAATTATGTAATTCAACTTCTAAATTATGGGAAATCTCATAATCTTGTAAATAATCATAATGGGTATAAACCCTACTTTGAATTTCATGAAAAATCATATAAATTGTAGTAAGTTTGTAATTAAAATAAAGTTTTGGGCACAAGGATGAAAGAATTATTCTTGTTCAAAACCCATATAACTTGGATGATGAACTAGATGAACAAATTTGCTTTTGGAATTCTATTTGTGCTCTTGAATGATGATTCTTGGTGTTCTTGAATTGAGAACTTTGAATCTTGAACTGATTTGGAAAAAGAATGGTGGAATCTTGGAGATTCTTGAAGTTGAATGATGAAGCTTAAGATTTTGTTTGAGAAAAATTTTGATGAACTTAGGCATAGAAGGCTTATAATAGGGTTAAATCGTGTGTTTAGATGGATTTGGGGGCTTGGGAATTGACCAAAACACCCCCTTAAGCTTTTAAACGCTAGTGGAAAAGAAATCAAAATCTCGATTTGGCTGGCCACCACGACGTGCAACAATTGCGGTGGCTCATTGGAAAAGGATGAGTGGGAACTTGGTTTTCTCCGCAATGCGGAGCTGTTGCGGTGCCCTATCATTTTGCTATTTTGGCCACTGACGCGACGCGCCACTATCACGTAGGCTTGTTGGAAATTGAAAAATGTGAAATGGGACTCCTCCGCTACATGGTGGAATTGTAGAGTTTAACTAGAATTTGACAACTGCCAATTTGCTTAGCTCCACGATACGCTGAAAGTCCAAGTGACACACTATCAACTTAAAAATACCCTAACTGCTTCACTGAGTGTCTGATTTAGGCAATTTGGTATCGATAAAAAGTTTATTTAATATTCCATACAATGGAAATTTGAAATCTTTAAAATTCCACATGAAATAGATATTATTCATTTTGGAAGCTACCCCTTAACATTCTAGGAACAATGGCTAGAAAAGTTCAGGATTTTACAGCATGCTTGCGTAATTTTGAAGAAAAAATATATGATTAGACATGAGTATTGCTTATTATACTATAAAATGGACTATATGTTTAAAATGTAGGAAGTTCATACTGAAGCTATTCTAGACTATATCTTTAAAATGTAGGAAGTTCATACTGAAGCTTTTCTAGATGAGACCACATGGGACATTTTTTAAGAGGTGTTAGAAGAGGTTGTGTGAGCACTAATAAGGAAAAGAAGTGCCGGAAGGAAAAAAAAGGAAAGGATGAAATCATGTGGAAAAGGTAAGAAAACAAAGGAAAGGACTTCGTTCCAGAAAATAGGAACAATAGGATGTCGTGCAAGAATATCCCACCTTGAAGTTATAAAAATAATATTAGTTTGCTAATTGTTGAATAAGTGATGATACTTGTTCCTATGTTATTTAATTTGGTTTGAAAAACTATTATACTTCATGTGTTTCCTCTTTTGGGGTTGTAAAGTTGTTGATACTTCTTGTGTGTTTTTTATTAGAACCATGAATAAACTGCTTAGTTTTATCTAAATTTATTATAGTTGTTGTTTACAAATTCTACTGTTGTGAATGGTGTTGCAAAATGGTAATTGTATAGTAATGAACAGGGAGTGTATATCTGATTAATATGACACATATACTTCATGTATCATAAATGTATAGCTATTGTATATTTACACATACATGCACAACTTCATATGAATTTCATAGAATAAATATCACCTCAGTGTCACTTAATATGTAATGACATAAAAGAAACCAAGAACAACATAAATAATAATCCATATATTTTATTTCAAATAGAGCTCCAGAAATATGTTCAACATAGACATACTAAACTACGGGTAACTAAAAGTAACCACAACACATTTCAACATATAACTCCGTAAGTACAACCAAATGACTTTAAAATCAACAAAAATACAAAATAAAAACCCAAAATTAGTACATTGCAACTACTTTTTCTTTCTCTTTTTGGCTTTTCTATCATCATGGTGTTCTCTTTTACCCTTTGGATGGTTTTGTGCTTCTCAACCCTTTGGATTATTTTTTGCCCCTTAACCTTGTGGACAATTTTCTACTATTTTACCTTTTGAATCAGTTTCTTCTCTTTAACCATTTCTATCATAAATTCTAGAAATTTGCTCTGACTCATTGGTTGCACCATCTGCGGCTTCATTTGATTTTGCATAGTCACATAACATAGTAGTTCTTTCATGAATCACCCAAATATCTAATATCTTTGGAATAGGTTTTTCCATCATCAAATAACCAACAAAGATATACATGCACCACAATGCCTTCAACTATCACAAAAGAAAAACAAAATGCATCAAACTTAAAACTATGAAAACAAAATTAAAAAAAACGTGTGAATTGAAAGAGATATCTTATGTATTGATCTATTGTGGTAGTCCATCAACTAACTTGATCATCTAATTGTGTAGATAAATTTATCCAAAAAATGCATCACTACGCTAGTTGGTACCTTCTTTTCTCTTATTAAATCATCTTATTTAGGTAAACTGGTAACAATTCATCATAGAATGTCAAAGTATTCAGAATAAATTTTTCATTGACGGCTCAACACTTAGAATTATACACATAATGAACCTATCTTTGAATGTTAACATAGTTAATATTGAGTGCCAGTGAGTCGCTACATGTACTGACATTAACACATATATGAAGTGAAATTGCAATCCATATGGCTTTCAAGAATGACTTGGCTAATCTATGACTATCCCCAAGCACTTTCTTATCTTTATTATGTACAAGAAACGTCTTATAGAGATCTGTTGGAGTGGTGAACTTCACATTGACATTAGGACCATACTTTCTATTATTCCTCAAGTAGTAAAAAAATCACATCAAGATGCTGAAAATAACATAATACAGAGCACATAATCACATACTTGTACACTAGCTTTGTACTAAGGATACACTACAAAATATATAACTTATAAACTGCCTATACAGTAATATACAATGAAATAATTAAATAGACACAACCTAAAATAGTCGTTATGAATAAAGATACAGTTTCTGTACACTAGTTATGTATGAGGATATATTTATCTATGCACTTAATATACATCTATATGCACTCAAAAAGAAACTAAATATGAATTTCTATACATACATGATGCACCACTATATACTAAAGTCACAATCTCCCTAACATAGAAACACAAAGATAGAAAAATAGAACACTAAAAAAAATTAAAAAGAAAAAAATGAATCATGTTGTATTGGTCCATTCGTCTCCAAGGGGATTCAAGTTTGAGAACAAAGACTTCTTATTCAACATGTAAATTTCAAGATCAAATTGAATCGTGTTGTAAAAATTACTAAGAAAGAAATCAAATCGTAGATTGGCTAGTAACCCGTGAATCCTTAAGGTATGAGTAAGCTATTATCCAGAGTGGATTCTTTTTTGAAGACTCAAAGAATTCTCGTCAGACTAGATCCAAGAAGTAGCAACGTATTCAAAAGATAAAAGCACCCAAGTAATCGTTGACACGAACAAATGGATTCAAGGGACTAATTGACAACCTAGTAGGAATGTACTAGTTTGTTAATTAGTTCTAGAACCAAGTAAGGAAACCAAGAATCAACAATTAGAAACTAGAAAATATCCAAATTTGAGCTTATTAGAGACGTGGCAGTAGCAATGGTGATGTGGCAGCATGTAATTGGTCTTGGTACCACACAATAATTTTTTTGTCACAAATCTGAAATTTCAATATTCACACAACTTGTAATGGATGACAATTAGTTTTGGAGGGAAAGTAAAAGTCTTGTACTCTTTAACTTTTCAAACTCAGAAGGTGAGATTTGACTATACCAATCCCACAAAACAAGGTCCCTTGATTTAAGGAAAAGTGGTTGTCAAGTCTAGGAAGTGATGTGTGCAAGTCGTCTCACCAACAACTTTATAACTTTTGTCTTACAACCTTTTGGATATATTTTACACCTTTGTTATCTTAAGTTGTAAGAATAGATAAAGAACAAGATGAACACCACAAAAACCTTCAATAACACAATATCAACTTTTTCAAGAACACAACAGAAAACCACCAATTGTCATCAACAAGGTACAACCTACGGCCCACTTTAAGTTGCCACAACAATGGTCAATATTATAAGCTCAACTTTAGATATAGACACTTTTAGTGT
The DNA here is from genome assembly GCF_002878395.1 of Capsicum annuum. Classification (NCBI taxonomy): domain Eukaryota; kingdom Viridiplantae; phylum Streptophyta; class Magnoliopsida; order Solanales; family Solanaceae; genus Capsicum; species Capsicum annuum. The sequence continues at coordinate 90,174,024 of NC_061117.1, read as the reverse complement.
TGGTGAGAAAGAAACCAACAATAGAAACACACTAAACAAGTAAAATAACTCCTAGGTCTAAACACACTAACACCAATCTTGGCCAAGACAACAAGATGGACAGATTTCTCTTTTTCTTTTTCTGGAATTTTCAGATTTCAACAAATTTTTTTATTTTTGAATTTTCGTCCAAGAGAGCCCAAGATTAGTAGTATAGAAACACAACCAGCCTTGATCTGATACCAAATGATACAATATTAAGTCCACAATGCAAGAATCCAGAAACAACAACAAGTTGAACAACAAGAGCTAGTGAATCAAAATAGGCCACACACGGCTTCACTAGGCTTTAAGAATCATGTTTTTAGAACAAGATGATGAAGTTTTCAACAAGAACCAGCAAGTCAACAAGGTGCTAGTGAATCAAAAGAGCCCCACACGGCTTCACTAGACTTCAAGATTACAAAACACAACTTAACAAGATTACAAGAAGATAGTAACTTGACATGTAATATTCAAGAATCTAAGAACCCTAACAACAAGAGAGAACCCTAAGACTAAAGAATAGTAACACCAAGTTCTTACTTGGACCAAAAGGAACTCTATGACCTTAAGATCCTTGTTTCTAGCCAAGATACAACACAAGTCTTACTCTACTTGTGAGTTTTCAGATTTGGGGCTTCTCCAATGGAAGAGTGAAAAGTTCCTCAATATTACAAGTGTTTATGTCTCCAAATATTATGAAAGAACTAGCTGCCAAATAACCCTAATATTGTCTATTTATATTACACCATAAATGAAGGAGAAAATAACTAGATTGCCCTTTCCATGGGGTGGCCTTGGAGTGTAAGTTTATTATACTTCAAGGCCCCTCTTCACACTTAAAAATATTTAGACCATTAGGTGGATCAATCACCAACTCACAAACGGCCATTTGCATAAACAAGGCTTGGAGTTTTTGTAACTCCCGAGCTTGGCTACGTATGAATGGTTGTGAACTTGTTGGACAGCTTGCTATACCCGTATCAAAAACTAAGAATACAATACCATTCAATAATCAAAATAGACTAAAAGCAAGCACATGTAAGTAGATAATCTAACCTACAATGTAGTCTAATCGAAAGAAAAAGAATAACATAAAAATAACCATACGATTCAACTTAGAAGGACAAATTTACACTATCAAAATCAAAGCAAAATGCACCTAAAGTCAAAGAAAATGAAAATTAATTATAGAATAATTAATAAATAAGGAGGAATTTAAATATGCAGATGCTCAGATCGAATTAAAATATATATTAAAAATACCACAAAATTAATCAAATAGACATTGTATTAACCTATGTTAAAGCTTCAATCGAAGCAACTTGCACATATATGGAACAAATAATAAACAAAGAAGGAATTACCTACGTTGAAGCTCATATCAGAGAAATTTATAGAGAACTTGAGAGAAAAAATAAAGATAAAGGTTATAAATTGAAAGAGAAAATCTTAGAGAGAGAGGGAGTAAAAAGGTATAAGAGAGAATCTATTACAAATGCATTGTATTACTGAAAATTTACAACATAAGCTATTTTGGAAAACTTTTGCAAAGTTGCACCATTTTATTTATTAATAATTTTAATGGGATGACATTCTACATAATTTTTCCTTAAAAGAACATATAAAATATGTGTGCAAGAGATATATGTAGCCTAGCTTCTCGAAAGAGACTAAGAAAATATAAGAAACAACATAAATTTCACCACTTTAGGAGCTAATTACTCCTTATCACAACTCTTTTATGTATTAACAAAAATTTAAAAATAATTTTACACAGGATACATCACCATCGTTAGGATACATTGCAATTCTATTACATTGTCATACTCTGATATGTATCGTATCTCATTTTACATAGAATATGTAATGACATATAGTTTTAGTGTATCATCACACTAGTTAAGTCATGATATATAAGTTATTAATTTGATTATTATGTATTATGCTACAGAGACGTACAAAAAATATGAGATACCACTATAATATATCATAACTGAAATCGTCTTACGCATATTATGAACAAGATTTATTTGTGTATCAGTAACATTAATATCAGTTTGATATATAACTTTAGTCAGATATAATAATTTGTGTATCAGCAATATAAAAATCTATCGAATATATAAATTTTGCAGAATTCTCAGAACTGAGGAAAATAATATTTTCGATCAGATCTAGCCAGATCTCCAACTGTATCGTCAAAATTTTGTAATATTCACTGGAAAATATGAAGCTTTGAAAGGTTTTTGTTTTGGTGGTGGGTCACCATTATATACATAGATTTCATCAAATTCTCTAAATAGAGAAGATAAATATTTTCCACCAAATTTTGCTAGCTCTCCATTTGTATCGTCGAAATTCTTCGACATTCACTGAAAAAGGTGAAGCTTTGGGAAGTTTTATTTTTGGTGGTGATTCACCAATGGCTTTTCTGATTGGAGATAACTGGAGATGGATACATAGAGGTGGACAAAAGGAAACGATGAGAGTGGAGTAAAGGAAAGGAAGAAGAAGAAGAGAGCAATGGGTTTGGTGGTGGCTGGAAGGTGGGAGATACAGAGATGGTAGATTTTCACTGCCGGTGATGAGGCTTTTCCAATGAGAGAAAGTAAGAGAGAAAGGTGAAGATGCAGCGGGAAAATGGTAGAAATATGGGAGATCTGAGGAGATAAATATAAAATGTGATGTATTAAGTACAAGGGTGATACGGGACAAACAAGAGGAACACGAAACAGCCATAAAACAGTCCAATACACCCTCCAAAATAGTCCACAAAACACAACTAAATCGTGGACCAAAGGGAGACCTCACTCGGATTCGACAAATATAACAAGAAATAAGAAACAAAGGTGTATTTGACACCCAAAATAGCCACAAAACATAAAAAAAATGTGATGAACAATATGACAATAAAAAGCAACCAGATTTGGATTCCACAATAACAAGATACAAAAAGGATAGTAACTTGACATACAATATTCATAAATCTAAGAACCCTAACAATGAGAAAGGACCCTAAGACAAATTAATAGCAGCATCAAGTTCTTACTTGGACCAAGAGGGACTCATGAACCTCAAGACCTAAGTTTCCAAGCAAACAAACAACAAAAGTGAGTCCACCCTCTTGTTGTTACCTAGTTCTAAGTTTCAGATTTGCCTCAAGGAAAGAGGACTTTGTCTTTCTATGTTATACAATATTCATATTTATCAAAAACTAATGAATGAAACCCTAGAAGGTTGTATTTATAGTGTAGTACAAGAATAGTGTGAAATGTCCAAAATGACCCCTTAGTCAAAGTCTTCAAGTGGGCTCCCTTGGAATGCATTGTATGGACTGATTTTGGATCCTATTTTGGCCTTCCTTTGCACTTCACGTGTTCACTCCAAGTCTCGAGTCAATTCACTCTCGCACTCACCCACCTTCGTGGTCGTACCGGTATCATCCTCCCCTTCTTGAAAAGGATTCAACCTCGAATTCGTACCTTGTAAAATTAAAAGAGAAGACAAACAAGCACACATCCTCATGGCATAAGGGTTAGGGTTAGTGCAACAAAATCAATCTAACAAATAACATCATCATTCCAAGGTGGTATACACTTGAAGTACAACCAAGAATCCTTTGGGTTAATCGTGAAAAGCTTAGTACAAATGTCACAAAATAAGTGGCTATGAAGAACATCAATAAATAATGAGCATCGGCCAAGACAACTCCTACCATACCCTAAGATGGTACCGGGATCAAATGGGAGAGTAGCCATGGACATGGGTTTCGGCCACTCTCACTTTCTCCTAAGGTGTCGTCCGCAAAATTAGGCATACCCTCTAGATCATTAGTGAAAATACCATGAGCACAAAGAGGGTAGAGAAAGGTGTCACACAAGCTAACTTCAGCTATGGTGTCCTTATGCATGTACTCACTAGCTTCAAGTCCATCACCACTAGTATGCTCAACATAGGGAAAACATAAAGAAGAAGTAGATGAAATTTTTAAGAATGCACCACCTTTTATTTCAAGAGAATAATCCCCACATAGATATAAATTACCATGGGCAGCAAAGGAATCATTCACAAAAACATTTTTACAAGAACAATCACATTTTGGGTTTCCCAAGTAATCAAGCAAATGGTCATCTTCACCCAATTGACTATTCCTTTTCAAGACTACACATTTCCTACCCTTAAGAGTACTCTCATCTTCCAAGAAGAGATTTCCATCTTAAGGAGGAATGTTGTCACACCATAGTGGGTTAGCATATAGGCTATGCTTCCAAGACAAGCCATGCCATCAACATCACTTGCACCACTAGGTTCATTAGGAGTAAATAAACTATCTTCAAACAAGACATTGTGCCTAAAGAGTGAATGATCTAACCCACGGATAGATTTGGAACTTTCACTCTCTAAGGAATCATTATCAAGTTTCAAAGATATGTCAAGCACATGATTAACCCTATGAGCCAAACAAACATTAGCATCTTTACAACAACATAGGCTCATAGGTTCACTCCTTTTTCCTTGGCCAACATCTTTAAATCCTTCACTCACTTGAGATTCATTAATCACATCACACATATCCTCAAGTGGTGGGCAAGTTTTACTCACAAGTTGGGAAGCAACTTCTTTCGGGAAGCTCTCAATGCAAGGTGCTTGGGCAATTGGATTTTATGGGTAGAGTTTGGGTCATAATTGGTGTATAATTTCAATGTGCCGTTTCATATCTTCAATAGTGTCATTGATATAATCACATGTGGCATTGAAATTATGGGCAGCCATTGTACCTAACAAAAGACACAACAAACAAAGAAAACAAACGAACTTGTTAGCTCAAAAATGTCTCACCACAGTCTCACTCTCGATTTTTACCTCACACTTGGTTTCATAAGTGTTGAAAGCCGGCTTGTACTTCGTGAGTGATTGAGGGATGAGTCTATCTTTACCTGGAATAGATTTTTGTTTGAGTTGACTCAATAGAAAAATACAGACTTGAACCAACAAGACACAACGAATTCACAAAAGAGAAGCACACAACAAACGCTTAACACGAATGAACGAACACAAAGACCAACTAACAATCTATTAGATGAGTACTAGTTTGCCAAATAGTAATGGAACCAACAAAATTAAAACTAAGGAACAACAAAAGGAAACTAAGAAATCTGAAATTTGAGCCAAAATTTGATGTGTGAACAGTAACTTGATGATGTGGCAGCCACTTATTGGTTGCGATTTCTACAATTTTTATTTTTCAAAGTCCAAGTCTAGACCAATTTTAATTTGGATTGGTGGAATTTATTTTAAGGAGGGAAGGATAAGTCTTGGAGCCTTTTTTTTTCAAGTTTCAAATTTCAAGACTTGGCCTTTGTAGTACTTTTCCTTAAAACATGGACCCTTGTTTCATGGGAAAGTGGTTGAGAAGTGATGTAAAGTCTTTTGGTGGTTGGGGGTCTTTCAAGACTAACAATTACTTAAACCTCTTTCCTTCACCTTTTAGGATCTATCATTCACTTTATGTTCTAATAATATATGAAGGAAGGTGAAGAACTTAAAGAACACCAACAACCACACAAAGAACAATAACAACAATCTTCAAGAACAACAACAATTCCAATGGCCAACTCCAATCCATAACAACAAACGACCAAGTCTCTTTAGTGTTGTGTCTTCGGTTTTAATAAGAGATGAAGGTTGTGAAAAACTTCAAGAACAACAACAACATTCACCAAGAATAACAACAACAACACTTCTTTCAACAACAACAACCAAATGCATGGCCAATCAAGTTTCTCAACAACAATGTCTATCACAGCAATGTTCAACAACAATGGGCCAAGCTTATGTTCACAATAACAACATCAAAATACAAGCTCAAATCAAGATATAGACACAATGTGTTAGTGAGGAACAAAACTAACACCTAGATACAACAAAGAAAAGTAAAAATCTCAGCCAAGACACAACAAAATACAATTTTTGGCCAAGAACACAAAATGGACAGATTGTTCTTTTTCTGGAATTTTCAGATTTCAATTTTTTTTTATTTTTTAAGTGATCTAGCCCAAGATTTGATCTTGTAGGAACAAGATCAAGCAATGCTTTGATACCAAATGATACGGGACAAACAAGAGGAACACGAAACAGCCATAAAACAGTCCAATACACCCTCCAAAATAGTCCACAAAACATAACTAAATCGTGGACCAAAGGGAGACCTCACTTGGATTCGACAAAGATAACAAGAATATAAGAAACAAAGGTGTATTTAACACCCAAAACAGCCGCAAAACACAACAAAAATGTGATGAACAATACGACAACAAAAACAACCTGATTTGGATTCCGCAATAACAAGATACAAAAAGGATAGTAACTTGACATACAATATTCACAAATCTAAGAACCCTAACAATGAGAAAGGACCCTAAGACAAATGAATAGCAACATCAAGTTCTTACTTGGACCAAGAGGGACTCATGAACCTCAATACCTAAGTTTCCAAGCAAACAAACAACAAAAGTGATTCCACCCTCTTGTTGTTACCTAGTTCCAAGTTTCAGATTTGCCTCAAGGAGAGAGGACTTTGTCTTTCTATGTTATACGATATTCATAATCATCGAAAACTAATGAATGAAACCCTAGAAGGTTGTATTTATAGTGTAGTATAAGAATAGTGTGAAATATCTAAAATGACCCCTTAGTCAAAGTCTTCAAGTGGGCTCCCTTGGAGTGCATTTTATGGACTAATTTTGGATCCTATTTAGGCCTTCCTTTGCACTTCATGTGTACACTCCAAGTCTCGGGTCAATTCACTCTCGCACTCACCCACCTTCGTGGTCGTACCCATATCAAAGGGAAAGAAAAAAATTAAAATATGAGATGGATAAAATTAAATACAAGAGTAGAAATTTTAAGTAGATATGACAAGTTAAGTAGTACTATAATGTAATATTCCTAAAAATGGACAGGCCCAATCCTTTACACACTACAACATTTTTGGCCTAAAGCCACACTAAATTTGGACAACACTTTTAAAGTGTTGCCTAAAATACTGTGGACACACTTTTAAAAAGTAACCTTAGTTTTTCACTTTAAGCCACAATAATTTTGACAACGCTTATAAAGCGTGCTCTTTAATGATATATACTAACTTTATAAGTGTTGTCATATCATTCTATAATTGGCAACGCATTTTACAAATATGGTTACACTTTTAAAATGTGCTATTTTTATTATTTTAAAAGAATGATTTATAAGTGTTGCCTTATAACTTCTAAAAAATTTATACAAAAATATGATATTTTATAATAACTCGAGAAATTTTTTGTTGAAATTTTATGTGTAAACGTGTTGGGTTCTATCTTCTAGAATGAATTATAAATTTTTCGTGCAAAATGTCTTAGACTATGACCCACCATTGCGTATAGTATCAAATAATATTTCCAACGATATGTGGATCATCCAAAATGGACACCCGAGAGACGAGTTATGAACATTCCAATCGAACCATGAATAGTAGTGAACAGTAAAACGTGCAGGAAAAATTACTGAGGCCTAGTGTATTTTTTCTCTAACTTTAAATAATCATAACTCCTTGTACATAATGATCTGGGTGATCTACTGTATATCAACGGAAAGCTCTGTGAGTCCTCTTTCCAATGAAATTAGTTTCATCCAATTTTTCTATCAGAAAAAAAAGTTATGGTCAATCTACTTCAGCCTATCAAAAGTGAATTTTTGGGTCAACTTTAAATGATCATAACTCCTTATACACAATGATCTGGGTGAGACACTATATATCAATGGAAGATATGAGAGTCCTAATTCTAATGAAATTGGTTTCATCCAATTTGAATATCAGAATAAAACGTTATGGTTGGTCTACTTCAAACTATCAAAACAGTCCACCAAAGGACAGATTCAAGATTTTTTTATTTTTAGGGGCATTTTGGTCATTCTCCCTCACCCAAAATCCATCGAAATCCTATATTAAAGCCTATTAGAAGCATTATATGTTATATTTCATCAAAATCCCTCAAAAAGAAAACCCTAAGCTCCTACATCCAACTTCAAGAACCTCTAAAGTTCACCATTAATTCTGCAAATTTATTCAAGATTCCAAGTTCCTAGTTCAAGAACTCCAAGAACCATCATTCAAAGGCACGATTAACATCTCAAAAATGAGTATCGATCTAAAGTTCATCATTCAAGGTATGTGGGATTTTTCAACAAGAACTCTCTTTCGTTCTTGTGCCCAAAAGTAATATTCTTTACAAAGGCATGATTTTTTATCTGATTTTTATGAATTTGAAGCATGAACCCACATCTTATGATGATTATTAGGAAATCTTGATGTTTAGATTTTGAAAGATAAATTTGCATGTGTGGAGATATAAAGCATGAATCTTGAACGATGTTTATCATGATTTTGATATTTGGGTTATGAATCCCCATTGGAAATTATGTTTTTTGAGAAAGTGTGTGTTATTATAAGCACGTTGATGTTGAATATTTGAGATATTTTGAATAATTTGACCTTTTGGTCTTAATGGAGTTGTTTTGAACTCGAGTGTGAAAGAATTCCACAACGTGGTTGATTTTGATAGATGGGAAGCATGATGGATCCCGATGTATATTTATATATTACTAAAATTATTTTGTTATGGATTGTCTTTGAAATGATCTGAGCTAAGTTCGGGAGAAATCTTTAGCACCTAGTAGGAGGTATAAAGCGACCTTACTTCCCTAGAACTACGTGCCCCCGTAGGAGTGAGCCTGAGGCTAATTTATAGAGTGATCACAAGTTTGTGTGGATTTGATATCGATAGTCCTACTCCAATGGAAAGGATAGGACGGCTCTCCCTAATGTGGGTTGTACATTGGACTCCATGTAGCTCACATGGTTTATGTCGGTTATAGGATCTCCCAGTGTGTGTGTATTTTCTTATGTCTATGGTGAATGGTGAAGTGATTTGAAAGTGAAATTGTGAAAGTTATTCTTTCGAAAGATTTAAATGATATTTAGATTATGAGAAATGATATTCTTGATGAACTAAAAGTGATTGACAAATTATATGATGACTCAAATGTATTATTGTACTTATTTCATCCTCTTATGATTATGATGATTTTCTTCGGGTAATGTGACCCTTTCATACATCCTGCATATTTCTTATAAATATTTATGATGATGATTATTATACAACTGACCCACATCTTTGAATGTGGGCTGTATTTCTCAGAATGTAGGTTCAGGTGCTCAGTTCCAGGTTCAACAGTGATTCTTTGGGCACGTTGTTCTACATTCTCTGTTGTGGTGAGTCCTCATGTTCTGAGGATGTGATATCTGATGTTGGTTTCACAGAATTGTTTACATTTGATAACTGAGTATGAGTCAGTCGGGGCATGTCTCAATGGCTCGCTGATTTTATTGATTTTCTTAAAGGCTTGTCAGACTAGTATAGATGTTGGGTGTTCACTAATAAGTCATATTTTGTTATCTTTTTGAAATTCTTTTATTCTTAGATGATGATTACTCTGTTGATATTTGAGGGTTATTTATGGAAATCTCGTTGATTTGTGTTGAACTGAATGAAAATGGCTCAAAGGGTTAGCTTGGGGCTACTCGTAGCCTCAAGCACCGTGTGACGCTCCGGGACCCGTTTTCTGGGGTGTTACATATTCCCTCCAATTGTTAATTACTCAAAAAAAATCTAAAACCCTACGCGCGTAAAATATCATCCAAAAAGTTCACACACCGAAAGTTCGTTCCTCCAATTTTGACACATCAGAAGGTTCCCTACGCATTGAATAGTGAACTGATACAAAATAGCCCACAAACACAAGATAACAAGATTATTACAACATTAAGAAACAAGCAACACACGACGAACACAAGATAATAAGAACAACACTAACGATTTTGCAATAAAAGAAAGGATAGGTAGTGAGACATACACTATTACAACAAGTAGAAACCAAAGGATGTATCAAATCCTAGGACCCCTAAGACCAATAATAGTAACACCACACTCTTAATTGAACCAAAGAGGAAATCCACCACTGAAGAACCCAAGTTTCTAAGCCAAAATACAACCCTAGTGATTCAACACAATGTGCTACACTAGTTTCAATTTTTACTACACTCTCTCTCAAGAGATGAGTTCTTTCAATATCAATCAAAAACTAAGTAAAATAACCCTAAAGTGTTCTACTAAAAATGACAAAGGTGCCCTTAATGAGTAGGGTGCCTATGGAGTGCAAAAAGAGGGAAATAAAATGACCAAGACACCCTTAATGAGAGGGCAGCCTTGGAGTATGAAAAAGGGGCTTCATGGAGTGTTTAAAGCTCTTCTTCACACTTTAACATATGCAATACCTTGTGTCATTTGGCCTTCATGATTATTCTTCATCACTTGGACTCTCTTGGGTGTCTCATCAAGGCAAGCTCCCAAGCAACCTTTCACACATGGAATTGATCTTTTGTGGGCTCAAAATGGGTCCCCCATGCGTGTTCCCGTGCCCTCAATATTCCCACAACCGGATTCTTCATGTGTTGGCCTCACATAATGTCATCAAAAACTAAGATGGATGTTTGGCTTGTATCATCCTCCACTTCTTGAAAAGGATTCGACCTCGAATCCATACCTTACAACATCAAAGAAAGGACAAACAAGTATAACATCCTCATGGCATAAGGGTTAGGGTTAGTGCTACAAATAACATCATCATGCCAAGGTGGTACACACTTGAAATATAGCCAAGGATCCTTCGTGTTAAACATTAGAAATCTACGGAAATATGCACTAAGGAGTTGGCTATGGAAGCTACCATCTCTACACATATATATAAGAAGGGTATCACACAAATGGGATTGATACAAAGTAGTTTCAAGAGAAAACTCTCTTCTTGACCTATAAGTGATAAAACCTTGGTAAAGAATGGAAACACACAATGGTGAACTCTATAGGAGCCTTTCATGACTCCCTTCTTTAACCCTTCATCTTGGTTGGATTCTTTTCCTTGCACAATGTCGGTCTCTCAAATGGATTATGAATCCCCAAGAGAGATGTTCCATTATAGGGAAGGATACAAACATCCTCATTTAAACCTTATTGCTGTGTAGACAAAGCAACAAGTTGGATGTATAACAATCTCCACATCCCAAGAGGTTACGGGGTCAATGGGTGGAGTAGCCAAGGACATAGGTTTTGACTATTCCCATTTTCCCTATGGTGCTAGCCCTAAAATTAGGCATACCCTCTTTATCACCGTTGGAAATATTATGAGCAAAAAGAGGGTTGAGAAAGGTGTTCCATATGTCAACTTCAAATATTGGGTTCTCATGCATGCACTTAATACTAGTTTCAAGATCTCCACTATGAGTATGCCTAACATAAGAATCACATAAAGAAGAAGTAGATGGAATTTCTAAACATGCACCACCTTCTCTTTCAAGAGATTAATCCGAACATAGATACAAATCACCATGATCAGCAAAGGGCTCACAATCAAACAAAATTTTACAAGAATAATCACAATTCAAGTTTCCTAAACATTCAAGCAAATCAAGGTCACCTTCACCCGATTGTTCATTTTCATGATTTCTATGAGCAAAGCTAACAATAAGGCCTTCATCACACAACATGCTCAAAGAATCATCTCTAATCTCATGATCAACTCTATCAACATCATCACTAACTTGAGACTAATAAAACATACCATACACATGCTCAAGTAGTGGACTACTTTCATAAGTAAGTTGATCATTATTCACATCCTCACTAGTTATTGGAAATGCACATACCAACATAGAATCACCTTAGTTTTCATAAGGGTCAACTAGTGTGTGAATACTCTCATCACATGGCAATGGAACCTTATTCAAGTTACAAATGCTAGCACTAGGTGGACACAAATCATTCTTACAAGAAGAATCAATTTTGTCATCTATAGGATCAACTAGTGCTTGCTTACTTACAACAAGAATTGGATCTTCTTGCAACGTAGATATATCAAGAGTATCACAAAGGGAAGACTCATTCCATTCTCATCAAGGAAAACCATCAACTATATCCACTTGGCTACTACTAGCCATATTACAACAGTCTATGATTGTAGGAGTATAGGAGATAGCATTTTTACCTTGTAGTGCACATGAGGTAGGACCTTCACCTAGGTGTGTGTCATGGAAGCCCACTTTCTCCTTTGGGAATCTCTCATCACAAAAGAGTTTTTGATTACGTGGTGCTTGGACAAAAGGAATTGGATTTTGTGGTCTAAGTGTGGATATCAATTGGCGTATCTTTTCAAGGTTCCTTTTGAAATCTTCACAAGCGGCCTTGAAAGTATCATCACCCATCCTCACCACACTCTCACACCTTCGGTTACTTTACACTTGGTTTCACAAGTGTTGAAAGTTAGTTTATAATCCATGAGAAGTTGAGGGATGAGTTCTACTCTTGTTCGTAATGGATTTTTGTTTGAGAGACTCAAATAAATCTTGTTTGAACTTGAGCAAAGAAATTACAAAGATTCAAAAAAAGATAAAAGCACACAAAGAACGCAAACACGAAATAAATAGACTAAAAACTAACTCACAACCTAGTAGATGATTACTAGTTTGTCAATTAGTAATAGAATCAATAATGAAACTAAATAAGCAAGAAAAAAAAACTACGAAATCTGAAATTTGAGCCTAAGGGTCGGTTCTTGGTGAGTGATGATGTGGCATCCATGTGGCAGCCTTGAATTGGCATTGAAATTCTTAAAAGTTTGAAAAATTTTCTTGTCTTCAATTTTTATTTGATCAATCTTTAGTTGGAAGAGTGGAAATCAGCCTAGGGAGGAAAATCACAAGACTTGGAGCCTTTTTCAATATTAAAAAAGGGTTTGCCTTTCCTTTCACCTTTTTGGCAAAACACCTTTTGAAAGCCCTTGTCCTCCTTTCATCTTTGGTAAGTCTGGGGAAGACCCCTTTCTCCCTTTTGGTAATCAGGCCTTTTGAAAGACTTTTGGGCCCCTATCTTATTTTGTAATAGTCTTGTAGTATGTTTCAAGACTTATAAGACCACACCTTCTATTTGTTTTTAGATCAAAATCAGCACTCTATTGAAGACTCTTCTTCAACAAGACAAGAAGATGGTAAAGAACAAGAACACCACTTTGGAAATTTGAAGTTCTAGGTGTATGTTGGACCTCCAAAAATCAACAAATACACATTTTCAAGTTCAAATCTTCAACAACAACATAACCAACACATTTTTAAGCCACCAGTCCTCAAAAACATAACATCCTTCAAATTCCAAGAACAACTCAAAAATGGCTCAAAATTCGAATCTTAACTCAATTAGTGTTAGTGAAGAAAGGACTAACACTAGAAACAACCAAAACACATAAAAATTTCCTAAATATAAGTTCAAAATTTTGGCTAAAGACCAAAAATGGGACAAAATTTTCTTTTTTTAGATTTTTGGTTTTTCAACACTTTTTTTTATTTTCAAGTTAACAAGCCCAAGATTGATTCCGTTGGAACAAAATCAATCCCGCTCTGATACCAAATAATACAAAACATCCCACAAATATAAGATAACAAGATGATAACAATACTAAGAAACAAGCAACATAAGATGAACACCAGATAACAAAAACAACACTAACGATTTTGAAATAAAAGAAAATGATAGGTAGTGAGACACTAGGACCCCTAAGACAAATTACAGTAACACCACACTCTTACTTGAACCCAAGAGGGAATCCACCACTCCAAAACCCAAGTTTCTAAGACAAAATACAATACTAGTGATTCCACACTAAGTGCTACCCTAGTTTTGGTTTTCACTACACTCTTTCTCAAGAGATGAGTTCTTTCAATATCAATCAACAACTAAGTGAAATAACCCAAAAATATTCTACTTATAATACATTACAAGATGAAGACAAAATGACCAAGGTTCCCTTAATGAGTGGGGTGCCTATGGAGTGCAAAAGGAGGGACATAAAATCACCAAGACACCATTAATGAGAGGGCTGCCTTTGATACAAGCATAAAAAGCACAGGGTTTACAAGGTCTTGTAGAAGGTTCAGGCTTCGGATTGTCAAAGTATCAAGTTTCGGATTTGCAAGTGCTTGAAGACCTTTTGGAACCATTACAAAGCCTTGTCCAAATTGAAGAGAGAAGGAGGGATTTCTACATCACCTAGGTACCTCAACTAAGGGCATTGTGGTCTTTTTAGACCTTCTTTTTACACTCCAAAGAAGCACCCTTCATTAAGGGTATTTTAGTCATTGTTATGCAATAGTATAAATAGACCTTTTAGCTTCAATTTTCATTAGACTTTGATGAAATTATTGAGAGATACTCTTTAGTTGTAGTTTTCTTCCCCTCTTAGAGAGAGAATCTGAAATTAGGGTTTACACTAAGTGATGGATTTCACTTGTGTTGACAAATTGGCAAGAAAGGTTGGTGCTTGGGGAAGGTGACTCCCTTTGTGTCTACCTAAGAGAGTGGTTTGAACTTTCATTTGTGAGGTGTGATTGGAGATTTGATACATCTCCTTTTATTAATCATCTTGTGGAATTAAGGGTCACTCTACTATCTTTACATTTATGCAATCTTTCTTCTTCAACTCCTTTCTAAGTATTGTTTTCTCTTTGTGTGCTTGCTGATTTTTGCATATCTAGTGTCAATTTTGTGTTTTAGCCTTTCTTTAGACTATCATTTGGTATCAAAGCCATGTATTAGAGTTATTCCCACAACTCTAAGTCTTGGATCTAAGAAAATCTCAACAAAAAAGAGTGTAGAAAATCGAATATCTCACAAAAAAAATTGTAAACCCATTTTTGTATTTTGGTAGATTTTTAAATCTTAGATCTACATATTTTTGTGTTGTTTTGTTGGTTTCAAGTGCTAGATTCTTGTTTCCTAGCACCTAGGAATTTTAGATCAATATTTGGAAAAGGATTTGGTTGTTTTTTAGCTAGATCCACCATTGTTATGACTTGTTTGAAGCTTTTGGAGGTAAGATCCATTTTGGGTTTGTGTTGGTGACGTGATGTATGGCTGATTTTGTGTTGGTTGTGCTTGTATTGGCAAAAGGAACCTAGATGTAACGCCCCAGAAAATGGGTCCCGGAGCATCACATGGTGCTTAAGGCTACGAGTAGCCCCAAGCTAACCCTTTGAGCCATTTTCATTCAGTTCAACACAAATCAATGGGATTTCCATAAATAACCCTGAAATATCACCAGAGTAATCATCATCCAAGAATAAAAGAATTTCAGAAAGATAACAAAATATGACTTATCAGCCAGCTCAACATCTATACTAGTCTAACAAGCCTCTAAGAAAATCAATAAAACCAGCGAGCCATTGAGACATGCCCTAACTGACTCATATTCAGTTATCAAATGTAAATAATTCTGTGAAACCAACATCAAACATCATGTTATCGGAACATGAGGACTCACCACAACAGAGGATGTAGAACAGTGTGCCCAAAAAATCACTGTTAAACCTGGAACTGAGCACCTGAACCTACATTCCAAGAAAATGCAGCCCACATCCGAAGATGTGGGTCAGTACCATGGAAAAGAACCGAGTATATGGGGGTGTATGCAGTTGTATAAACATCATCATCATAAATATTTATAAGAAATATGCAGGATGTATGAAAGACTCACATAGCCCGAAAAAAATCATCATAATCATGAGAGGATGAAATAAGTACAATCACACATGTGAGTCATCATATAATTTGTCAATCACTTTCAGTTCATCAAGAATATCAATTCTCATAATGTAAATATCATTTAAATCTTTCGAAACAATAACTTTCACAATTCCACTTTAAAATCGCTTCACCATTCACCATAGATACAAGGAAACTACACACACTGGGAGATCCTATAACCGACATAAACCATGTGAGCTACATGGAGTCCAACGTACAACCCAAGTTGTGGAGATCCGTCCTATCATTGCCATCGGAGTAGAACTATCGATATCAAATCCACACAAACTAGTGATCACTATATAAATTAGCCTCAGGCTCACTCCTACGGGGGGCACGTAGTTTTAGGAAAGTAAGGTTGCTTTATACCTTCCACTCGGTGCTAAAGATTTCTCCCGGACTTAGCTCAAATCATTTCAAAGACAATCTACAACAAAACAATTTCAGTAATATATAAATATACATCGGGAGCAATCATGCTTTCCATCTATCAAAATCAACCACGTTGTGGATTTTCTTCACACTCGAGTTCAAAACAACTCCATTAAGACCAAAAGGTCAAATCATTCAAAATATCTCAAATATTCAACATCAACATGCTTATAACACACACTTTCTTAAAAAAACACAATTTTCAATGGGGATTCACGACCCAAATATTAAAATCATGATAAATATCGTTCAAGATTCATGCATTATATCTCCACACATGTAAATTCATCTTTCAAAATCATAAACATCAAGATTTCATAATAATGATCATAAGATATAGGTTCATGCTTCAAATTTGTAAAAAAATCAAATAAAAATCATGCCTTTGTAAAGAAAGTACTTTTGGGCACAAGAACGAAAGAGAGTTCTTGTTGAAAAACCCCACATATCTTGAATGATGAACTTTAGATCAATGCTCATTTTTGAGATGTTAATCGTGCCTTTGAATGATGGTTCTTGGAGTTCTTGAACTAGGAACTTGGAATCTTGAATAAATTTGCAGAATTAATGGTGAACTTTGGAGGTTCTTGAAGTTGGATGTAGGAGCTTAGGGTTTTCTTTTTGAGGAAATTTGATGAAATATAACATATAATGCTTCTAATAGGCTTTAATATAGGGTTTGGATGGATTTTGGGTTAGGGGGAATGACTAAAGCACCCCTAAAAATCAAATAATTCTCGAATCTATCCTTTGGTGGACTGTTTTGATAGTCTGAAGTAGATCAACCATAACGTTTTACTCCGATATCCAAATTGGATGAAACCAATTTCATTAGAAAGAAGACTCTCATATTTCCATTGATATATAGTATCTCACCCAGATCATTGTGTACGAGGAGTTTTGATCGTTTGAAGTTGACCCAAAAATTCATTTTTGATCGGCTGAAGTAGATCGACCATAACCTTTTTGCGCCGATATACAAATTGGATGAAACCAATTTAATTGGAAAAAGGACTCGCAGAGCTTTCCGTTTATATATAGTAGATCACCCAGATCATTATGTACAAGGAGTTATGTTCGTTTAAAGTTGGAGCAAAAATATGCCAGGCCTCAGTACTTTTTCCTGCACGTTTTACTGTTCACTACTATTCACAGTTCGATCGGAATGTTCATAACTCATGCTCGGGTGTCCGTTTTGGATGATCCACATATCGTTGAAAATCTTATTCGCTACTCTACGCAATGGTGGGTCATAATCTAAGACATTCCACGCGAAAAATTTATAATTCATTCTAGAAGATAGAACCCAACACGTTTACTCATAAAATTTCAACGAAAAATTTCTCGGGGTATTACATCATCCCCCCTTGAAAACATTCATCCTCGAATGATGCTAGACATGCCAAGATTAGATAGGGAATAAAGCATACAAGTGAAACCATTTGTTAGACTCATCACCACATCGTTTCTCACTCTGAATGCAACATAGAATGTATAAATTCAAGAAACTACAGCTGAACACATAATAAATGACAGCTGAACTGCTGCAACTTTTATCAAAAGTGCATGATTTAGGAAAGAACGGCACCTTCGGCTTGATCGAAGTTCGCAGAAAATAGGCGCGGGTACTTGGATACCTTAAAACCTTAGGCTCTGATACCAAGTTTGTAACGCCCCGGAAAATGGGTCCCAGAGCGTCACACGATGCTTGAGGCTACGAGTAGCCCCAAGCTAACCCTTTGAGCCATTTTTATTCAGTTCAACACAAATCAACGGGGTTTCCATAAATAACCCTCAAATATCAACAGAATAATCATCATCCAAGAATAAAAGAATTTCAGAAAGATAACAAAATACGATTTATTAGCCAACTCCAAACATCTATACTAGTCTGACAAGCCTCTAAGAAAATCAATAAGACCAACGAGCCATTGAGACATGCCCCAACTGACTCATATTCAATTATCAAATGTAAACAATTTTGTGAAACCAACATCAGACATTACGTCCTTGGAACATGAGGACTCACCATAACAGATGATGTAGAACAGTATGCCCGAAGAATCACTGTCAAACTTGGAACTGAGCACCTAAACCTACATTCTGAGAAAATACAGCCCACATCCGAAGATATGGGTCAGTACCATAGAAAGAAACCGAGTATATGGAGGTGCATGCAGTTGTATAAACATCATCATCATAAATATTTATAAGAAATATGCAGGATGTATGAAAGACTCACATAGCCCGAAGAAAATCATCATAATCATGAAACGATGAAATAAGTACAATAACACATGTGAGTCATCATATAATTTGTCAATCACTTTCAATTCATCAAGAATATCAATTCTCATAATGTAAATATCATTTAAATCTTTCGAAATAATAACTTTCACAATTCCACTTTAAAATCACTTCACCATTCACCATAGATACAAGGAAACTACACACACTGGGAGATCCTATAACCGACATAAACCATGTAAGCTACATGGAGTCCAACGTACAACCCACGTTGTGGAGAGCCGTCTTATCATTGCCATCGGAGTAGGACTATCTATATCAAATCCATACAAACTAGTGATCACTATATAAATCAGCCTCAGGCTTACTCCTACGGGGGCACGTAGTTCTAGGGAAGTAAGGTTGCTTTATACCTTCCACTCGGTGCTAAAGATTTCTCCCGGACTTAGCTCAGATCATTTCAAAGACAATCCACAACAAAATAATTTCAGTAATATATAAATATACATCGGGAGCCATCATGCTTTCCATCTATCAAAATCAACCACGTTGTGGAATTCTTTCACACTCGAGTTCAAAACAACTCAATTAAGACCAAAAGGTCAAATCATTCAAAATATCTCAAATATTCAACATTAACGTGCTTATAACACACACTTTCTCAAAAAAACACAATTTTCTATGGGGATTCACGACCCAAATATTAAAATCATGATAAATATCGTTCAAGATTCATGCATTATATCTCCACACATGTAAATTCATCTTTCAAAATCATAAACATCAAGATTTCATAATAATCATCATAAGATATGGGTTCATGCTTCAAATTCGTAAAAAATCAAATAAAAATCATGCCTTTGTAAAGAAAAGTACTTTTGGACACAAGAACGAAAGAGAGTTCTTGTTGAAAAACCCCACATACCTTGAATGATGAATCTTAGATCGATACTCATTTTTGAAATGTTAATCGTGCCTTTGAATGATGGTTCTTGGAGTTCTTGAACTAGGAACTTGGAATCTTGAATAAATTTGCAGAATTAATGGTGAACTTTGGAAGTTCTTGAAGTTGGATATAGGAGCTTGGTTTTTTTTTTGAAGGAATTTGATGAAATATAACATATAATACTTCTAATAGGCTTTAATATAGGGTTTGGACGGACTTTGGATGAGGAGAAATGACCAAAACGCCCCTAAAAATTAAATAATTCTCGAATCTGTCCTTTAGTGGACTGTTTTGATAGTCTGAAGTAGATCAACCATAACGTTTTACTCCAATATCCAAATTAGATGAAACCAATTTTATTAGAAAGAGGACTCTCATATCTTTCAGTTGATATATAGTATCTCACGCAGATCATTGTGTACGAGGAGTTATGATCATTTGAAGTTGACCCAAAAATTTGCTTTTGATAGGCTGAAGTAGATCGACCATAACTTTTTGCTCCGATAGACAAATTGGATGAAACCAATTTCATTGGAAAGAGGACTCGCAGAGATTTCCATTTATATATATAGTAGATCACCCAGATCATTATTTATAAGGAGTTATGATCGTTTAAAGTTGGAGCAAAAATATGCCAGGCCTCAGTACGTTTTCCTGCATGTTTTACTGTTCACTACTATTCACGGTTCGATCGGAATGTCCATAACTTGTCGTTCGGGTGTCCGTTTTGGAGGATCCACATATTATTGGAAATCTTATTCGCTACTCTACGCAATGGTGGGTCATAATCTAAGACATTCCACACGAAAAATTTATAATTCATCTAGAAGATAGAACCCAACACGTTTACGCACAAAATTTCAACGAAAAATTTCCCGGGGTATTACATCATCCCCCTTGGAAACATTCATCCTCGAATGATGCTAAACATGCCTAGATTAGATAAGGAATAGAGCATACAACTGAAACCATTCATTAGACTCATCACCACATCGTTTCTCAATCCGAATGCAACATAGAATGCATAAATTCAAGAAACTACAGCTGAACACATAATAAATGACAACTGAACTGCTGCAACTTTTATCAAAAGTGCATGATTTAGGAAAGAACGGTACCTTCGGCTCGATCGGAGTTCGCGAAAAATAGGCACGGGTACTTGGATCGCATATCCACCTCAGCTTCCCAAGTTGCACCCTCAACAGATTGGTTTCGCCACAACACCTTGACCAAGGGAACTTCTTTGTTCCTTACTCTTCAGATACTGAAATCAAGAATCTCAACAGGAATCTCATCAAAAGAAAGATTTTCTTGAATGTCAGCACTCACTCCACTACCACAACATCGCTAATATGCTTTCTAAGCATAGAGACATGGAATATTGGATGAACAGAGGACAACTCGGAAGGCAACTCGACCTCATAAGCTACCTTACCAACACGGCTAAGAATTTTGTAAGGAACAACATAACGGGGACTAAGCTTCCCCTTCTTTCCGAATCTCTTCACCCCGCTCATGGGTGAAATTTTCAGATACACTAGGTCACCAACTTCAAACTCAAGGTCTCTCCTTCTAACATCCGCATATGACTTCTGACGACTCTGTGCAGTTTTCAACCTTTCCCTAATCAACTTAACTTTTTCCATAGCCTCAAATACCAAATCAGGACCACTCACAGCCGCTTCACCCACCTCGAACCAACGTATGGGTGATCTACACTTTCTCCCATATAAGGCTTCAAACAGAGCCATGCCAATACTAGAGTGGAAACTGTTCTTGTAAGCAAACTCTATCAACGGTAAGTGATCATCCCAACTTCCCTTAAAGTCAAGTGCACAAGCTCTCAACATATCCTCTAAGGTCTGGATGGTCCGCTCAGCCTGACCATCGGTCTGCGGATGAAAAGCAGAACTCAAAAGCACTTGGGTACCAAGACCCTTCTAAAAAGTTTTCCAAAATTGCAAAGTGAGCTGAGTACCCCTATCCGAAATGATAGACAAGGGAACTCCATGCAGTATGACTAGCTCTGGGATATATAATCTAGCGTAATCCTCAGCAGTATATGAAGTATGAACAGGCAAGAAATGAGCAGACTTAGTCAACTTATCAACCACAACCCAAATGGAATCATGATAGCTTCGGGAGGAGGTAAACCAATCATGAAGTCCATATTTATCTCTTCCTACTTCCAAGTGGGAATACTAAACTGTTGCATCATACCACAAGGTATTTGCTGTTCAACCTTAACCTGTTGGCATATTGCACACTTAGCTACAAATGCTGCTATATCTCTCTTCATGCCACTCCACCAATAGATTTCCCGCAAGTCTCGGTACATCTTGGTGGCACTAGGATGAATAGAATATCGCGCCTCGTGCGCTTCAGCCATAATCCTCTATCTCAGATCATCAAAATTCGGGACACACAATCTACCCTACAATCTCAACACTCCATCCCTCCTTTGGGAGAAAACCTCTACTTTTTAGTCCTTGACTGACTCCTTCAGTCTAACCAAACTAGCATCTAAGTATTTCTTTTCCTTCACTTCCGAAACCAAGGAGGATTTGGAACTACTCTGAACCCCTATACTACCTTCAGCAGAGTCAAACAACCTAACCCTTAATCTAGCCAAATGATGTACCTCATGAGCCAACTCTTTCTTACCTTCTACCACATGCGAAACACTACCCATGGACACTTTACTTAGGGCATTCGCCAACATTGGCCTTGCCTGGATGGTACAGCACACTCATATCATAGTCCTTTAACAATTCTAACCATCGTCTTTGCCTAAGATTCAATTCTCTCTAGGTAAACACATACTGCAGACTCTTATGATCAGTGTAAACATCAACATGGACACCATACAAATAGTGTCTCTAGATTTTCAAAGCAAACACAACAACAGCCAACTCAAGGTCATGGGTGGGGTAATTTTTCTCATGGGGTTTCAATTGTCTAGAAGCATAAGCTATCACCTTACCCTTCTGCATCAATACGCAACCCAACCTAACCCTCGAAGCATCGCAGTACACCACAAAACCATCAACACCATCAAGCAAAGTCAAAACAGGGGCTGAAGTGAGTCGAGTCTTCAACTCCTAAAAACTCTTCTCACAAGATTCGGACCACAAGAACTTCACTTTCTTTTAGGTCAACCGAGTCATAGGAGATGCTATAGAGGAAAAACCCTCAAAATAATGGAGGTAATAGCTCTAAACCCAAGAAACTTCGAATATCAGTCGGAGAAATAGGTCTAGGCCAATTTCTAACAGCTTCGATCTTTTGGGGATCAACTCTAATACCCTCGGAAGAAATGATATGACCCAGAAAAGCAACTGACCTTAGCCAAAACTCACACTTACTAAACTTGGCAAACAATTTGTGATCTCTAAGGGTTTTCAAGACAGTTCGAAGATGATCAGAATGTTCATCCTTACTATGGGAGTACACCAGTATATCATCGATGAACACTATGACAAACATATCCAGATATGGTCTGAAAACTTAATTCATGAGGTCCATGAAAGCTGCTAGAGCATTAGTTAACTCGAAAGACATAACAAGAAACTCAAAATGGCCATAACGAGTTTGGAAAGCGGTTTTTGGGATGTCACACTCCCTAACTTTGAGTTGATGATAGTCGGAATGAAGGTCTATCTTTGAGAAATAACTTGCACCTTGCAATTGGTCAAATAAATCATCTATTCTCAAAAGAGGGTACTTATTTTTTACCGTGACTTTATTCAGTTGGCGGTAATCAATGCACATACACAAAGAGCCATCTTTTTTTCTCATTAACAATACAGGAGCACCCCAAGGAGAAACACTAAGCCTTATGAAACCCTTATCTAGTAGATCTTTGAGTTGCTCTTTCAACTCTTTAAGTTCTGCAGGGGCCATATGGTAAGGAGAAATAGAAATGGGTTGAGCATCGAGAAGAAGATCAATCCCAAACTCTATCTCTCTATCAGGAGGTATCCCTGGGAGATCATCCAGAAAGACATCAGAAAACTCATTGACGACGTTAACAAACTAGAGAGTTGGAGTCTCAGACTTAGTGTCTTTTACTCTAACCAAATGGTAAATACACCCCTTGGAAATAAGCTTTCTAGCTTTGAGGTAAGAGATAAAATGACTCTTGGGTGACACAGAATTCCCAGACCACTCAAACACGGATGCACCCAGAAACTGAAACTTGACCACTCGGATCTGACAATTAATAGAGGCATAAGAAGAATACAACCAGTACATACCCAAAATCACATCAAAATCTACCATGTCTAACTCAATCAGATCAGCCAACAAGACTCTATGAAGAACGGTAACAGGACACTTTTTATATACTTTCTGGGCAACAATTGAATCACCCACTGGCGTAGAAACTAGGATAGGCTCAGGAATAATCTCAGGACTCATTTCAAAATTCACAGCAATCAAAGGTGTAACATATGAGAGACTGGATCCAGGATCCAACAAAGCATACACACCAAACTAAAATATACGAAGCATACCAGTAACAACATCGGGAGAGTCCTCCTATTCCTAGTGGGACGGTAAAGCATAGAATCTATTCTAGCACTGCCCGCCAGCATTGCTAGAAGAGGCGCCCTGAGCTGGGGCAGGGTGAGTCGCTAGAACTGGAGCACTAACAGTCTAAGTCTGGGTCTGAGGGTGATAGTCACGACGCCCTTGTCCATCCTGTGGACAATCTCAAACTCTGTGACTCATGTCACCACACCAGAAACAACCCCTCTTCTCACCCCAACACTCACCCAAATGAGCCCTACCACACTTAGGACACAGGGGATGATTTGGCTTACTGCCAGCACTATACTGAGACTTGGATGCATATGACCTGCTACTTTGCTCCTGCCTACCTCTAAGCATGGGAGCACTAGCAGATAATGGTGCTGGTATAGACGAACGATCCTGATACTGAGGACGACTCCCTCCCTGCGATCTAGTCTGACCCTGTCCGTGCTGCTCGGACCTAGCTCTCTTATTCTCTCTTATTCTATCTCTCTCCTTAATCTTGTCTACCTCAATCTGTTGGGCATGATTTATCAGCCTAGAAAAATTCATCTCACTATTCAGTATAGCAGACCTACACTCTTTAACCACATAACTAGACACTCCAGTCATAAACTTACTTATACTAGCCCGATTATCAGCCACTAAGTCAGGAGCATACTTGGCCAACTGATTGAACTTTATATAGTACTCCCTAACAGTCATAGAGCCCTATCGCAGGTTCATAAACTCTTCCACCTTTGCCTTCCTCATCTCCAAAGGAAAAAACTTATTTAGGAATGTATCCTAGAACTCTTGCCAAGTTGTAGGGACAACTCTCTCACCTCTACCTTTCCTCCAAGCAACAACCCAATTATAAGCAAGGTCTTTCAACCTATACACAGCCAACTCCACACTATGTTCCTCAGATACATGCATTACCTGAGTAATCTTCCACACCTCCTCTAAAAATAACCGTGGATCCTCATCAGACTTAGACCCATAGAATTCTGGGGGATTCATCCACATGAATTCATGGATCCTGGCAGCAGCTGAATCACCTCCCTGCTACTGTGGAGCCGGGGCCGGGTTGACCTGAGCATTTGCAGTAACAGCTTGGGCTAGCGCCTGAAAGGCTTCTTGAAATTCAGCATGAGACACGTTTTCATTAATGGGTCAGCGAGTTGAGGTTGCTGACCATCATTATTTCTTCTCACTCAACGTGGAGGCATATTTCTAAAAGAGGAGAGCACGAATCAATAGCAGAGAGAGACACTTTAAGCACGATAAACTTCTGAAAGAAAGAACTATACTTTTTTCTAAAATGCCTTGTAGCCTCTTGCTCATAGGTGTGGTGCGCTACACACTAATGATTAAGACTCTACTTAACGTAGCTTGTCAGACTCCCTAGGATACCTTAAAATCTTAGGCTCTGATACCAAGTTTTTAATGCCTCGAAAAATGGGTCCCAGAGCGTCACACGGTGCTTGAGGCTACGAGTAGCCCCAAGCTAACCCTTTGAGCCATTTTCATTCAGTTCAGCACAATGTTGGCTTTCCATAAATAACCCTCAAATATCAACAGAGTAATCATCATCCAAGAATAAAAGAATTTCAGAAAGATAACAAAATATGATTTATTAGCCAACTCCCAATATCTATACTAGTCTGACAAGCCTCTAAGAAAATCAATAAGACCAATGAGCCATTGAGATATGCCCCAACTGACTCATATTCAATTATCAAATGTAAATAATTCCGTGAAACCAACATCAGACATCACGTTCTCGGAACATGAGGACTCACCACAAAAGAAAATGTAGAACAGTATGCCCGAAGAATCACTGTCAAACCTGGAACTGAGCACCTAAACCTACATTCTGAGAAAATGCAGCCCACATCCGAAGATGTGGGTCAGTACCATGGAAAAGAACCGAGTATATGGGGGTGTAAGCAGTTGTATAAACATCATCATCATAAATATTTATAAAAAATATGAAGGATGTATGAAAGACTCACATAGCCCGAAGAAAATCATCATAATCATAAGACGATGAAATAAGTACAATAACATATGTGAGTCATCATATAATTTGTCAATCACTTTCAGTTCATCAAGAATATCATTTCTCATAATGTAAATATCATTTAAATCTTTCGAAAGAATAACTTTCACAATTCCACTTTCAAATCACTTCACCATTCACCATAGACACAAGGAAATACACACACACTGGTAGATAACCGACATAAACCATTTGAGCTACATGGAGTCCAATGTACAACCCACGTTGTGAAGAGCCGTCCTATCATTGCCATCGGAGTAGGACTATCGATATCAAATCCACACAAACTAGTGATCACTCTATTAATTAGCCTCAGGCTCACTCCTATGGGGGCACGTAGTTCTAGGAAAGTAAGGTCGCTTTATACCTCCTACTCGGTGCTAAAGATTTCTCTCGAACTTAGCTCAGATCATTTCAAAGACAATCCACAACAAAATAATTTCAGTAATATATAAATATACATCGGGATCCATCATGCTTCCCATCTATCAAAATCAACCACGTTGTGGAATTCTTTCACACTCGAGTTCAAAATAACTCCATTAAGACCAAAAGGTTAAATCATTCAAAATATCTCAAATATTCAACATCAACGTGTTTATAACATACACTTTCTAAAAAAAAACACAATTTCCAATAGGGATTCACGACCCAAATATCAAAATCATGATAAATATCGTTCAACATTCATGCATTATATCTTCACACATGTAAATTCATCTTTCAAAATCATAAACATCAGGATTTCATAATAATCATCATAAGATATGGGTTCATGCTTCAAATTCGTAAAAAAAATCAAATAAAAATTATGCCTTTGTAAAGAAAAGTACTTTTGGGCACAAGAACGAAAGAGAGTTCTTGTTGGAAAATCCCACATACCTTGAATGATGAATTTTAGATTGATACTCATTTTTGAGATGTTAATCATGCCTTTGAATGATGGTTCTTGGAGTTCTTAAACTAGGAACTTGGAATCTTGAATAAATTTGCAGAATTAATGGTGAACTTTGGAAGTTCTTGAAGTTGGATGTAGGAGCTTAGGTTTTTTTTAGGGAATTTAATGAAATATAACATATAATGACGGACTTTGGGTGAGGGGGAATGACCAAAACCCCCCTAAAAATCAAATAATTCTCGAATCTGTCCTTTGGTAGACGGTTTTGATAGTCTGAAGTAAATCAATCGTAATGTTTTACTCTGATATCCAAATTAGATAAAACCAATTTCATTAGAAAGAGGACTCTCATATCTTTCCTTTGATATATAGCATCTCACCCGGATCATTGTGTACGAGGAGTTATGATCGTTTAAATTTGATCCAAAAATTCACTTTTGATAGGCTGAAGTAAATCGACCATAACTTTTTGCTTCAATAGACAAATTGGATGAAACCAATTTCATTGGAAAGAGGACTCGTAGAGTTTTTCGTTGATATATAGTAGATCACCCATATCATTATGTATAAAGAGTTACGATCATTTAAAGTTGGAGCAAAAATACACCAGGCCTCATTACTTTTTCCTGCACGTTTTACTGTTTACTACTATTCATGGTTCGATTAGAATGTACATAACTCATCGCTTGGGTGTCTGTTTTGGATGATCCATGTATCGTTGGAAAGTTTATTTGATACTCTGCGCAATGGTGGGTCATAATCTAAGACATTCCACACTAAAATTTATAATTCATTCTAGAAGATAGAACCCAACACGTTTACGCACAAAATTTCAACGAAAAATTTCCCGGGGTATTACACTAGATCTAAAAGAAAAATTGAATTCGGGATTCATTTGCCAAGTGGTCAAACCTTGGTCAACTCTTGAATATTCATATTGTTCTTCCTCAATATTCATATCTTATTGGAGAAGAATATTCAAAAGTTCTTGTTTGATTTTAAAAAGAGAGGAAAGAGAGTGTACTAGTTGTTCAAGGTAATTTCCAAGAAGCTTCCTAGTCTTGCCAAAAGAAGAAAACAACAAAGACAAAAGGAATCTTCAAGTACAATTATAAGTACAAGGGGGGACCAATTCATTTCTAATCTATTTTGATGCTTGAAAAGGCTCCAAACTTGAATATTTTTCACTCCAAAAGAATTCTCTTCCTTCCCCAAGTGTTGTTTGGCCGAGACAAGAATTTAAGAATTGAAAATTTTTAAAAAGAGACGTCCAATCACAAGCTGCTACATCATCACTATATAAATAACCAAATTGAGTTCTAAATTAGATTTCTAAGTTTCTATTTGTTGTTTCTAGTTGCTTTTGTATTGATTCTATCACTAATTTAGCAAACTAGTAAGTACCTACTAGGTTGATAATTAGTCTTGAGTCCTTTTTGTTCGTGTCTTCGCTTTTTGTGTGCTTTTCTTATTTTTAAGTCGTAGTAGTTTGTTGGTTCAAGTCCGTGCATCATTTTATTTGAGTCTTATCAAACAAAAATTGATTCTGGACCAAGGCAAACTCCACTCAACTCACTTACAAAGTAATGCCAAGTATTCAACACTTGTGAGTGTGAGTGTGTGAGGCTATTTGAACTAACTTATTTGTTCGTTTTGTAGTTTTTTGCCTTTGCTGTTTTTTTCTCTTTTTAGGTACCTCGACAATGGAAGGAACAACATCATCCACTCTGGATAGTTATAGTATTTATACTACCTCGGATTCTTTTGAAAATTTCCATCGGCACCTTGAAAGTTCTATGCCAATTGATGATTGAAGCATGCCATCTAAGTCCAATCACCACTAACCAAGATAGCATTTTTCCTAGTATCAATTCTCCTTGTGTGCAGGTTCAAGATAATATACTTCCACCGGAGGATTCAAGAAGAGTTCCTCAAGAACACATGGTTGTTGATCAAATGAAGCTCTTGGCTAAGAATTCCAACTTTGGAAAAAATGACAAAGAGGTGATGCAAGGAAGAATTCTTGACAAACTCCCTTGTAATGAGAGCTTCCCAAAGGAACGAATGGGCTGCCATGATCCAAACCTAGGTGAAGGCCATACCTCATGTGATATAAAAGGTAATAATGAGATATCCTACACTCCTATAAACTTAGAATGCCGTAATGTGGCTAGTAGTAGCCAAGTGGATGTAGTTCATGGTTTACTTGGAGGAGAATTGCATGAGTCTTCCCTTTGTTATACTCTTGATGTTGTTAGGCTGAATAAGGACCAAACTCTTGTTGTGAGTATGCAAGCACTATTTGATCTTTAGATGACAAAATCAATTCTTTTCTTAAGAATGATTTGTGTCCATCTAGTGCTAGCACTTATAACTTGAATAAGGTTCCATCACCAAGTGATAAAAGTATTCAGACACTAGTTTACCCTTGTGAAAACCAAGGTGAGTTTACGTTGGTATGTGAGTTTCCAACAACTAGTGAGGATGTGAATGATGGTCAACCTACTCACGAATGTAGCCCAGTACTTGAGCA
This sequence comes from Capsicum annuum, assembly GCF_002878395.1. Lineage (NCBI taxonomy): Eukaryota > Viridiplantae > Streptophyta > Magnoliopsida > Solanales > Solanaceae > Capsicum > Capsicum annuum. Next base: position 90,144,642 of record NC_061117.1, on the reverse strand, counting down.
TATGTGTGGTATGTTTGATAAGTCTCTCGTTAGTGATGAAGTTGATGGAGATGATCATGGTGTTGGAGATGATTCTTTGAGCATGTTGTATGATGAAAGCCATATTGATAGATTTGCTCAAAGAAACCAAGAAAAGGTACTATCGGGTGAAGGTAACCTTGAATTGCTTGAATATTTAGAAAACCCGAATTGTGATTCTTCTTGTGAACAAGTTTTTGTGTGTAATCCCTTTGCTGCTCATGGTGATTTATGTCTATGTGGGGATTACTCTCTTAAAATAGAAAGTGGTGCATGCTTAGAAATTCCATCTATTTCTTCTTTGTGTGTTTCCTATGTTGAGCATCCTAGTGGCGATGAACTTAGAACTAGTGAGTACTTGCATAAGGACACCATAGTTAAAGTTGATTTGTGTGAAACCTTTCTCTACTCTTTATTTGCCTTTGATGATGTGTATGCTATATTATAGAGAGTATGTCTTTTAGATTGGGTGAAGCCTATGGGGAAAAGAGTGTTGTTTAGATTTATGTCTAAGGCCACTCTTTCCATTTCACCCCGGTGCAAAATATGGATATAATGATGTTGGCACAACCACCTTGTTGCTTGGTCTACATGACAAGCAAAGTATTATTCTTGAAAACCCAAAGGCAAAAGTGTCATTGTCGTCTTGGGATAATGTTTCTAAATATGCATCCTTACTTGACACACTTGTGCTTGAATTGAGTAAATCCCAACTTGTGGATGCCAAGTTGATGTTTTACTTGAGGGGAAGAAGTCATATGTGCTTAATTGATTTAATTCCATCGATTTAATTCCATCCTTGTGTGCGTTATGTCCTATATCTTTTGAACCAAGTGACCCTTTTGTAGATGATAGCACTTTGGGTGATGTCTTCCCACATGATTCCTTCCTATACTACCTCTTAGCCTATGATGATAACCATGTTAATTTTGAATTAGTATTTTGTAGAGGTAGTAAGTTTGGTGGCTGGTTTCCTTGCTTGAATGATGATGATTGTGAGTTTGGTAGCCTAGTGAAAGGAGTGGGTCACCTCGGATTAACCCCTTGTCTTCTACTCCCATTTGAGCCAGGAATACTTTTGAGTTGTGGAAGGCGTAGTTTCGGTTCATACTCAATTCCTTTTGATGTTTATGCCATCCACTTCTTTATACCCTTTTATGCAAAGCTTTTAGTGTCAAATTTTAAAGATATGTGGGTGTATGTAAAGTATGAGAAACCATGGGTTGATGATATGAGTGTGTTACTAATACTAATCCTCCTACCAAGAGGATTGTGTGCTTGTTTTGCTCTCTCTTTGGTTTTGCAAGATCTAAATTTGAGGACAAATTCCTTTTAAGATGGAGAGGATGATACAAGCATAAAGAGCATAAGGTTTACAAGGTCTTGTAGAAGGTTCAAGCTTCGAATTATCAAAGGAACAAGTCTTGGATTTGCAAGTGCTTGAAGACCTTTTGGAACCATTACAAAGCCTTGTCCAAATTAAATAGAGAAGGAGGAATTTCTATATCACATAGGTGCCTCAACTAAGGGCATTGTGGTCTTTTCAGACCTTCTTTTTACACTCCAAATAAGCACCCTTCATTAAGGGCATTTTAGCAATAGTATAAATAGACCTTTTAGCTTCCATTTTCATTAGACTTTGATGAAATTATTAAGAGATACTCTTTAGTTGTAGTTTTCTTCCTCTCTTAGAGAGAGAATCTGAAATTAGGGTTTACACTAAGTGATGGATTTCACTTGTGTTGACAAATTGGCAAGAAAGGTTGGTGCTTGGGGAACGTGACTCCCTTTGTGTCTACCTAAGAGAGTGGTTTGAACTTTTATTTGTGAGGTGTGATTGGAGATTTGATACATCTCCTTTTGTTAATCATCTAGTGGAAGTAAGGGTCACTCTACTATCTTTACATTTATGCAATCTTTCTTCTTCAACTCCTTTCTAAGTGTTGTTTTCTCTTTGTGTTCTTACTATTTTTTGCATATATAGTGTCAATTTCATGTTTTAGCCTTTCTTTAGGCTACCAGCCTTGGAGTGTGAAGAAGGGGTAGTCGTGGAGTGTTTAAATCTCTTCTTCACACTTCAACATATACAATTCCTTGTGTCATTTTGGCCTTCACGATTATTCTTCATCACTTGTACTCGCTCGGGTGTCTCATCAAGACAAGCTCCCAAGCAACCTTCTACACATAGAATTGATTTTTTGTGGGCTCAAAATGGGTCCCCCAAGCATGTTCCCGTGCCCTCAATATGCCCACAACTAGATTCTTCATGTGATAGCCTCACATGATGTCATAAAAAAACTAAGATGGTCGTTTGGCTCATATCATGACGAAAAGGTGTCCATAGTCGAATAGTGACACATCATTGAAGTCAACTATCCAATGAAGAAGACGATGACACTGTCAACGAGGAAGGGAAACCACCGATGAGAGGTGAGGAAGGTAACTCACCAGCGAGGAATAGTCAACCAAAAGATGATTTCTTTTACTATTCTTTTTTTGACCAAAAGGACTGTTTGATGGTGGTGATTTGTTTCAATACCCTTCGACGAAACACAAACTTTCTACAGGCTCACAAAAGTTGTATCATCATCTTGCAAAGGAGCTGCTAGGTTTTATGCTGTACGAGCAAACTCAAAATTTGCGATTTTGTGTTTACAGATTTTCTTTTTTTTGTGTATATATGTGATTGTTTTTGTTTTTGTGAGATTACTATTTTGTGTTTACATATTTTTTGTTTTACACAATGTCCGCCAAAGGTTTTTATGGATTTTGTATTTACTATTTTCATGTGACTGATGTTGTTTCTTTGTTTTTACCCTTTCTTGATCAAATAATGAATGTATGGGCATGTGATGGACATTGTTTAGCTCAGTTTATTGATACACCTACAGTGTTAAGTGTCAACAGACCAAGAATTTGGTCTGTTCTAAATATCTCTTAACTTAAAAGATTTTTGCATAGCCCTGAAGAAAGACATTTAGTAATATTATTTATCTAAATTGTCATTTATTTCTCTCTGAAATGTCTTACTTAATTAACATTCAGTTACTAAATTATAATAGTGATAATTTATTGTTGTATGTGTAGACACATTTGATCAAATTTAAAGGACCCTTCAGTCAAAATTCAAAGAAAATGAAATTAGTTTAATTTGATTATGGAAAATACTGTCCATTTATTTCCAATCCAATAGGAACTCAAAAATTCCATCATTCTTGGATCACCTGACACCCCCTTATAAGTTTTATTTTGCATCCAAAACTCATACTCCATCTTTCTTTTCTTGTTTCATTAACACTGCACAAAAAAAGTATTTAATCTTCATATTTTGTAGAGAGCGGTTTTCCAATATATGGGGAACCGCTCTTTCAATATCATTACTATTGATCCTATTGAAATTTCTTATGAATATAATAGCATTTTTTCTATCAGGATTCCTAATTTCTTAATTTTTAGTAAAGTGTTTAAGACTCTCTCAGTTTTTGTTATATGATATATTTGTGCATTACGACAACAATAATAACATATTAAGTGTAATCTCACAAGTGGGGTGAGGGGGTAGAGTTTACGTAGACATTCAAGACATACTTATGCAATATGTAGTTTATATCAAATTTATTAGAATTTGAGATCTTTAATCCTGATTAGGAATTGTGATGTGACACAAAAATCAAGATTGGTCATTTTATCTTAAGTGCACACTATAAAGTGAGGAAAAAGATATGGCTAAATTTTCCAAATGTTCATGTCCTCATCCTAATAAGTGGTTGAAAGATAAGGTAATTAGATCAGGATCATTTGAGAGTGTTCATTTAGCCATGGACAAGGTGACCGGGGGACTTGATACAAGAATTACAAGAACAACACGAAACACACTTCAAAATCAGTCCACAAGATCAAAGATCCGAGGACCCTTTTGAAGACCACACTCGAATTCAACAAACAACAACAAGAACACAATGTATTGATGTGTTTATCACCTAAAAGTAGCTAACAACAAACTATGTTAACAACAACAAGATGAATAACAACAACAATGAAACAAGAAAAATAAGTCACGAATTTGAATTACAAGAACACAAACAAACGATTACAACATAAATAAAATGGATAGATAGTTAGACCTTGGTTGGTATAATCTTAAGAATACAAGAATATGGTAATCTTGGACTCTTAACACTACACACAACGGTTAACCCAACTCCTACATTGACACAAGAGGACTTTACCTCCTCTAAACACCAATGTCTCAAGCCAACATTGCAACATAATTGATATCCACACTTGTTGCCCTCATTTCGGTGTGGTGGCTATTCCAAGCCCTACAACTAAAGGTGTTTCATGTTCCAAGTCTTACATCAATGAACAACTAATAAGAAAAAGACCTAAAATGTTCTATTTATATATCTATTACAAGACAAGGAAAAATGACAATAATGCCCTTAAAGGGTGGGGTGGCCATGGAGTATATTTGGACCCAATGAAGTGACCAAAATACCCTTAATGAAGATGACCAAAACATGACCCATTAACTGTTGTCCAAAACTGTGAGTCCTCAATTCTTCGATGCTCCAAGCAATCTTCCACACATGGCCTTGCTTGTGCTCAAAATGGGTCTTCCTTGCATATTCTTGTGCCCTCGGGGTGACCAAGTCTTGAGCCTTTAAATTATGACCTCCAATCATTTCTTCAAAAATTAAAGTGGCCATTTAACTTGTATCAGGACTTTTCGTGTTAAAATCTACAGAATCAGAAGCAGTACTTAAGTGTCTTGAAACTGAAGTTGAAATTCTTGAGAATTTTGATTCACCCCATATTGTCAAATTCATTGGTAAAGATTTGTCTTTTGAAGCAAATGGTAAAACAAAGTTGAGTCTTTTTTTAGAGTATACAATAGTTGGCAGTTTAGCTTATGTAGCAGAGAAATTTTGAGGGTTATTAGATGAAGAAATAATTTGGAGGGCCATTAGCTGACCATTGGTTTTTATTTTAGATAAATACTAATAATACTATGGTTTGTATTACATATCTCTTAACTTAAAAGATTTTTGCACAGACCTGAAGAAAGACATTTAGTAACATTATTACATATCTCTCATGTTCCAGAACAAATATTCTTGATCTAACTCCTTGTGCATGGTATTGTTATTCTCTGAAAAAGAGGTGGAAAACCCCAAGATAAAAATGATGTATTGTTTGTACTAAGACAAAATTCATTGGCAACTTGTGTTACACATAAATTTATTTATATATGTTAACATACATAGCGTTTTTCTCAGTTTTGTATCTATGTAGATGGTAATTTTCAAAATATGTACACAAAATAAACTAACACTGTTCAAAAACTACTGCAAACATTAGTTTGTGATGGAGTAAAGCCTCAGTAAAATCCTCAAAACCAAACATAACTACTTCCATATTAGAGTTGTGCCCAACATTTAAGAAAGTGAACTAACAATTAGTAATAGAGTTATCATTCATCTTCACCACACATTTTATATAGTCCTACTAGTTTTTCGACAACCTCCCCTATATATACTCTCCAATAAATGATCAAACTCATTCTATTATTTTGAATTTATCCTTTAACTGTGCATAACTAACTAAAGTACTTCTCATAGGAACACTATGCTATCAATATGTTTTGGGAGGTTCTGAAAAACTTTTATCTGGAAAATCAGAGAAAATTTTTGAAGTAAGTTTTACCATTCTCATAAGCCTCTAATTCATTCCTTTTCAGTAATAGATACTACTAATGCTATATAGTAGTATGCTTGCCACATCTTTAAAGGAAATGAATATTACTTATGAAAAAAAACTATTGTTTTATTGGTGGTATGGTGATGGTTATATTACAGGAAGTACCGTAGAACAGGAGGCTTGTTTCAATTATCAAAGGCACAGTGATAGCAAGGTACAACGCGGGTTTAAATACTATAATCAGGTTAAAAAGAAACATTGCTAGAGTTGGGGTTGAAAACCTATTTCATCTATAAATCATCACTAGTTTATGCATTTGTTACATTCTTAAATGAATGCTCTGTTGGTTGTCACTTGATGCATGCAGTTGTTAGATTTAGGTTATGTTGCTTCCTTTTATTATTACACTATTAAGGAAATCAAAATTTGGGAAGTGGTCATCTACTAAACCTAATTAAAGTCATTACTATAAAAGCTGTTGTGGTAGAAAAATCAAGAACACTGATGTTTCCTAATACTGATCGGCATTGACATTAAGGAATGATCCTTAGGTGATAATATAATTAAAGTGTATTTTTCTCTAGTAAGGCTGGTTAAAATGGATGATAATAGATGACATTAAGTAATGATCCTTAGGTGATAATATAATTAAAGTGTATTTTTCTCTAGTAAGGCTGGTTAAAATGGATGATAATAGATGACATTAAGGAATGATCCTTAGGTCTGGCTAAAACTAAAAGATCATAACATGTAGAAGGTCTAAATCATATTTCTCTTGGATAGTTGTGTCTTAATAATTACAACTCCATAGTAAATAGTAGAGTTTGTTTAATAAGGGTTGATAAGAGTGTTGGAAGTTCATCTAATCAAAGAGGATGCACGGTTTTTACATTGTAATATAAAGAACAGAGTTGATGGAATGGAAAATGAACTTACTATCATCTATGGTTATTTCCACAGTTTGCACCAGAGAGGGTATAATTTCTAATTGAACTTGGACATTATGAATATTTAATGTTTTTGTTAGGTACGCATTCCTTGATTTGTTTAACGTATACAACCCCAATGTCCAATGGGTGCGAATTCCTTCAAGTAGATGTTTTGTTTTGTCCCATGGCGGCTTCTACAGACACCGCAAGACAATCATTTTCACTAGTCATCTAGTTTCCTTTTCTAGATTACTTTAATATCTAGATAAGTATAATGAACTAGATTTTTATGCTGATATGATGGAAAAAACTGTATAGCTATCTAATTGATAGTCATGGGCCCTCTACTTGAATAATTCAAGCAAAATATTTCTAAGGGACAAGCACCTTTTGTGGTGAAAGAAAGGATGAATGAAGGGAAGTCAAGGTTTAAATTCCAGTAGAGAAAATAGAGAGTTATAGATGATTGTTTTTCATTGAAATAATTCTTAGTTTAGGCAAGTTATATATATCAATTACTAGTGAGAGGCAATAGGAATACAGTGAAATAAATAATTGAGATGAGTATAAGATGACCCATATACCATTATTATTGGACCAAAATATAATTATTTTGTGTCAAAATATATCTCAATTTTTGTCTAGTTGCTTGCCTATAATAAACTAGGAGAAAAAAAGAGCAAAAGATTTCCTGCCCCTTCCTGCATATGGATCTTCCAAGATTATCACATAAGTATTTATTGTAGAAATTAATGTTTAATAAAGATAATTCGAAGTCTAAAGGAAATGGACGAAGTTGTCATGTTTATGTAAAATTCTCACTTCTATGATGAAAGATGATGGACCTTTGGGAAAAAATAGCACAACTCCCCTGAAATTTGAATAAGGAGTTCATCATAAAACTGATGACTAGATTCAATATACTAAGAATAAATGATCTTTTGTTCATAGAATTGATTAGAAAACATTATATTTTAAGCTATTTTGTTGTTTCCAATTGCCTCACAAAGATATTAGACAAGATATATTATTCCACCAGTACCAAAGCAACCTTTCATGGTTTCATCTATTACCTATTGGTCTAATTGAAGAATATTAATCTTTGATCTACCAATGTTGTTGAATAGGTAGCAATCTTGCATTACATGAGCATGTACATTTGGGAATATTAGAGATCCTTTTATCTATTTTTTAACTCTGTAATTAATAGTGACGTCTTAGCTATCGATTGATAGTAATGGAATCCACTAAAAAACATACCAAATATGGATCTACATTTTGTATTTTGAGCTATTTTTTACTGCTAACTGCCTCACTGAGATTGCAGACTAGAAAATTCTATCACCACTACCAAAGCCACCTTTCGTGGCTTTAATATATGTGACCTATTGGTCTAATGGAATAAAATAAATATTTATGATTTTCAGTGTAATGATACATTACATAGTTACATGTGCTATTTGGATACCAACCAAAAAGAAACTAGAATGCATAATACCTGTTAGGAAGTCCCTTTATAGATCTCCAATGGATCTTTTGGTTTGGAGTAGACTGTAAAACAAAATAAAAAAACTAAGTAGCAATACTACATTCTACAGGCAAGCTGAGATTTAGAATGAAAGAAATAGAATAAGGGAAGTGCTTCTTGAAGGCGCATTTTACCTGCATGTTTTGAGCAAGCCATGAATACTCAAGATCCTGTCCAAAAGCTTTATACATTCAAAATAGGTACTAAGCCAGTAACATCATACATAAAATAAGTCTAGTGCATATAATGCAGTAGTATCACAAGGCTGGCCTTATAAATTATTAGATTTAGCTGCATCTTTTAATCAGTATATGTCTTCTACATTTGAATGCTCCTCTGTTTTTGTTCTAGCTGCATCTTTTAATCAGTATATGTCAGTGATCCCCCGAAGGATTGTTTCTTTATGCCTCTCTAAATTTAATGTAGCTTTTTGTTTTGGTTTGAGTATTCTAACCTTGAAACTCAATGTTATGTTGCTGTGTTTTCAGCGGTACCCCCTCACGTTGTTCGGTTTATATCATTTGTGTGAAACTAATACTCTTTTTCTTTATTTGTAGTTAGTAAGAATGAAGTAGACAACAACTCTAAAGAAAAAGGTTTAATCTATTTTTTCACTCACGTGTAAATGGTTGTTCTTTTATCTATCTAAATCTTTTACCTGCATCTGAAATGGATGAAAATAACTAGTGTTGAGCACAAACAAGCTCACTGCAACTTTAGCTAGAATTTTAATAAGGACAGTAGGGTGCACAAAACATCCCTCATAACTGACTACTTCCATGGCTGAGAATACTTAACATTGCTCCAAGTTTAGCTTGTATATCTTAGAGATAAAAGAATATAGTAATACTACTGTTATTAGATTGATATTTTTATTTCATCTATGAGTATTGTTATATTCCTTTCTTATAATTTTCCATTCAAGTTTTTTCCTTAAACTGACATTATCTTGTATTGCTTTGCAACTTTGCCTTTCTTGTTTTACTAACTCAATAAAGTTAGATTAGAACATACTTAGAAATATAACCATATAGGTGACTAGAACGTCAGACTTTTTTTTAGGAAGAAGGTCAGATTCTTTAACCTAGCCTAAAAACATTATACTAGAGTCTATAGTTGGTTTGATAGGACACTTCTGTTAGCTATCTAAGGAAATTATAAATTTTGTACAAGTTGGTTGAAAGTTATTAAGTTCTTTATTATGTTTGAGTTATCTAAAGAGTAGAGACTAGTTAAGTTTTGAGTTTGGTCTAACCAAATTAGTCTTATAATTTGGATGTGCTCAACCTGAATCTAATCCATAAATATGAGTAGAACTCTATACTCAAGCGTTAGTTTACTAGCATAACAAGTCACTGCGCTAGCAACATCCAAAAATCTAGTCTTGGTCATCTTGGCCTGGTAAGTCTATTGTGTTTATCAGCTGGTATGTTCTCCATTATAAAGCTCAATTGGAAGGCTTAATGACATTATTGTTGTATCTCTGTAGGTGCTCAGATAATAGTAACCGAAGATACTTTTGTTCTCTTATCTTGTCGTTGCACCTCTCTTTCTCTCTCTCTCTCTCCCTCTCTCTCTCTCTATATATATATATTGTAGAGGAGGCGAATTAGGGTAGAAGGTTAGTTTAAGTTAGGATGTTGTATGTTGTGGTGTATACTTAGAGTATCTTGCTTTTGGTATTATTGAATATGTGAATTTCAATTGTATCCCGTTCTAGTATAATTTTACTGGGTATGTTGTTGTTGTTGTTGAGCATAATTTTACTTCTAATTATTTGTTTCATTTTGAAGGTGTAGGATTAATGCGGGGGATTAAATTTGAATGGTGGGTGTCACAACTCAACTTGATCTAGATTGAAGTGAATGATGAAGAATTTTTTAAATATTTTGATATACGTTTGATTTTGTGTGGAACTTGATACAAATTTTTATTATGTTGTTTTCTAATTAGTATGTAAAAGACATATTTTTTTTTTTGAAATCAAATCTATGCACTTCAATTATTTATTATCTAATTGCTGCGTGAGATTATACATATATAAATATGTATGTTTATGTAATGTGCTTAGTGATGTATACATTTCGATCAAAAAAATTATTTTTCAATTAGAAATTATGTCTAACATTTTATATGCCTAACGCCATTTCTGTAAAATGTGACTTGAACTATCAAATTTTAGGCAATATTGCTACACTTCAAAAGTGTGGCTAAAATATGCTTAAACTTTATAAGTGTTATCATAGAGGATGTATAAAAGGCTACGATTTTGAAGTGTGGCTAGTAATAAAGAAAATGCCACATTTTTTTAAGTGTTGTTATAGAGGTGCTACAAAAGGCTACGCCTATGAAGCGTGCCCAATAGTAAAACTAAGGCAACGTTTTTTAAGTGTTGTTATAGAGGTGCTACAAAAGACTTCACTTGTGAAGCGTACCCAATAGCAAAACAAAGACAACACTTGTAAGTGTAGCTTTATCAAATAAAAGTGTTGCCAATGACAAGCTGCAAAGCATGGCCTTTATGCCTTAATGGCCATGCTTTTTAAATTTAGCTGATATGGCAACACTTTAAAAACGTGGCCTTTGATCAAAGGTTACGCCTCTTTAGGCCACCCCAAAAAGTGTTGCCTAAAGTCTGAAAGTGTAGCCTTTGATCAAAGTCCACACTTTCTGCTATTTTAGGCCACACTTTACAAGCGGAGCAATAAGACTAAAATGTTGTAGTCACCATTCGAAGCCAAAAAAAAAAATAGGTTTTGGCCCTAATAGACACAGTGCACAGGTAAACTGTTATAATTTCTGAGAGATACAGGATCTCTTTAGATTTTATCCTAACCCCAATTAGTATCACAAAGTTGTACATGTGGTCAGCATGTATCATCAAAACCCAATTCGTGATCTTTTTCTTCGTAATCCTAAGGTTAGGGATCTTCCTTTTATCCATTTGGATTAGACTTCTCACTTGCCATGGGAGGCTATCAATGGAGGTGTAAATCTTTTTACTGTCCATACTATGACTTAAGGTAGCTAATTTATCAGCCATTTGGTTGGCCTCTCGAAGGCAATCGGGTATAACCATCCAAAATCATGGAGGGTATTATATATTTTCTTGAGTAATATTTATTATTTCATAGTCATTTTTTTTATTTCACCTTTTTCAATAAAGAAAATTACTTTGTAAGACAACACCTAGAGTGACTATCTAGGAAATAATACTCAAGAAGTTTTATGTGACTGTCATCTCGAAATTAATGTAGTTATTCATATGTCAATGGAGGATTAGACCCTTCTGTTGTCGTGTAGCATGGTCTAACAAGCTAGACTTAACAGCCAACACTAATGAAGCAGTCTTGCTTTTTGAAATAAATATATATACATATTTGACCATTGGGTTTTAATTTATTGAATTGTACGTACTAACTAGCTGCATGTATATCCATGGTCATTGTGCCAGCCAAATGCCAATAGTCTTATTCTTCTTCTTTCTTGAGAATTCAATGAGTCGATCGTTTTAATAATTTTCAAAATACTGCATTAGTACCTTCATACTTTGCATGGATTTTGGGGTAGTTATACATATATTAAGAACATGTCCAAAAATACTTTTCATGCCAAGTCACTAATTTTCACTCTTTATATTGCAATTATATAATATTGTATTAACTATTACGTTTAATTAAACTTCTTGTTATGACCTTGTAAAATAAACCAAACACTTCAAGTTTGACATCTTGTAGCTAGTTTGTGGTTATAATCTATGATTTAGCAGTTAACGAAGGGTCCTTTGAGGGTAACACCAATATCATATAGTATTCTTTAACAACTAATTGTACGAACTTCGCAGCGTCTTTATTATCTGGCTGAATTACATGGATAATTTTCCAAAATTTTCAGTAAATAGATACATGAATCACAATATGTTCCGAATGACTACCAGAACATGTGATAAAAGTGTATCTGTCAGACACTTTCAACTCAAATTTTGAAAAACGTTCTTGTACTCAAACGTTCATTATAAAAATAAGTTAATCATTTAAAGCTACATCATTTAATTATACAAATTAGTCTTGATAAGCACAAAACTCAGGTATAAATTTTTTTGAAAAAAGTTCTTGTACTCAAATGTTCATTATATAAATAAGTTAATCATTTAAAGCTACATCATTTAATCATACAAATTAGTTTTGATAAGCATAGAACTCAAGTCTGATTCAGATGGGACTGAGGTGTATAATTTAAGGAGGTGACATATATTATGTGTTAACTTATTTACGCAATGGACATTTGTGAACACACGCATGCAGAAATTGTTTTAAAAATTTATCTGGGAGTGTCTAGTAAAAAAACTTTATCATGTATTTAGATGTTCATTCAGGTCATGTTCGAATATCTAAAAATAAATAAATTTACTGACAAGTTTAAGATGTTAGTTATTAGCCACATAATTTTAACAGTTGTGGTTCTTTCCTTTTGGTTGAGTTTGTACTATGCTGTACCAGCGCCGAACGATTCTTTGACTTTAACCCGGCCTAAGTCAAAGTATTTAGATTGAACCGTTCAAACAAAAGTCATGGTCGAATTTCATTTTCTACATTCACATCTAATGTCGAACTTTTTGGGTATTACATGAAAAGTTTGTATTTAATATTACATAACATGGAATAGATGAAATAAAAGTCGTTAGTCGTGAGTTGATTAGACATTTATGGGCGAAATGTGTCTCAACTAGACTTTGATTAGATTATTTCAGACTTACTAGTCCAGTAAGATTTGTAAGGTCCTTTCCATAGTTCAAAGTTTATTATTACATCAAGAGTCATGTTCATCTTCTTGCATTTCAAAAAGGAGAATTACTAAAAATTTGCGCTAACATATAATAATTAATGGATGCGTACACCCATAAAAATATCTGGTCCTTAATTGATAAGTTTTAGCTTTTAGTATATCAAACCTTCAACAATTATTGGAATATTGTTGTATCTGTTCTTTGGACAGGATTGATTCACCTATTTCAATTTTGAATACATGAAGAATTGAATTTGGATTAATTTTATTGAATGTATTCAATTGAAATAAAATAGAGGTACACTGCCCTATTTATACAAGTAATGAAATGAACTAACCCTAATTCAGAACCAATACTAAACTGACTTCATTCTCTCTATAAGGTAGAAGTCTAAATAAAGTATAGAATAATAAAATTATACATTCCTAAATAAGGTAGGATACACTACTAAATAAGTTACAAGATATTAGATGAATACCAATAGTATATTTGTCTGTTGGTATTAGACGAATGCCAACATTAAATACCTTATTTCATTTCATTTTATATTCGTCTGCTGTTGTACATAGCTTGGGTCAGCCTTAGTTTCAACTGACTCAACATATTGATTTTGAATTAAATTAGAATTCTTATTTATTATTTTATTCCTTCTGTACACCTAGGTAAAACATTACTATATATGTCTAATATCTTCGACCTTATTTAGGAGTGTATCACTTTATTATTTTGTACCTTATTTAGACTTCTACCTTATTTAGAGAGAATGAAATTAGTTTAGAATTGGTTATAAATTAGGGTTAGTTTGTTTCATTACTTGTATAAATAGAGCATTGTACCTCTGTTTTATTTCAATTGAATACCTTCAATATAATCAATTCAAGTTCAATTATTCAAGTATTCAATTCAACTCAATTATTCATTCAATTCTCATTCAATTTTTTTGCAATCACCTTCAAACTTCTTTCAATTTTTAACATGGTATTAGAACAAGGTTAATTTTGATCTTATATCAATTTTTCGTGTTTTCTTCAATGTGAAGAAACACTTTTCGACTTTCTGATTCACTATGTTTAGAACATGTCAATCGGTATGATCTATTCACACTAACTGCACTCGCCACCCTTTCTCTCATTATCATCATCATCAACATCTTAGTCGTATTCAAGATAGAACAAATCTACTATTAATTCATTCATTTGGTAGTATTCACAATATATGAAACAAGTCTACTAACTTGATTCTTCCATGGCGACTGCACTTTTAACCTCATTACTTATAAACCATCATCAATCTCTTTCTTCTTTCATTTTTTTAAATCTAGAAATTCATTCATTGTGGTTGTATTTTTTCCTTTTACAATCTCATCTTTTATAACTTTTTTGGGATTCTCTTTGTTGGATTGTGTTTTGAATTATGTTTTGACATCTGAAGTTTTGTTAAGGGTCCTGGTAAATAACTTTGATCTTGTTCATCATCACTCACCAATTCATCCCCAAAATAATACAATCATTCTTTCCTTTTTCCCCCCAAAATATTCAATTTTTTTTAAATTTATGGTGGTATTTTTTTTTTGAAAAAAAAGGATCAAAATCATCTATCACCATCACCAAATCACTAATCACGATCAATATTCTTATTTTTGTAAAAGATCTTTGTTTTGGTGTCACTATCAAATCAACTATCTATATTCATTGAATCTCTCATTCAAATAATACGTTTTCCTTTATTCGATTACGTCAACTATTCAATCCTTTAATTTTATATACCCGTTGTGGTGTTTTTTATTTTCTTCAAGATGTTCAACATAAAAAAATCAGTCATTTCGACACCATTCTTCAATTTTTTTTTATCAATCCACATCAGTAAACTTAACTAATGATATCATTGGACTAGCTGCTTCACTAATTGAAGCACCCTAGATTTTTGGCCCTTGGAAATTTCCTGGGATTTGAGCTTACTATCTTGATTACAACTTGACCATACGAGTCATATAGTGTTTTGATGGGTAAGGTGACCTTAGTCATAGGGTGTCCAATGGATAGTGGTTAGGTTTTATGTCTTGGTTACGACTTAGTGATACAAGTCGTTAAGGGTGGTAACGAGTCATTTGGACAAACCTTAACCAAATTTAGTAACTTAGTGGCTTAACTTTGCTCTGAGTACGAGTGACTCACTAGGAGCCGTGAGGGTAGGTTACGAGTCATAAGGTGAAGTCGTAGGTTGTCCAATGTCTGACCTCTTTGGGTACTATGTTGGTTTATGAGTTGTTAGGTGGACAGTGTATGGATGTCCAACTCACTGTCTAGGATATGGATCAAGGCTACGAATCATATGATATGGTGATGAGTCAATGGGCCGACTCATAACCAAAGATAATTTTTTACAGCTTTTAGCTGAGGGTATTATAGACATTTGTCATATTAAGTCCCTTTGATACCATGACTTAAAATCTTCATTGGGACTTTATTAATACATCATTCCCTATAAAGCACTACTAAATTCTCTCTCAAGCTCTCTATTCAAGCAAAGGATAAGGTTTCAAAGGAAGGGGTCATCTAGGGTTGTAGGGGTGTAATCTCTTCTAAATTTCTTTGTATTTTAGGTATATTACTCCTCCCTCGTTATTATTTTACTTTAAAAACATGTTTAAATGTATGGATTTCATGGTATTTTTATGGTTTTGAAATAAAAGATGGGGGTATTTGAATTCTTAATGTTGAATGATGTTTTCCCATGGTTTAATTATGGTTTTCTATGTTTTAAATATGGGTTTGAACACATGGGAGTATGGGTGTGGTGGTGAAACTTGATAATGATAACTTTCTCTGAATTTGTGACTTTTGAAGTGGTTATAACCCCAACCCTATATTGTGAAACTGGTTAGTAGTTATGAGAAAGGTGAAAATTTAAATTAGGGGTACAATGGGATCCCCAAAGTGTTTGGTTTGACTTATTTCTTGTAACTAATTCATGGTATAAATGGTTAAATGTTTATGGATGGTTGTGGAAACCTTGTGGTACACGAGAATCTACCAACCGATTATATATTGAAAACCATGTAGGGATACACGGGAATCCCCAAGTGATTTTAATAATGGAGTCTGCGGGGTACATAGGAATCCCTTAAGTGCTAGCTAATAGCATTGCTTGCAAGCTATAGTTGGTATGATGATACCACTTAATAATGCCTTAATAATTGACTCCTAATATTGGTGGTTTGGTTATGTGCTAAATATTTTAATTAAGCAATAATGGGGGTTGAGATAACTAGACGTAAAGGTGTGAGTCTGATGGACGGACACTAGAAACTCATATTTACTGACGTAAGGTTTGGTATTGATGACCATGTTCTTGTGGGGTACAAGGGATTCCCCCAAGTCTATACATGTACATATGTATTATGGAGGGCGAAGGGTACACGGGAATCCTCGACCTTCTATGATATCTCTGATTCATACGGCTACACGCACTAGGGCCTCTTTAGGGGGTAACACTGGACCCATATGGCCTATGGGTGGACTTATGACTGTAAACCTACACAATTTAGGTTAAGATTTTAAATGCATACTAAACCTTATACCCTATCCCGACATAATATATATGTATTTATGTAATTGCATATAGTTATTTGCATTGGTTTGCTTTGGTTTGGAATTGATGACATTATTTTATCCTTATCCCTGAGTTGTATGCTAATGTTTACTCCCCTAACCATCTTAGGGCACTTTATCCACATGCGATGCAGGAACCAACCATACTTTTAATTCTCTGACTTAGTGACTTGGTGATTCGAGGATAGCTTGTGAGTAAGACTAAAGTGGTGAGCTTCCATATTCTAGAAGACCCTATTTTATACAATGGACTTCTTTATATCATTTTTATTTCTTTGGTTTTGGTTTTGGCTATGGTCGGGGACATGTCCCAACTGGATATTTCTTGATTCCGGTTAGAGACTTTTTTTTGACTATTATAGGCATGGGCCGTGTCGTTATTAATTTTAGCAGAAGTATTGGTATTGGCATTAGGATTGGTATTGGATGGTTAATTGGTTGTGGATTTTGGTTTTGATTTTAGACTTATTATTATGTATTTAATTTAATATTACCTTATCACGTTATATATTCGGAATTCATCCCATATGGGGTGTAGGGCGGTTAATGATTTTGGTATTGGGGTGGTCTTCGGTCCTTGTTGGACTTGAGATAATCAACATGACTAGGCCCTAGTTCGGGTTATGTCAGATTGGTATCAGAGCCCTAGGTTCGTAGTCAATTGGGCATCCACAAAGTCATGTCAAGTAGAGTTTCTTTTAAGGGTGTGTAGGGCACCATACTCATAAGAGAGAGGCTACGGGGAATTTAGGAATCTTTCTCTTTCTTGTATTCTATTTTTGGGTTACAGAGTTGTAAGACCCCACAAAATTCTCTCGTAGTCCGAGCCTTAGAGCTTAGTGAAGTGTAAATTCAACCCTAAAAGATTGAGAAGTGACTTCCTAAGTGAGAAATATTTTAAATCGTGTAGAATTTCTCTAATATCGACTTTTTTTCATGTAGGTCATTGAATAATCTTTCCAGTGATACCAATTTTGTCAAAATCAGCATTGAACGAGAAAGTTATGACGTTTTATTAAAAGTAGTTGGAACCGCCTAGGTACGACGATCGGGTTGACGGACCGTCGAGCTTGCAATAGATCATTGCCCAAACCGTCGCAACCAAAGAAGTAACTGGCCCAAGTGCAACGGCCAGGACGACGGACCGTCAAGGCTGCGACAGACCATCGCTAGGACCATCGTTGTTGAGGCAGTATGGCCTCATGCTGGACAACGTCCGATGGGCGATCTGACGGATCATCGGGTTTGAGATGGACCGTCGCTAAGACCGTCGCATCGAGGCAGTGTATTCTTTTTTTGATCGACGTATGACAAATAACCCGATGGACCGTCAAATTAGCAGTGGACCATCGCTTCGACCGTCGCAACCCCCGTTCAGCATTTTTAACTCATTTTTAAAAGGTCTTTTTGGTCTTTCTCCCACTTTTTTCAACCCCTATTTATATCCGATCAAGGCTCACAACTTCATTTCTCATCTTCAACATAAAAAACTAGGGTTTCCTACAAATCAAAACCCTTCTTTCTTCTTCAAGAAAAATCAAGAGAAATCAAGAATCTCTCCAAGAGCCTTCAAGAAAGAGTTTCCTAAGGTATGCAGATGTTGATTCTTGGGTCCCTTTCATTCAAGAAGCTCAAGAACCCTTTTCTAAATTTCAAAGATCTTATGTTTATGAGTTTTCATAATTTATGTGAATTAAAATTGGAGTTCATGCTATTATTGAGTTTTTAATTCATGTTTTGTTTATGATGTTTCAAGCTTTGACCCTAGTATGTGATATTCATGATAAACCCTCTTTAAGTTGCTTGTCAAGTGATGTGTTCATGTCAATTAAGTGAAGAAATTATTGAATAAGCAAAGCATTCTCCCCATATGTTTGATAAAATGCTTATGTGAAGGAATTAGAGCCATTATAGCATGTTGACTAGAAATCCCCAATTGTGTGCAAGCTTATACATGCCAAGTGTTTGTTGAAAAGTCTTAATGAATGAATTGTGATATGATAGCATGAAATTCCCCAATTATGTGCTCTTCGATACATGCTAAGACTTAATACATGCTGAGTGTTTGATGTAATACCTTATTGAATGGAGTATGAGCCAATAGCATGTCAGATACAAGCACAAGGAGCATCAAAAGTACAAGGAATTATCTAAGGGGTCAAGGCTTCGGAATTAGCAAGCAATTGAAGACTTTTTGGAGTATTTTGAAGCCTTGTTCAAGAGAAGGAAGGAGGGGAACTTATGCACTCAATAGGCGCATCAAGTGAAGGTTAATGAAGATATTTTGCACTCCAAGGAAACACTCAAGAGCCGCCCAATTCCCTTAGCTCATTAAGGGTAGTTTTGTCATTTGGCATGTAATAGTATAAATAGACCATTTTGCTTCTCTTCTTATTAGACTTTGATGAAATTATTGAGAGATACTCTTTAGTTTTAGTTTTCTTCCTCTCTTAGAGAGAGAATCTGAAATTAAGGTTTACACTAAGTGATGGATTTCACTTGTGTTGACAAATTGGCAAGAAAGGTTGGTGCTTGGGGAAGGTGAATCCCTTTGTGTCTACCTAAGAGAATGGTTTGAACTTTCATTTGTGAGGTGTGATTGGAGATTTGATACATCTCCTTTTGTTAATCAACTAGTGGAAGTAAGGGTCACTCTATTATCTTTACATTTATGCAATCTTTCTTCTTCATCTCCTTTCTAAGTATTGTTTTCTCTTTGTGTGCTTGCAGATTTTTTCATATCTAGTGTCAATTTCGTGTTTTAGCCTTTCTTTAGGCTATTATTTGGTATCAAAGCCTTGGTTAGGGTTGTTCCAACATCCCTAAATCTTGGTTTTAGTGTCCTTATCAAGAAAATCTCACAAAAAAAAAGTCAAAATATCTGAAAATCTAAAAAAAAATTGTGTGTTGTCTTGTTGTTTTTGGTAGATCCATGAGTTACAAGTTAGATCTACTAAATTTTGTTGTTTTTTGTTGGTTTCAAGTGTTAGATTCTTGTTCTCTAGCACTTAAAGTGTCTAGATCTAAGTTTAAAACAAGATTTGGTTGTGTTTGAGCTAAGATCCACCATTGTTGTGGAGTTTTGAAGCTTTTGTGAAGAGGGTAACGTGTGACTTGTGGTGTTGTGGATGATTTGTAGCTGATTTGTTGATATTTGAGCTTGTCTTGGCAAAGGGAATCTAGATCTAAAAGAAAAATTGAATTTATATTGTTCTTCATCATCTTCAAAACTTGTTGAAGAAGAATATTCAAAGTCCTATTTTGATCCACAAAAAGAAACAAAGAGAAGGTGAAAGTTGTTTGTACAAAGAATACTCCCTAGCATAGTCACAATATTCCCAAAGAAGAGGGGACAAAGGGAATATCAAAGTACAATTAAAAGTACAAGGAAGGGGGGGACCAATCCATTTTAAATTCATTTGAAGCTCCAAAAAGGCTCCAAACCTTCAATCTTTCCCTTCCGAACGAAATTTCTTATTCTCCTAAGTGTGTTTGGCCGAAATAAGTGAATTGAGTTCTGAAAATTTTGAAAGGTGACGTCCACTTACAAGCTGCCATGTCATCACTTTGGTGACCAACCGAATTGAGTTCAAAATTAGATTTCCTAGTTTCTAATTGTTGTTTCTAGTTTCAATTTTGTTGTTTCTATCACTAATTAGTAAGCTAGTAAGTACCTACTAGTTTGGTAATTAGATTTGAGTCCGTTGTTTCGTTTCTTTAGTCTTGTGTGCTTTTTTCATTTTAATTCATAATTTTTTGTTGGTTCAAGTCCGTGCATCACTTTATTTGAGTCATTTCAAAAAATTATCGATTCCTGACTGCTTCTCACCACTCAAGTAACTTGCCAAGTATTTCCAATTATTCAACACTTATGAAGCCAAGTGTGAGGTGAGGTTGAGTGAGAGTGTGGTGAGGCCTTCTTGAACAAACTTGTTTGTTTGTTTTGTAGGTTTTCTCTTTGCTGTTTTTTGCTTCTTCTTAGGTACATTTACCATGGAATCCGAGGGTACTACTTCCCAACCGTTGGGATGCTATTGGAGCCTTGATGGCTCGGATTGATGCCTTGGGTCAAGACTTTGCTCAAAGAATGGAAGATAGTCATGATGCCTTGAGAAGAGACATGAAGAGTGATATAGATGCTATGCGGACTAAAACTTCCACTTTTAGTGGAAGACTTGATCGTGTTGAAAGTAGGAGGAACTCACGACCTTATACTCTTATTCCCTACCATGCATCCTTTAGTGTCCAAGCCAATAACTCTTCCATGACTATAACCCCCGAAACCCTCCACCAAATGCTTAATCCTCCAAGAGCTCCACAAAACAAGCCACTAAACCAATCCCAAACGTCTTCTAACCGGACCCTACAAAGGCCAATACCTCACCAAATGAACCAAGTCCAACAAGAGGGACTTGGAACTCAAAATCCACCACCAAATCCGAACAAATTCCTCAACAAGTTCAGACCCCTCAACAAGTTCAAACCCCTCAAAATCAAATATCCTACACTTCACCAAATCCAGAGCTACCAACCAAAATCCATCTTCAACCAAAGCTGATACCCCCTCTCCAAACCACACTAAATCGAATTGCCTTCATCCAAGTAGATAAAGAGGAGAAAAGAGAATTCAAAGAGAATGAGGCCAAGATTCAAGATAGAGAGAAAATAGATGGTAAAGTTCAAGAAAAATATAAAGAAAATAGGGAAAAGGAAAGGGAAGTCGTGGGTAGTGAAGTTAGGATGGGAGTAAAATGCTTGATTGTGGATCTTGTCCACAAAGAACCTTTGTTACTCATTAACCCAAGTGCTAGAATTTTTCCTAGCATTAATTCTTCTTACTTGCAGGTACAAGAAGATGTATTTCCAAGGGAGAATTCAAAATAACTCCATCCCAAACATGTGGGAGTTCCAAAGGCACCAATGGCTGAAAGCTCCAAACTAGTGGATTGCCCAAGTCTAACCAGAGGTAACATCACTACTTCCTTCATTTCCTTGAACTTAAATGTTGTGATTTAGTGTCTTGTGAAGTGGTGATGGGTTTACAAGTACATTCTTCTTTACTTGGTAGCTCTTTAGTTGTGAACAAAACTCCTAAGGGCTAGTTCATGCTCTTCTTTGAGCTTGAAAATGTTGTGATGTACCCTCTAGTGTGTTGGGTTCGGGTTTGTCTGACATAAGGGTGCATGCTTCTTATCTTAATATCTTCCTTAATTTGTACCATGATCAACTTGCTCTTAAAATTAGTTCACTACTAGAACAAGAGAAAGGTATGATTAAAAACTTTCAAGTTAGTGTTGATGCTAGTAATGATGATCTTGATATTGAACATGGTCCTTCGAACTTGTGTGATAAAATCCCTTATAAATATCTTGTTTATTGCGGCCTTGTGTTTGTCCAAGTGGTGGGTAATGCCTTGAATTATTGTGGGCTTGGTAACCTAGTGAAAGGAGTGGGCCATCTCGGCTTAAGTCCTTATCCTTTGATCCCATTTAACCTCGGAATATTCTTGAGGTGTGAAGTTATAATTGCTGGTCATGCTCCCTTATCTTTGATATTAATGCTATTCATGTCTTTGGTTTCATTTATGCTAAGCTTTTCATGTCAAATACTAAGGATATGTGGGTATATGTCAAGTGTGAGAAACCATGGGTTGATGATATGAACGTGTTACTAATACTAACCCTCCTACCAAGAGGATTGTGTATTTGTTTTGCTCTCTTTGGTGTTTGCAAGATCTGAATTTGAGGACAAATTCCTTCAAGATAGAGAGGATGATACAAGCACAAGGAGCATCAAAAGTACAAGGAATTATCTAAGGGATCAAGGCTTTGGAATTATCAAGCAATTGAAGACTTTTCGCGGTATTTTGAAGCCTTGGTCAAGAGAAGCGTAATACCCCATATGTTTCTAAGCTAGGAGACGAATCATTTTTCCTACGTATGAAACCTCCTATCCTGTGAGTAACATTTTAGTGCATGACTTACAATGAGTATCCTAGCGATAAGATATCTTATGATGCATTAATAATGTTCATACGAGTCACTTAAGGTAATACAAGCTAAGAGTTTTTGAATCCATCAAGTTTTAGTGTTTGATTTTGTAAGGGTCATCTTTGAATGAGTATAACTCTATATTAATGTGGTATTTGTGCCCACCAAATTGTAAATAATTGAATTACCTTTCCAACGATACCAATTTTGCCTTAATCCAATACCCGAGCGAAAAATTATGCCCATTTTTGTGAGAGACAGTACGGATAGGTGTTTGGTTAGGCGCCGCCCAACCAAACTTAGGCGATTGGTTAGGCGCCGCCTAAGTCAGTTTCAATGCCAAAAACACTCCGTTTTGAGTTATTTTGAGGGTAATTAAGTCTTTTAACACTCCTAACACATCCCTAAACTCAACCCTACGAAATATATAGCTTCTAAACACATTACAACCCTATTAACATCTCAAAGCTCATCATCCAAGAGCACCATAGGAGAAAAACAACTAGGGTTGCACAATCAAGCTTAAAGATCAAATTTCAAGGAAATTCCTCCGTTTATCATCAAGAACCTCCCTTCCAAGGTATGCGTAGTGTTTGTTTATCCACGATTCCTTTCATCCATGGAGTTCAAGAATCAATCTTTTGGTTGATTGTGTTGATATGATCATACCTATGTTGATGCTTGTTTGTTTTTCTAATAATAGTATTGTGACTGTATATCTCATGAAAGTTATGTTGTTAGTTGAAAAACATGATCTTTAGATGGATTGATAGAATGCAAGTATGAAATCCACATATGCCTTAAAGAATGCATGCAAGGTGTTCGATAAAATGCCTAGTATATTAGAACTTCATATTTACATGATTTCATGATATCTAAATAACAAGTTCATGTTAGCTATACACTTCAATATGAATTTCCATGCTAATTATGTATTCTTATGGTAGTGGCATGAAGCATGTATGATGATGAAGATATGAATTATGTATGCGAATTATATCCATGCTTTTCCTACTATGTTTGAAATGTTGAATAAATACATGAAGTATAATATCCCTAAATCATTACAATATGAACTAAATGTTGTATGTTACCGTTCCCTTATGCTTGAAAGGTTTCCATGCCCTTGCTATGAATAGTATATGTTGTCGGAATGCCCATGATATTAGAATATGAGATTTATGACTTGATTATAAGCATTCCTATTCATGATAGATATTATGATGACCATGTACTTCATGAAATCCCCCACTCATGTATTATGGATTGTTATGGATGGTCGTGTACTCAAGAAATTCAAGTTATGTCAGTTTTCTTCCATCGAGTCCTGGGGGTACTTGTACTCGAAAAATATAGCTGTGTGCCTAGAGCCATGTCATGTTTTCATGATACTCTCAGTCAAGCCATGATCTATAGAATTCAGTCAGTCATGTGACTCAAGAAAACTCAGAAATCTCAGTAATCTCAATAATCTCAGTAGTCGAGTAATCTCAGTAATCTCAGTGCTCAGTAACCTCAGCAACCTCAGTATTCACAGTTAATCTCAGTAACTTCAGTACTCTCAACCAGTCCTCAGAACTTAGTACATTCCGTCAGTCCTTGGAGTCCAGTAAACTTAGTTTAGCTCTGCTAAACAATACCACTTGTATCAGTCCAGTTAATCAGTATCAGTTCAGCTAATCAGTTCAGTTCAGTTATTTAGTTCAGATTAGTTATTTAGTTCAGTGTCCTTCAGATGGGAGTAGAAGTTAGCATCGAGTAAACCTAAGGATGGGAAGTCACCCGCCAGTTCAGGGTGTGATTCTTAGTAGTCATCCTTGTGTTCCAGAACTACGTAGCTAGCGTAGGTTGAGATATCTTAAACCGTTAGATTAGGGTTGATGAGGTGGCTTAACCTGTTAGTTTAGGGTTCCTACCATTCTCATTGAGTACCTGCCAATATAGGGTTCTCACAGCTGTCCTTACCAGTGGCGCGGTATTGACACCCCTCCAGTTGGGGCAGAGATTGGACCCCAGCTTAGCTATTATAGCGTATTTGGGGCATGTCGGTTAGATAACTACTTCCCACAGTTTTAGTTACAGATTTCAGGACTGTCAGCTATAGCTACCCAGTCTCAGTAAAGAACTCAGATAGTTCTTCAGATTTTAGTATATCAGGATTGTCAGATATAGTCAACTCAGAAATAGAATTGAACTCAAATAGTTTCCTTTAGATTTATGGACTGTCAGATACAGTCACTTATGTTATCAATCACAACAGTTATCAGAACTCATGCTATTAGTACTCAGCTTCAAGACTATCAGATACAGTTAATTAGATCAGTTCTTCATAATTCGAACTATCAGAAATAATCATTTATTTATCAGTAATAAAATATCAGTCTCTTAGTATACCAGTAATACAGTATCAAATCCATCACTTATTAGTGATTTACATATCAATATCACTAAACTCAGTCTTTTAGAATCTCATTATCAGTACACTCATGTTGTCAGTATTCAGACTTAGTAGTCCATATCTCCATGAGTTCAGTTACAGTTATGTATGCATGTATGTACTCTCAAGTTTATATCAGTCAGTATTGTCCATGCATATAACCCTTTGCATTTAGCCTACCTCACTCGTATACTCGTACATTCAGACGTACTAACGCATTTGCGCTATGGTGCTTTCTCTTATGTTACACCATAGGTTCAGAGGCATGAGCTCTAAATCAGCAGTAGATTCCAGGACAACAGTCAGAGTTAGATGTAAGTCCACATCCTTTGAGGACATGATGATTTCATTTCTATTTCCGTTTTCACTTTATTTCAGTAGTTGGAGTTAGTTAGGGACATGTCCCATCAACTCCTTATTCAGTTCAGTTAGAGGCTTTCAAACTAGATGTCAAATTAGATGTTCAGACTTCAGTATTTATGTTTCTTTTTGATATTGTTATACCATATTTTTCAAATATGTATTAGCATTGAACCTTATGGACTTACAGTTTATATTTTTGCATATTTTATGAGATATTATGCAGTTTATAGGTACAGATATCAGTCATGGGTTAGCTTGTGGTCGTTCGGGATCATGAGCACCGTGTAGCATTTCGGTTCAGAAAACCGGGGAGTTACAAGAAGGAAGGAGAAGAACTTATGCACTCAATAGGTGCCTCAAGTGAAGGTTAATGAAGACATTTTTCACTCCAAGGAAACACTCAAGAGGTGCCCAATTCCCTTAGCTCATTAAGGGTAGTTTTGTCATTTGGCATGTGTGCTTGCTGATTTTTGCATATCTACTGTAAATTTCATATTTTAGCCTTTCTTTAGGCTATCAATATCTCTCTATACTATCACATGTTTATGATTTTTAAATACTTGAAGAGATGCTTTAGTGATTGTGATGGTGAATGAATGTCCATGATCCTGATTATTCAAGAATGGTTATGTTTTACTTTTATGTTATTGAGTCCTGGGGGTATTTATACCTGACAAATTAGCTGCAGTCTAGAGCCCGTATCAGTTTCCTCGATAATCATAATTAAGCCATGATTCTCAGGACACAGTGAGTTATAGAACTCTATACTCTCAGATAGATACAGAACTTAAGTAATCTCAGTAATCTCAGTATCTCTAATATTATAGCCTCAATTTAATACTCAGCTCAGATCTAGTAGTATTCAAGTGTTTAGTTCAGACCTCAGTAGTATTCGAGTAATCTTTTCAGAGCTCAGTATCATTCAATCAGATAATGAGATTTAGTAATATTTTGTCAGATACAGAACCAACTAAATTTAGCTTAACTCAGTCAGATTATTCGAGAAACATGATCAGTATCAGATTCAGCTTGGTTTAAGTTCAGATAAGAATCAGTTCAGAGTCTTTCAGTTGGGAGTAGGAGCTAGCACCGAGCGAGTGCAGGGATGGTGGCTCCCTGTTAGAGAGGTAGAGTCGTTAGGAGCAATCCCTAAACTCCAGAACTGCGTAGCCAGCGTAGGAGCAGGAGTTACTCGTTAGAATAAGGCTTGACTATTATGCCTTAGGCTTGACTTCTTGTAAGGGTCACCCGTTAGAGAGGCTTGACCAGAGTTACGGTCTTTACCCATGGCACGGTATTGACACCCTTCTAGCTGGGGATACAGGTTGGACCCCACCATTTTAGATTCAAGGTATGTCGGTTAAGTAAGCACTCCCACAATTATAGTTTTAGTATTCGTATTTAGGGTAGAACTCAGAAATCAGGACTGTCAGATACAGTCACCTATCTTAGTAAGAAACTCAGATAGTTCCATTGATTCATGGATCACCCACTAGATTGGCATAGTCTCACATAAAAATATTTAGTATCAGTATTATCAGATCCAGAGATCACCCATTAGATAGGCTTGATCTCAGTGTCAGATTCAGTTGAGTACTCTTATTATCAGATCCAGAGATCACCCGTTAGATAGGCTTGATCTCAGTCTCAGATTCAGTTGAGTAATCTCATTATCAGATCCAGAGATCACCCATTAGATAGGCTTGATATAAGTCTCAGATTCAGTTGAGTATTCTCATTATTAGATTCAGAGATCTTCCGCTAGATAGGTTTGATCTCAGACGTAATCTTTTCTTAGCATTGATTGTAGATTCAGGGATCATCTATTAGAGAGGTTTGATCTCTAATTCAGTCAACTGAGAGTAGCAAGTTCAGAATGCAATCATTGATATGAGTAGATTCAGTTAATCAGCTCCAGTAACATTAGTTTATGAGGTCACTCACTAGAGAGGACTGATCTCAACTCCAGTACTCGGTTATCAATATAAGGAGATTCAATTATTTAGCATCTCAGTATTAGTAGTGAGTTTTGATGATAGCAAAGCGGTATCTGAGTTTTAGTATTTTGAGTCATGATGATTTCAGTTACAGTTTATGCATTCATGCATGTGTTCCCATTCAGTACTCTCATGATTATTCAGTTAAGTAATTGTTCATGTATAAGCCCTTGCATTTAGCCTTACCTCATCTTCATACTTGGTACATTTCCATACTAATGTATTTACGCTATGGTGTTTTATTTGTCACCATAGGTCAGAGGAACGAGATCCAGAGTAACCTTAGCAGCTCAGTCCCAGTCAACAGTAGTAGACATAACAGTGAGTCCTCTTCAGTCGAGGATGATCCTTATTTTATTATCGCATCAGATTTAGTTTATTTTTATTAGAAGGAGTTAGTTGGGGATATGTCCCATCAACTCTACAGTTCAGATAGTTTAAAGGCTTTTTGGATAGATATATCAGTATTCAGTTTTCAATTTTGAGTATGTTTAGATGTTTTGAACCTTATGGCCAGTTTCCAAATTTATTATCTATATTATGCAGTGCTTAGGTACATATATCAGTAGAGAGTTAGGTTGTGGTCCTTCGGGATCATGAGCACTATGTGACTTTCGGTTCCAAAAAAATTAAGTCGTTACAAACTTGGTATCAGAGCCTAAGGTTCGATAGTGTCCTAGGAAGTCTGAAAAACTGCATCTAGTAAAGTCTTATGCATGGGTGTGTTGCACACCACATTTATGTACAAGAGGCTATATGAAGTTTTTAGGAGTAGCTTCCCTTCTTTCAATATTTACGTCGTACGAGTGAGCATGAGCTCAAGTTAATCCTCAGTCTAATATACCTCTTTCTTCTATTTACAGAGTATTCCTTCTCACAGAGATAGTGCCCATAGGGTTGATGACCAGCCACCTCAGCCAGTAGATCCTGAGAATGAGAGTATGTCACACGTTGAGTTTTGGGCAGCTTTTCATGCACTAGCCTAATGATATAGGAATAATGGCTGCCTTACCTTTTGATGACATCATTCAAAGTCACTATGTGAAGAATCAAGATTTGGTCGCATGGAGGGTACGGGATCATACTTGGAGGGGATGTTTTAAGCCTACCATTGATCAAACCTGAGTGTGGAAGATTTCTTCGAGCCTTGAAGACTTAAGGACTCTCGAGTTTGGACCACCTTTGTTGGTTTACGGTTTTGGTTCCCTTTACTAAGGGAATTTTGCTCACCTAGCCTTAAGGGCATTTTGGAAAATTCATATGGTCGTCCAATACACCAAGGCTACCCTTGGTCATTAAGGGTAATGTGGTCTTTTTGTCTCTTTTGTAATATACTATAAGTGGTACATTTTAGGTCTTTTCTCTTTAGTTTATGAAAGATGAAATATTGAAACACTTAAAATCCTCTCTCTTGAGAGTAGACCAACTTAGTTTAGTTTTAGTATAGGGCTTGGAAAAGCTAACATTGTTCTTTACTTGGAAACGGTGGATCTTGAGGTGAGTTGATTCCCTTGTCAGTTACCGTAAGAGTGTGATTTTGATTATTACATTCATTAGGGGTTTTTGAGTTTAATACACTCTTTAGTTCTTAATCTTGGTCTCACTATCTATCCTTTACTTTTGTTGTTGTTATCTTGTGTAGTGGACTGTTTTGGGTCATTTATTAAATCCAAAATTTGTGTTATTGTTGTTCATATTGTTCATCACGTTTTATAGCTATTTTGGTGTTGAAATAAACCCTTGTATCTTATATTCTTGTTGTTGGTAGCAAATCCAAGTGTGGTCTTCATCTTGGTCCTCAAATCCTTAAGATTAGTGAACTGATTTGGAGTGTGTTTCATGTTTTTGTTGTCATTCTTGTATCGCCCAAGCTGTGACGACTAATGTTCTAGGGAACCATCAGGCTGTGGCCCCACCTCAGCAAGATAGGGGTTCAGCCACAACCAGAATTAGGGATTTCATAAGAATGAGCTCGCCAGAATTCTTTGGGTTAGTAGCAGGTGAGGACCCATACCTTTATCAAGAGGAGGTGAGGAAGATCACCCAGATTATGTGTGTTTCTGAGGAGGAGAGTGTAGAGTTAGCATCCTATAGGATGAAGGATATTACTCATGATTGGGTAGTGATGTGGAAGAAGAGTACGAGGGAGGATGCAGCTCCCATGACTTAGCAAGAGTTTCAGGATGCCTTTCTAGATAAATTTTTCCCGCTAGAGATTAGAGAGGCAAAGGTAGAGGAATTCATGAACCTAAGGCAAGGCTCCATGACAGTGAAGAGTATTGTCATAAGTTCAACCAGTTAGCTAAGTATGCCCCTGACTTGATAGCTGCTGATCCTAGAGCGAGTATGAGTAAGTTTGTGACTGGTGTGTCCAGGTTAGTGTTGAAAGAGTGTAGAACTGCTATGATCAATAGAGATATGGACCTTGCTAGGCTGATGATGCATGCACAATAGATTGAGGCAGATAAGATAAAGGAAAGAGAGAGAGTGAGTAAGAGAGCCAGAATGGTAGTCATGGTTTCTCTCAGGTAGGGTCCCAGAGTAGTAGCCGTTCTCAGCATAGCCAGAAGTTTTTGGTTCCAGCTCCATCCTCAGCTAGTGTACCCGCACTAAATTTCAGGGATGTTAGTCATGATGGAGCGCCAGGCTCCAAATCACAGAGTAGTGCTAGTGGCGTTCATACCTATCTACTTTGTAGAGAGTGTAGGAAGAGTTCCTAGGTGTGTGTAGAGCCGGTAGTGATGTGTACTTTGGGTATGTGAGCCAGGCCATAGAATACGAGAGTGTAGATTGCTAGCTGAGAGGGGTAGAGAATTGCGTCAGTAGGATGACCCTTTTAGTGCCAGTAGTGCTCAGCGTCAGAATAGACTCTATGCGCTTTAGGCTCACCATGATCAAGAAAGGTTCCCTGATCGATTCAGGTATGTTATGAGTTCTTCATCTTTATGATATGCATTGTTAGATCCTTTACTCCCATTTTGACCTTATATGACAGCATGAGTCATGCAATAGTTTCAGATCTCAGTCGGTCAATCATGACCCAGTTCATAGGTGCCTCGTGCACCGCCTCAGTATTTCAACAAAGTATTTTTAGAGGGACATAGCGTCCCAAGGGGGAGATACCCCATCATATTTTGATGCTTTTATGTCCTTAGACTCATTCAGTTGCATGTTCAGACTCTCCTTACGAAGTTAGCATCAGTTGTCATTGCATAGCCAGTCATGCTTTCGAGAGTCAGTTCAGTCAGACATTCATGCATTAGATATGCATGTTTAGTAGAAAGATTTTAGTTTTTCAGTGTATTCTGTCATGCATTCATGAGATCAACTCAGTTATGCATCTATACATTAGATATGCATGTCTATTATGAGAATTCAGCTTATGAGTAGCTTTAGTCGAATATTCCGTGCATCAGATATGTGTGTCCAGTATGAGAGCTCAGTATATCAGTAGTTCCAGTTGCATAGTAATGTTTCAGATATTCTCGTTCCTTAAGTAAGTTTAGTTGATTAGCATTCTTAGCCTACCAAGCGACATTCGAGGACGAATATTTCCAAGGGGGAGATATTGTAAGTCCCTGCAAAATTCTCTCATAGTCCGAGCCTTAGAGCATGTTCAGTGAAACGTAAATCCGGCCCTAAAAGATTGAGAAGTACCTTCCCAAGTGAGAAATATTTTAAACCATGTATAATTCCCTAATATCAACTTTTTGTTATGTAGGGCATTGAATAAGCATTCCATCGATACCAATTTCATCAAAATTCGACATTGGACGAGGACGTTATGACTGTTTTACTGAAAGTAGTCGAAACCACCTAGGTGCAACGATCGAGTTGACGGACCATCGATCTTGTGATGGACCATCGCAACCAAGGTAGTGACTGGCCAAAGTGTGACGGCCAGGACGACGGACCGTCAAGGCTTTAACAAACCATCGCTAGGACCATCGCCGCTGAGGTAGTGTGACCTCATCCTGGTTAACGTGCTACGGATAATCCGATGGACCATTGGTTCGACCGTCGCAGCCCCCGTTCAACATTTTTAACTCATTTTTAAAAGGTTTTTTTGGTCTTTCTCCCACTCTTTTCAGCTCCTATTTATATCCGATCAAGGCTCACAACTTCATTTCTCATCTTCAATATAAAAAACTAGGGTTTCCTACAAATTAAAACCCTTATTTCTTCTTTAAGAAAAATTAAGAGAAATCAAGAAATCAAGAATCTCTCTAATATCCTTCAAGAAAGAGTTTCCTAAGGTATGTAGATGTTTATTCTTGGGTCCCTTTCATTCAAGAAGCTCAAGAACCCTTTTCTAAATTTCAAAGATCTTATGTTTATGAGTTTTCATGATTTATGTGAATTGAAATTGGAGTTCATGCTATTATTGAGTTTTTAATTTGTGATGCCCCGATTATCTGAATCGAAATGCTACACGATGATCATGACCCCGAAGGGCCACAAGCTAACCCATGACTGATATCTATACCTGTACACTGCATATTATATATATAAAATATGGAAAAGATGAACAATAGGCCATAAGGTTCAACTGAAATAATATATTATCCATATAGGTTAAAAAAATACCCAAAATAACTGAAGTTTGAATCAAAGCTGAACATAAGCCTGAACTAAATCTGAAAGCCTTTAAGTACTGTCTGAATAAGGAGTTGAAGGAACATATCTCCAACTAACTCCATAAAACTAAAAATTAACTTAAATAAATAATGAATCAAATCATATTGGTCCTCGAATTAAGAGGACTCACTGTAACTTTACAACTGGAAATGCTACTGCTACTGCTGATTTGGAGCTCGTGTCTCTGGACATAGTGTAACATGAAAAGAAAGCACCATAGCATAAATGCATCAGTACGTGGGAATGTACTGAGTATACGAGTAAGGTAGGCTAAATATAAACAGGGTTTACATGCATGAACATTGCTAACTGACTGTCTGATATGAACGTAAGAGTACAAACATGCATACATAGTAACTGAAATCTTGGGTGCATAATAGCTAGACCTGTATGTTAATACATGGTTTACTGATGACTAACATGACTGATACTGTAGTTCTGATAACATGGGGGACTATGTCTGACAGTCCTGAATCTGATGAAACTAACTGAGTTCTGTACTGTAACTGAGTCTGACTGTATCTGACAGTCCTGATATACTAAAATCTGAAAAACTATTTGAGTTCTTTTACTGAGACTGATACTGAAACTGTGGAAGGTAGTTGTTTAATCGACATTCCCCTATATATGCCATTATGGCTAAGCTAGGGTCCAATCTCTGCCCTGACTGGAAGGGTGTCAATACCGCGCCACTGGTAAAGACAACTGTGGGTAACCCTCATCTGACAGTGTTCCCAAAAAAGAATGGTAGGGCCCTCATCTGACAGTGCTAAGCCACCTCATCAACCCTCATCTGACAGTGTTGGTGTCTCAACCTATGATGGCTACATAGTTCTGGAACGCAAGGATGATAGCTAAGAATCACACCCTCATCTGGCAGTGTGTGTTCCCATCCTTGGGTTCACTCGGTGCTAACTTCTACTCCCATCTGAAGAGACTGAACATGAATAACTAACTGTATGTGGACTGAGCTTCTTGAATTCCATTAACTGATGGAATACTACTGATATCTGATAACTAACTGAGATCATGAGGTTTCCTAAGTTACATGACTGACTGAATTCTACTGAATCATGGCGTGATTTCAGATATCGTGAAACATGACATGGCTCTAGGAACACAACTATATTTTTTGGGAACGAATACCCCCAGGACTCGATAGAAGGAAACTGTCACACATGACATAACTTGTTCTTGTTGGAGTCCACAATTCATAATATCATAAGTAAGGGTTTTCATACTAATCATGGTTCTCAATACCTTATACATGGAACGGGGAATTCATACGACATGTATATACTTGCATAGCTTCAATATCATGCTCATTCCATACCACAACCATGACACGTAACAACAACGTGGAATTCATGTGAAATCATAAAGCATAGAGCATGGAATTCATATCAAATTATAATGGTTAACATTGGCTTGTCATTCAAATACTATTGAGTCATGGAAACTTGGTTTATCACATACTAAGCATTTTATCAAACACCTTGCATGCACTCTTTAAGAAATAGGTGTATTCACAAATTTACACCACCTTAATCCACCCAAATTCATGGGTTCCAACTACATGATCACAATCTTCATGAAAGTTCATCAAATTCCAACTATATAGCACAAACCACAAACAACAACATGAATACAACCATATCACCACAAAACATTCATGATTTAGTTATCAAAGATTGATTCTTGAACTCCACGGATGAAAGGAATCCATGGATGAACACTATATATACCTTAATGGCGATGAAATTGTTGCAAGATTGGACCTTCAAGCTTGATTACGCAACCCTAGTAGTTTTTCTCCTTCTTGTGCTCTTGGATAATGAACTTAAGATGTTAATAGGGTTGTAATGTGATTAGAAGCTATAAATTTTGTGAGGTTAAGTTTTGGGACGTGTAAGGAGTGTTAAAAGACTTAATTATCCTCAAAATAACTCAAAAACTAAGTGTTTTCATGGCTGAAAACATAAGTGTGTGTCGCACACCTCATCGCACATGCTAAGGTGTGTGCCGCACATCCTATCGCACAAGCTAAGGTGTGCGTCACACATGTTATCGCACACTTGAGGGTGTACGGCGCACAACCTATCGCACACTTGTTCCAGTAGCTATGTACGATTGTTATGCGTCATACTTCTACTTTGCAAGGCCATAACTTCTTGCTCGGGTGTTGGATTTTGATAAAATTGGTATCGTTAGAAAGTTAGTTCGATTATCTACAATTTGGTGGGTCTAAATCTGCCAAAATATCACATATCAATCAAGTTATCCTCATTCAAAGGTTACTCTTACGGATTCACACACTAAAACTTGATGGATTCAAAAGCTATTAGCTTGCCTTACTCTAAGTGACTCATATGAGCATGCTTAACACATCATAAGCTATCTTATCACTAGGATACTCATTTTCAGTCATGTACTCAAATATGAATCACAGAATAGGAGGTTTCATACTTAGGAAAACTGATTCACTTCCTTGCTTGGAAACATACGACGCATTACATAATTCATGTTTTGTTTATGAGGTTTCAAGCTTTGACCCTAGTATGTGATATTCATGTGATGTTCATGATAAACCCTCTTCAAGTTGCTTGTTAAGTGATGTGTTCATATTAATTAAGTGAAGAAATTGTTGAATAAGCAAAGCATGCTCCCCATATGTTTGATAAACTGTTTATGTGAAGGAATTAGAGACATTATAGTATGTTGACTAGAAATCCCCAATTGGGTGCAAGCTCATGCATGCCAAGTGTGTGTTGAAAAGCCTTAGTAAATGAATTATGATATGATAGTATGAAATTCCCCAATTATGTGCTCTTTGATACATGCTAAGACTTTAATACATGCGGAGTGTTTGATGTAATACCTTGTTGAAAGGAGTATGAGCCAATAGTATGTCTCCCTATACTATCACATGTTTATGATTTCTAAATACTTAAAGAGATGCTTTAATGATTGTGATGGTGAATTAATATCATGGTCTTGATTATTCAAGAATGGTTATGTTTAACTTTTATGTTATCGAGTCCTGGGGGTATTTATACCCAACAAATTAGCTGCAGTCTAGAGCCTGTGTGAGTTTACTCGATAATCTTAGTCAAGCCATGATTCTCAGCACTCAGTGAGTTATAGAACTCTGTACTCTCAGATAGATACAGAACTTAAGTAATCTCAGTATCGCTAATATTCTAGCCTCAGTTCAGTACTCAGCTCAGATCTAGGAGTATTCGAGTGTTCAGTTCAGACCTCAGTAGTATTCAAGTAACTTTTCAGAGCTTAGTATCATTCAGTCAGATAATGAGATTTAGTAATATTTCGTCAGATACGGAACCAAGTGAATTTAGCTTAACTCAATTAGATCATTCGAGAAACATGATCAGTATCAGATTCAGCTCAGTTTAAGTTCAGTTAAAAATCAGTTCAGAGTCTTTCAGTTAGGAGTAGGAGCTAGCACCAAGCGAGTGCAGAGATGGCGGCACCCCGTTAGAGAGGCAGAGTCGTTAAGAGCAATCCCTGAACTTTAAAACTACGTAGGTAGCTTAGGAGATGGAGTCTCCCATTAGAATTAGGCTTAACTATTATACTGCCTTAGGCTTAACTTCCTGTGAGGGTCGCCTATTAGAGAGTCTTGACCAGAGTTAAGGTCTTTACCCGTGGAACGGTATTGACACCCTTCTAGCTGGGGTTACAGGTTGGATCCCACCAGTTCAGATTTAGGGCATGTCGGTTAAGTGAGCACTCCCACAGTTACAGTTTTAGTATTCGTCTTTAGGGTAGAACTCAAAAATCAGGACTGTCGATACAGTCACCTATCTTAGTAAGAAACTCAGATAGTTCCATTGATTCATGGACCATCAACAAGATAGGCATGGTCTTATATAAAGATATTCAGTATCAGTATTATCAGATCCAGAGATCACTCGTTAGATAGGCTTGATCTCAGTCTCATATTCAGTTAAGTAATCTTATTATCAGATCCAGAGATCACCCATTAGATAGGCTTAATCTCAGTCTCAGATTTAGTTGAGTAATCTCATTATTAGATCCAGAGATCACCCATTAGATAGGCTTGATCTCAATCTTAACTTCAGTTGGGTAATTCATTATCAGATCTAGAGATCACCCATTAGATGGCTTGATCTCAGTCTTAGATTTAGTTGAGTAATCTCATTATCAGATCCAAACATTACCCCTTAGATAGGCTTGATCTCAGTCTCAGATTCTATAGAGTATTCTCATTATCAGATTTAGAGATCTTCCGCTAGATAGGTTTGATCTCAGACATAATCTTTTCTTAGCATTGATAGTAGATTCAAGGATCATCCGTTAGAGAGGTTTGATCTCTAATTCAGTCAGCTGAGAGTAGCAAGTCCAGAGTGTAGTCATTGATATGACTAGATTCAGTTAATCAGCTCTAGTAATTTTTGTTTCTGAGATCACTCGCTAGAGAGGATTGATCTCAACTCCAGTACTCGGTATCAATATCAAGAGATTTAGTTATTTTGTATCTTCATATTAGTAGTAAGTTTAGATGACAGTAAAGTGGTATCCAAGTTTTAGTATTTTTAGTCATGATGATTTTAGTTACGATTTGTGCATACATGTATGTGTTCTCATTCAATACTCTCATGATTATTCAGTTAAGTAATTGTTCATGCATAAGCCCTTGTATTTAGCCTACCTTATCTTCATACTCGATACATTTCCGTACTGATGCATTTCCACTCTGGTGTTTTATTTGACACCATAGGTTCAGAGGAACGAGATCCAGAGTACCCTTATCAGCTCAGTCCCAGTCAGCACCAGTAGACGTAGCAGTGAGTCCTCTTCAGTCGAGGATGATCCTTATTTTATTATCGCTTCAAATTTACTTTATTTTTTAGTATACAGAGTTAGTTGGGGACATAGCTATCAAATCCATAGTTCAGACAATTTAGAGGCTTTTCAGATAGATGTATTAGTATTTAGTTTTCAGTTTTAAGTATTTTTAGATGTTTTGAACCTTATGGACAGTTTTCGCATTTATCATCTATATTATGCAGTGCTCAGGTACATATATCAGTAGAGGGTTAGCTTGTGGTCCTTCGGGATCATAAGAATCGTGTGACGTTCTAATTCCAGAAAAATTAGGTCGTTACAAGAGTCTAAGGTCCTGAAATCTTCTATACTTTCCATTTGTTTGCTTTTCTGATCTTTCCTCCCAGATGATCTAAAGTTCACAAAAGCTCCTCTATCCCTCCGAGGACAATATTGATGAGGCATGTCCTACTTATGGGTCCAGACTCGATCTTAGGGTCTAGTTCCTGATTACCCTTTCTGGAGTTCCACCAGTCCCCTCCAGTCTATCTTGATCTCTTTAGAATAATGTGACGAATGCTGAGTTTCGTCGTTCTATTCATATGTTGGCTCAGTTGGTATCTTCTTAGTTTGAACGTGGTGCTTCTGTTACTCCATCTTCATAGGCCACAAGGGTCGGCCAGTTTATGAGGTTGAACCTTCCGACATTTACTAGAGTTACGGTTTAGAAGGATCCTATAAGCACCTTGATGAGATGGAAAAGATCTTTCATATGATGCATGCCACTAATGTGGTAGTCATGGAGTTCACCTCCTATCAATTAAAAGATGTGGTGTACTAGTGGTACGAGGAATGGGACCAGTCAAGGGGTGATAATGTTGAGTTAGCCTTATGATATTATTTTTCTAATGCTTTCCTGGAACATTTCTTTTGTCAACAACTAAGGAAGGCGAAGGCGAAAGAGTTTGTTAACTTGAAGCAAGGCAAGATGTCAGTCAAAGACTATGCCTTGAAGATTCAGTAGTTATATCAGCTTCGAAGTTGGTTTCTAGCATAAGGGATAGAATGAGAAAGTTTGCTTCAGGGCTATCTTGAGACTTGGTTTTAGAGGGTAAAGTTTCCTTGTTAAATAAGGATAAGGTAAAGTTGCCTTGTTAAATAAGGACAAGGATATTTTTAGGTTGGTTGGGTACATATAGTAGGTTGAGAAAGAAAAGAAGAAATAGGCAGAGATAGGGAAGAGTCAGAGTAAGAAGTTTTGATTTTTTGAGAAGGGTGGTGGCCAAATCTTGTTGAAAATGTAGTGTCACTATCTATATGGAGTCCATGTTGATATCTTCTTAGATTATAGAGCCTACAATATATGTTTACCTAGAAAGAGCTTAACCACAGAAAAAGAAGATGGCTTGAGCTGCTCAAGGATTATGACATGAATCTCCACTACCATCCAGGTAAAGCTAATGTGATTGATGATACTCTTAGCAGGTTATCCATAGGAGTCTAGCTCATGTGTATAAGGGAAAGCGAGAATTGGTGAAATATATTCACTGTTTGGCTAACCTTGGAGTTTATCTCTCAGACCCTAAAGATGTTGGTATATTTGTGCAGAAAGTGGCACAATCATCTCTTGATACTGAAATAAAGGAGAAGTAGGTATTGGATCCTGTCTTGATGAGAATAAAGAGTGATGTAGGAGGGAAAAAAGTGATGGACTTTCATATTGATGGTAATGGTACCTTACGGGGAGATTGTGCGTCCCAGATATAAATGGATTGCGAGAGAGGATCTTGGTTAAGTCGCATGATTCGTGTTATGCTATTTATCCTGGTTTGATGAAAATGTATCATTACCTTATAGAGATTTATTGGTGTAACAATATGAAGAGGGATGTGGCTATTTTTGTAACTAAGTCCTGGTGTGTCAGCAAGTGAAATTTGAGCACTTGAGGCTCAGAGGATTGTATCAAGAAATTGAATTACCTGTGTGGAAATGGGAAGTGATCAATATGGATTTTGTAACCGGTATTCCTTGGTCTCAAATCTACTCTCTTCTTACTAGTGAGGACTAATATCTCGGCAGAGGATTATTTAAGGTTGTACATCCAAGATATTGTAAAGTTGTATGGGGTACCTGTGTCTATTATCTTTGATCACGGTACACCATTTTCATCGCACTTTTGGCATTTTAGAAAAGGTTAGGGGAATAAAGTGAGCCTTAGTATTACTTTTCATCCATAGTTAGATACGCAAGCAGAAAGGAGTATTCAAACATTGAAGGAAATGCTTTGAGCTTAGGTGATTGACAATGGTGGTAGTTGGGATGAGAAGTTTCCTCTTATAGAGTTTGCATCTAATAACAACTACCACTCTAGTATTGGGATGGCTCCATTTTGAGGCTTTGTATGGTAGGAGGTACAAATCTCCTATTGGGTTGTTCGAGGTTGGCAAGGCAGAAATATGTGGCCCAAACTTGGTTCACCAAGCCATGGAGAAGTGAAGATGATTCAGGAAATCCTTAAATCCTCCCAAAGTTACCAAAAGTCCTATACGGATGTGACACAATAGAAGTTAGAGTTTGAGGTTGGGGATAGGGTGTTCTTGAAGGTGTCTCCCATGAAAAGAGTGATGCGGTTTGGTAAGAAAAAAAAGCTCAGTCCTTGGTATGTCGGCCGATATTTAGTATTGAAGAGGGTTGGTAATATTTCATATGAATTGGAGTTTTGGAGTTTCCTTCTAGTTTGAGCTCCATTCACCCATTATTCCATGTGTCTATGTTAGGAAGTGTATGGGTGATCCGTCGCTGATTATGCCTATCAAGGTTATGGTATTTTAGATTTCTTGTTTTATGAGGAAATCCCTATTAAAATCTCAGATCAGCAAGTTCGTGGGTTGCAGACGAAGGAGTAGGTTCGGTAAAGGTTCTATGGAGGAACCGCAGGATTGAAATGGTTACTTAAGAAGACGAAGAGGACATGAAGTCCAAGTATGCATTCTTGTTTTCCACTTCGAAAAATCATGTGTAAGGTATGTGTTATTCTTAACATCTTTGTTTTCTGACTTTGTTAAAGGAAAGATTGATTTCCTTGGTTAAAGGTAAGAGTAGAGATATTTGGGGTTTAATTGTGCAAGTCACTACCTTTTCCAATCATTTGAGGATGAATGATCCAAGTTGGGGGGGGGGGGGGGAAGTGAAACACCCCAGATTTAGGCCTTTGAAAAATTCCTGAGCTTTGAGCTCACTTTCTTGATTACGACTTAACTATATGAGTCATATAGTGTCTTAAGCAGTCAGGTGACCCTGGTCGTAGGGTGTCCAGTGGATGGTGATTGGGTTTTATATCTTGGTTACGACTTGGTGATACGAGTCTTTTTGGGTGGTTATGAGTCATTAGGACAAACCTTACCAAAATCAACAACTTAGAGGCTTGAATTTGCTTTAAGTATGAGTGGCTTCCTAGGATTCGTGAGAATAGGTTACCAGTTGTGAGGTAAAGTCGTAGGTTGTCTAACGCCTGGCTTATTTGGGTACTATATTGGTTATGACTAGACTCTACAAGTCGTTGGGTCACGTTATGAGTGGGATCATGGAATTCTGGACATTTCCTAATTTAAGACCCTTTGATACGACGACTTAAAACCTTTATTGGGACTATATTAATGCATTATTTCCAATAAAACACTCCCAAATTCTCTCTCAAGCTCTCTATCAAAGCTAAGGCTAGGGTTTCAAAGGAAGTGGTCATCTAGGGTTGTAGGGGTGCAATCTTTTCCAAATTTCTTGGTATATCAGGTATGTGACTCCTCCCTCGTTATTATTTTACTAAAAGCACATGTTTTAATGTATGGATTTCATGGTATTTTTATGGTTTTGAAATAAAGGATGGGGGTCTTTGAATGCTTTAATGTTGAATGATGTTTTCCCATGGTTTAATTATGGTTTTCCATGTTTTAAATATGGGTTTGAACATGTGGGAGCATGGGTGTGGGTGTTGAAACATGATAATGGTAACTTTCTCTGAATTTGTGACTTTTGAAGTGGTTATAACCCCAACCCTGTATTGTGAAACTGGTTAGTAGTTATGAGAAAGGTGGGAATTTGAATTAGGGGTACAATGGGATCCTTAACGTGTTTGGTTTGACTTATTTCTTGAAACTTATGCATGCTATAAATGGTTAAATGGTAACGGCTGGTTTTGAAAACTATGTGGGGCACACGGGAATCCCCTAAGTGATTATATAATGAAAACCTTGTGAGGTACATGGGAATCTCCCAAGTGATTTTAATAATGAAGTCTGCGGGTTACATGTGGTTAGGGTGCATGGTAATCATGGGAATCCATAAATCACAAAATAGACTGTGTAAATATATTTTTTTAGTGTCGGTGTAGTCATTCGCGGTCATGTGGTTAGGGTGCATGGTAATCATGAGGCAACCAACTTGTACATTACATTTAAGTGAGGTGATATCATGATCACATAACCACCTTGTTTGATTTATATTTGCAATTGTGAGAGTCTCACCTGTGATCACAATGAAGAGCAGTTGGTTGCATAAATTGGATAGATATCAAAAATGAGGTTATTCTACCATTTTTAGAGGTTGGAAGCCTGATATAGTGCGATTGAAAAGGGGAATTCTTCACCAATGTTTAGGTATGTGATTTTAATTTTGTTAGGATACCATTACAATAACCAATGCAATGTAATGTGTACTTTATAGATTTTTGAAGTAGAAACTGGAAATTTTTATCTATGTTTAAGAGAGTAAAATTTGTAATTTGAGTACCGCTTCGAGGTCAGGCATGAATTCTATGTGCAGATCTAAACTCGTAGAATTATAGCAACTCAAAAATGTAATGAATTTTGGATTTGACTATCGAGCTCGGGATTGATTGTTTGCTTGACTTTGACCTACTCTAATTCCATGATTCAAATACACTAAACCATAATAGCTCTTAATCGATTTGGTCAGTCCAACAGATCATAAAGCAATTACCAAAACACAATAACAAAATGATTTGATAAAGTACAACGAATAAAATAAATAAAGTACTACCACGTCAATACAACACAAAATTATGCACTAAAACTATAACGAAACTCCCGGTCGTTATAGAATTGTTAGGGCTTAAGTACCCATTAGAGTTTTCCTAGAGAGTTGAGCTAGTAAAATCTCAAGATAGAGTGATTTAAACTGAACACTTGTGTTTAATTATTTGTGATTGTAGACATCAAAATTTCGTGGAACTCTACTCGAAGAATCAAATTTTTGTTAGAGTTCTTGGATGCTACTCTATCCTAAACCTTAAATTATGTCTATATAAAGAGGAAAATATTTTTTGGAAAAGGCATCTTTAGTATCCCGCAAAATTCTTGGGATATTCATAAAGAGATCATCCTACATTCAAGAAATACTCTACTAACAACTGTCGAATCATGGAAAAAATGCAGAGCAGAATCAAGGGAGTAGTAGAATTGTACTTGTATTGTTCATCAATAAAATATTCTTGTATCTTTAGATTTTTGTTTGTGATTGTTTTTTATTTTTTATTACTATAAAAAATTTTACAAACAAATTGGCACGCCCAGTGAGACCAAATCTATCCTTTATCTCCTCTCTCACAAATCATACCTACAAATCGGAGCCAAAAAACCCACAAAAATGGAAGCAATACTTCAAGACTCACCTTTGAGTTTTATCAAGTCAACACTCCGACAAGCCTTGAAGTAGGGACATTTGCACACAACGAAAATTTATGAAATTCTACAAGATGAATCCAATTATTTTTAGAGTTCTTGGATGTTACTCTATCCTAAACCTTAAATTATCCTTATTTAAAGGAGAAAATAATTTCTTGAATAGATATCTCTAATATCCCACAAGTTCATCGGATATTTATAAATAGACCATTCTACATTTGAGAAATACACTACTAACGATCCTCGAATCATGGAGAAAATCAGAGAGAAGAATCAATTTGAGAAATACACTATAAAATTTATTGCAAATAATGGTGAATTTGTAGCGTGCAATTTTAGTGGTTTGTATGTTGAGATTGCTTCATGATATCTTAAGTATAAAATTTGTGTTGAGAAATAGATCTAGAGTTCAATTTTTCTGAGCTACTAGTTAAGGACCACTGTAGCAGTAGGATTCTAGCTGTAGTGAGACCGTCGTAGCAGTTGAAGTCCCTCTGTAGTGTAGGTAGAAAAATTATGAAGACTCACCATAACGAGTCCTATTTTGCCATAACAAATCTTCCACTGTGCGAAAAGGTCTGGTGCAGCGAATGATGCTAGGCAGAATGCTTATTTAAGTCATTTATTTTGAGTTTCATATGATAAACTCTAAAACTTTCTTCCAGAGCTCCAAACAAGTGATTTTCCTAAAGCTAGGGTGGATTTTTTGTTGGGATAAGTTATTCCATCCATCTCTTTGCCAAATAATCTATTAACATCATAGAATCATTAGGGAGATTGTAATAGTGGAATTATGGTTAGAATCCTAAGTTTATGAAAAGTGTGGGAAAACCTATGGGCAATGTAATAATCATGCCGAATGCTTCTAGGTTGTAAATTAATACTTCCTAGCATGAATTTGTTGTCCTTAATTATTAATTATGGTGATTGGGAACCTCGAATTCAATAAAAATTAAATCTTTAGCATAAAAGCTGATATAAAAGAGGTAATTAAAGTAGAAACTCGATGAATTGAGATAATTTGAGTATTGTGGAAGTAGTTGATGGTTTGTTAACCCTTCGATAATGTTATAGACTGTGGATAAGGATAAAATTTATGGTCTTGAATTTTCAAAGCATATATTTGAAGAGTGGGTTATTAATTACTGTTATAATTATTTGTTTTAGCTTTGAATATTCTGGGCGTTGAGGAAGGAAAAGTATCTCTAATTAGCTTGATTGATTCAGGTTCTTCGGTTAAAGATAGGTTACAATTTATGTTGAGTTAGACTTAATTTAGTCTCATGTATGTGTTTGGATTGATACGTATGTTTATTGGTTTTAAGACATAAACTATGGTTGATTATTTATTTGACTTGACAATGCTTGCGTGAATAAGTTTATAATTATTAAATTATGTCTTGCAATGACTTATAAAAATGACGTATATTTATTAGTTTTATTGTGTACTTATTTGATACGGAACAAATGGCCATCTTATCTTTTGATGACATCTTTGGAGGCCAACACATAGAGGCTCAAGACTTGGTCACCTCGAGAATACAAGAACATGCATGGAGGACCCGTTTTGAGCATAACTTAAAGCAATCTCAAGTGTGGAAGATTGCTTGGAGCATTTAAGATTGAGGACTCACGGTTTTGTACCTTAATTAAGGGCATTTTGGACATTACACATGGTGTATTTACACACCATTGCCGCACCTATCATTAAGGGCAAAGTGATCTTTTTGTCTTCTTTTGTATTACACTATAAATAGGTCATTTTAGCTCATTTCTTTGCAGATTTTGAATGATGAAAAATTGAAAGACATATTTTCTCTCTTTTGAGAGTGTAACACCCTTAGTTGTAGGGCTTGGAAAAGTCAATATTGATCTTTGCTTGGAAACAAAACCGTGCTAACTTTGGTTGTCCTTCTATTTCTATGGACATTTGTGTAGGTATCAACATGGCAAACGAAGGCGACCAATGTCAAAAGGAAGTTGCTGCCCAAGCTTATGGAGGACCTTCACCTCACGACAAGAAAGAGTCTACTCAAGATCTTTAAGGTAAAATAGCTAACTCTTACACTTTAATGCATGTGAATGATTATTGTATGGCTAGTAATCCATTGAGTGTGAGTAGTAGCTTACTTATTTATGAGTCTAATGATTCCTTGCCTCTTGTTGATGATGTACATATTGTGAGTGTGGATACACTAGTTGATCCTATTGATGACGAAATTGACTCCTCTTGTGAGATCAATTTATGTTCACCTAGTGTTGAAGCCTATATGTTGAATGGAAGTACATCGTCTTGTGTAATGGGTGTTGATCAAGTTGTTTGTGAAAACTGTCCACCACTTGAGTATGTGTGTGATATGCTTAATAGGACTCAAGTGAGTGAAGTATTTGAGAATATTGGTCAAC
Source organism: Capsicum annuum (assembly GCF_002878395.1). Taxonomy (NCBI): domain Eukaryota; kingdom Viridiplantae; phylum Streptophyta; class Magnoliopsida; order Solanales; family Solanaceae; genus Capsicum; species Capsicum annuum. The sequence continues at coordinate 90,099,731 of NC_061117.1, read as the reverse complement.
TAAGTGAAAATGAACCCGAGAGCTCTTCTTGGGGTAATATTGTGTTTGAAACATCCTTGAAACTTGATATTGATCATTTAGAGAGTGAGGAACTTGCTTGTTCCAAATCTGTCCGTGAGGTAGATCACACTCTTTTTAGGTATAATGTCTTGTTTGAAGATGATTTAAACACTCCTAATGAACCTAGTGGTGAAAATGATGGTATAGCTTGCCTTGGAAGCTATAGCCTATATACTCTCTATTTATTTTGGATGATATGTATGTTATTATAGAGAGTATGTTATTTAGTTTGGGTGTAGACCACGGGAAAGGGAAGTGTTGTCGAGACCCATGTCTATGGCCATTTTTCCCATTTGACCCCGGTGCCAAATTTAGAAATGGTGACGTTAGTGCACCAAACTTGTTGCTTGTTCTACATGATAAGCAAAGTGTCACTCTTGATGTATCCTATGACCAAATCCTTTGTACATCTTTTATTGAGTTTTTAATATTTCTTTCAAAGGATTCTTGGTTATATTTCAAATATGTACAACCTTGGCATGTTGAGATGATTTTTTATGCTAACCCTAACCCTCATTCCATGAGGAGTTTGTATTTGTTTGTCCTCTCTTCGGTTTTAAAAGGTTTGGATTGAAGGTCGAATCCTTTTCAAGAAGGGGAGGATGATACGGGACAAATGGCCATCTTATCTTTTGATGACATCTTTGGAGGCTAACACATAGAGGCTCAAGATTTGGTCACCTCGAGAATACAAGAACATGCATGGAGGACCCGTTTTGAGCATAACTTAATGCAATCTCACGTGTGGAAGATTACTTGGAGCATTTAAGATTGAGGACTCACGGTTTTGTACCTTAATTAAGGGCATTTTGGACATTACACATGGTGTATTTACACACCATGGCCGCACCTATCATTAAGGGCAAAGTGGTCTTTTTGTCTTCTTTTGTTTTACACTATAAATAGGTCATTTTAGCTCATTTCTTTGCAGATTTTGAATGATGAAAAATTGAAAGACATATTTTCTCTCTTTTGAGAGTGTAACACCCTTAGTTGTAGGGCTTGGAAAATCCATCCTTAGCATAGGGCTTGGAAAAGCCAATATTGATCTTTGCTTGGAAATGGTAGATCTTGAGGTGAGTTCTCCCTTGGTGGTAACCGTAAGAGTGTGGTTTTGATTGTTACATTTATTAGGGGTTAGTGTTTAAATACACTTGGTTCTTAATCTTGTAATAATCTTGGTCTCACTATCTATCCTTTACTTTCTTGCAATTTTCCTTGTGTTTGTGTTGAAACCGTGTCTTGTTTCATCTTGTGTCATTGTTGCTGTTTTGGTGTTAAAATACACCTTGTATCTTGTAATCCTTGTGTTGTTATTGTTGGCCGAAAGTTGCTCTCAAAGGGGTCCTCAGGTTCTAGTTGATTTGTGGATTGTTTTGAGTAGTTTTTGAGCCTTCTCTTGTCTTTCCCGTATCAAGACAACACATGAAGAATTTTCCAATGATACATCAATCAAGGAAAGAACTAAAGCGAGCCATACAAGAGGTGAATGATGCTAGATGGTGTTTAATCAATTTAGATAATTACATGGTATCACAAATTGATAGCATAGGTAGAATGACCTACAAGAATCGAGCACAATTATGCAGAAGTTGCTTGATCTACAACAGATATCATATATGGTACGAGTTGAACAAAACCTAGAGGGCGAAGGACGACAAGGGATCATCTGGTCCTAGTGTTTCTATTACTATCCTCGGCGTGGAAATGTTTTTCTTTCTTTTACTTTACTTTTCCCTAAAATACTATGTCACTCATTTTCTACTTAGTATGAATTTATGTCCTTTTCGTTATTTATGAAATTAATTTTTGGGATATGATTTATTTTAAAAGGAATATACTTCCTTCATACTTGTTCGGCCAACTGTTGGCTCAAAAGAGTCCACCAATTAGAACGTGTGCTTATAATAATAATAATATGTGATATAACTAACTTATGTGTGTTATGTGCATTATTTGAATCGAAGACAAACTAATGTACTCTTATTTCTAACAAGTTATAGAGCACCCTAAGAAAAAAATATACACCTACTATCCAAAAGTCTGACCAAACATTCTAGGTCTCCCATGTTTCCCAGAAAATTCCTCAACCAATACAAATAACAACATATCCAGTTATATACACACAAAATGGGGTCTGGGCAGGGTAAAGTATAAGAAATCCATACCACTACCTTAGATGAAGTAGAGAGGCTCTTTTCGATAGACCCCTGGCTCAGGAAGAAAATGCCTCAACCATTATTTATTAACTTTCTAAGATATATTACCACTCATTTAGGAAGACTGATCATGGACTCAAGAATCAGTTAAGTAAAAAGATGGACAGTGGAGTTAGTTCAAGTGGAGGATGTGCTAAAAGCAGAGACCAAAATAGTTATTAGGAATATCAATAAAACTAACAAGGAAATTGCTAAAGTTAAATAATTTATTGCACAAGAAAAAAAAGACTAAGTGCAAGTTTGAAGATTCGACTAAAGGCCATGAAAACAAAGTATGGAGAAAGTCTCATCCCCAAAAGTAAGAGATGACTACTGGGCTCATCTAATAGGGATGCTATTTATCCTAATAGGAATAGACCAGGTAGTGAAAAAATTATCCTTATATCTTACTTCAGAGGATACTCAAGGAGCCCCAAGGTAATGATATGCTTAGAAGTTTATCAAACTCTAAGAGGTATAGAAATTCTCCAACTTGACCAAATAGAAGGATTTTGCTGCCTCCCCAAAGATGGTCACAACAAATACTCCTACCATCCACATCAACCTTACCATATCACTAACAAGTGTATAACTCTAAGATCTATGACTTACAACATGATCCACAATTGTCAAATAAATTCTCACATATGACCTTGTTAATCTAGGAATGGCCATCACAGAAAAGGTGATAATTAAGAAATATGACTTACAAAATTTGAAGAAACCTATCATGACATTTATTCAAATCTCATCCATGCCAAGATCCTAGAGCCAGTGGAAGAAAAAGTCGAACATGATGTCTAAAGCTTGGAAGAAATTCAAGAAGGTTTTCCTCTATCATGGAGGGATAGGGCCACGACTTAGAGACTTATGATGCTTTTATTATGGATTTGGAGCTCTTAGTGGAGACCAAAAGGTTCAAATTGGAGTTGTTGCCATTCCACCCTTAGAAGATCAAGAGATAGAGGGACTAGAATGAAACAGGAATGCCCGCACTTATCTAGGAGCTAGTTGCTTGGTTTATTTCCTTTGGATATTTTTATGATTTTATTTTCCCCTAATGTAATTAATTTTAATAAGAGTGGAATGAAATGAAGCTTTTTCCTTAACTATTCAACCTATGTAGGGCCTGATATCCCCTCTGTGGGATACGTAGGTAGCCTTTCGCCTCAGCCTCTATATAAAAATATATTTTTATTTCCCCTTACTTTGGTGAGGGAGGTATGCGGATTAAGAAGAATAAGATGTGTCAAAGTCGATCTTCCTAACATAACTGATTCATACCAAATCAATGAGAAAAATCATGTCATTAAAATTTTTTTAGTCGAATGTTCTCGTGAATCAACTTGCCTATGATGAAAAAAAGATTTATGTGTTTAATTATTGTCAAATATCTTGTATTATTATCCACTAACAGGATCTAACACATCAGTCTTTGAGTTATTTTTGATGTACAAATAATAGAAACTACTCTGTATTGACATAAGCTTGATAAACATCCTTACTTCACACGGCCAAAAGCACATAAAAAGCAATCCCCTAGCCATCATTCAAATACGAATAAAAGTAATAACGATAATGTACTGGCCATCAACATAATGTGATAGCAAAACAAAATGAGATGATTGTTGAACTCGCAAGAAATCTGGAAATGCTCTAAGAGGAGATGAATCATACTAGAGACTTAGCTAATTTGGACATCACCACTAATGCTCCTATTGTAAGGCACATTCCTCCTCTCAATGCTCCTAACATCAAAAATCATCCAAATAATGGATCGTCCGCCTCTGCCTCTCAACTTTCTGCAAACACTATTATTAATAATCCACCAGTTCATCAAACTCATACCCCACCAATCCAAAACACTAATTGAGGAAACAACCCAGATGTTTACCATCCATAAAACCTATCTCTAATTCTATCAATTTACTCTCAAACTCCACAAAATAACTACAACCTCTAAAATGTCCTCCCTACCTACAATGCAACTTTCACTCATTCTCAAAATCACACTTCAGCATACCAAAACCCTTTTGTCACTTCCTAAATACTTCTCACATTTGACCTATACCTCCAACCATTTTCCATTTTCCCACACCTTCCAATCTCTATAACCCCTTTTCTAATTTTGAGATACACCATTATGAGGAGAAAGATAAAAAATGAAGTATCAAACATGAAAAGAAGCCGCAGGAAATAAATAAAGTGATTATAAGGATTAAAGAGTCTTAGGGGATAGTGGACAATGTGGCCTTAGTTATGATGATTTTTGTGTCCTTCCCGGTGTAGACTTACTATCAGGATACGTGATCCCTAAATTTGAAACATTAGGTGAAACTGGAAATCTCATGGCTTGCTTAAGGAGATATTATAACTAAATAGTCAAAATTAGAATGAATGAGGCATTGCTAATGCACCTATTTAGTCAGAGATTAAGCGATAAGGATTTATATTGCTTTGCATCCCAGGAATTAAAAATATAGTATAGCTAGAAAGTCCTAGCAAAAGACTTTCTCAACTAGTTTGCATACAATGTAGAGACAGTCCCTTACCGGCATTCACTAGACGGATTATGAAAAAAACCAATGATTATCTTTAGGACTATTAATATCACTAGAGGAAGGAAGTTTCTAAGATACAACCTCCAATGACTAAGAAGGAAATAGTGTCTGTATTTTCTTGCACTCAAGAAAAAGAGTTTTATACTAGAATGATGTCTGTGGTTGATGCAACATTTACGAATTTAGTAAAGATTGGTGAATCACTAGAAGAAAGTATTTGAATGGGAAAGATTATCAAGACCCTAATATCATATGGGCCTTCCATGTTCCCAAAGAAAAAAAAAAGACGTGACTGCAGTGTCCACTAATTTTGGTACTACGTTGAAAAGAAAATTTAGTCCTAGGAATACCCTTTCTTCTCCACCACCGTAGAGCTCTTAATCCATCTTCTACACCTAAATATCAAGCTCCACAGATAAATGTCCATATCCAATACCAAACTCCACAACCAATTGTCCTTCCCTAATACCAAGCTCTATATCCAAATATCCTACCCCAGTACAAAGATCAATAACCATATATCTTACCATAACATCAAGCTCCACAACCAAATTGTAAGCCTAATTTCCAAACCATCATCCTAAATCACCAAGTTAACATCCAAGAACTTTAAAATTATCATCAAGTGCTACCTCCGCCAACTAAAACAACTATAACCTTCCTCGTCCAAACCTTAAAAAGTACCTCCTCAAAACTTCACACCACTGGTTAAAGGTCAAACTCATCTTTTCAAAAGATTAAGAACAATTATCTACAGCCTATCCAACCAAAACCCACTAACACTTGTTCCCTATTTTATCATGCCAATTAAAATTATGTCTATCAGTCAAGAGGAGTTGGGCACAATATCAAGGATTGTATTAACATAAAATATAAGATCCCATACTTAATTGATCAAAAGGTCATTACTTTTTAGTAATTAATGTCAAATGTCAATAGTAACTTATTGCCTAATCATGGGAGATACGATTAACATGATCAAAATGGAGGATGAATAAGCAGCTAGAAAGACTATCACTAAGGTTGATTCAGAAAATCCCAAGAAATAGAAGAGGCAAATAAGATAGAGAGGGTTGTGGCTACTTTAAGTTTCAATAAAAGTCCCCCATTTGTGGTGATAACAACCCCGACTAAGTCATATGCTCTACACCACCCAAAATAGAGTTTGTTGTAGAAACTGTCGCGAACCATGGGATAACTCAATCTGAGCAGTGTTATGTTCTTGAGAATTTAGGTAATGACTTTTACAATAAAGATCATAGAAAAGGCAACATACTAAAGGAGAGGCCAAATAATTTTGGAGGTGTATGCAACCAATGAAATATTCAATTGTCAAGCATCTAGAAAAAACTTCATCCTAGATTTTTGTATGAGCATTTTAATGAGTTCTCGATACCATCGACAAGCTTTGTTAAAAGTTTTAAATGAAGAATATGTTCCCATCATCACGAGTGTTGAAACTTTTTGCTCGAATGATAGAAAATGTTATGTGAAGTCATCGCATATCATTCAGTGAGAAAGAGTTACTTTTTGAAAGCATAATGCACAATAAGCCTTTTACATTACTGCCAATTGTCTTGACCATGTGATTAATTGAATTTTGGTAGATAACGAATCTAGTCTTAATATTTGTCCTCTTTCCACTTTGATTCAACTGGCTACAACTTGGGAAGGGTCCTTTAAAGCCATGTTAATGTTTGAGCTTTTGATGGAGGAAGAGAGATGTTATGGGCGAAGCTGAGTTGTACATCTATAAGGGACCCACCAAATTTATGACTAAATTCAATGTTATGGTTATTAATCCTAGCTATAATCTACTTCCTAGGAGGTCATGGATTCATGGTACAAGGGTAGTTTTTTCTCTTCTCCATCAACTATTGAGTTTATCTGAGAGGGCCATGAGGTGTTTATTCAAGGCGAAAAGAGTAATTTGAGCCACCCCAATGGTTATGTACCTGTGATTGAAGATATCCTAAGGGGTAGTAACTTTTATATAGTGTAAATCATGAATGTTGTGGAGAAGGATCCAATATCCCAGATGCCCATGCCCTCCATCTATAAGATGATGGTGATTGTGATGCTAAGAAGTGGGTTCGGGCCTAGTTGGGACCTAGGAAAGAATTTAGTAGGTTTTATTGATATAATCATGATCCCTAAAGCACATTCACATACGAACTAGGATACAATCCAATAAAGAAAGATAAGAATGAGAAAAGGACAAAGATGGGTTTACCCAAGCCATTGCCGCTCTTGTATCGGTCATTCTCTATACATTAGATGCCGACAAATAATGGTTTAGGGGATGGTATTGAAAATTTGTTCGAAGGCTGTAGTGCTTTATTGGAAGATTTCTCAAAGACTAGTGGGGTGAGGAAGGCCTTACCTGGAGAGACTTTGTACAATTGAACCTCCACTCCACTCATGACTCCTTGCCCGATTTGGTAGACGAAAGAGCAGTCTCTAGTAGTTTTTAAAATTGATGATGATTTGGAGGAGGCCCCGTGATCCATCTTTTATATTTCAATTTTGGTTTTGCATTTAATTGTTGTAAAATAGCATGGGCATGTACTTGTGTGGGTCATGATCCAGAGTTCATAAATATTTCCTAAATTTCAATGAAAAAAACTCACTTTATTGAAGAAACTATATTTAATTATTTACTCTTATTTCCTATTTTGAAGTATCTTGTTATTATCTAACTTGATGTATTTATTTATTTCAGTAATAATAATTTAAAATATGTCAATGTCATGTCATTTCAAGAGCTAATTAAACAAGGTGAGGCAAATAATGATGAATAGGAAAATTATGATGAGGAATAGTTAATAGAAGATTTGGAAGAATTTGAAAACCGTGAGAAGTTTAACCTAGAAGAAACTGAAGTAATAAATCCAGGAGATCATGAGAGAGTTATGGAAATAAGAATAAGTGTCCACTTCACAGGGAAATAGAGAAAAGAATGCATCCACCTGCTATGATAGTTTATCAATATATTTTCTTGGTCTTACGATGACATATAAGGATTAAGCACCAACATTGTATCACATAAGTTGCTAATCGATCCAGAGTTTAATCTAGTAAAGCAAAAAATTGTGGAAAGATAAGACAAACTTAAGTTTAAGGATTAAAGAAGAAGTGATAAAGCAAATCCAGTCTAAGGTTGTACAGGTAAAAGATATCCAATATGGAAAACCAATATTGTTTCGGTTGAAAGAAAGACGATAAGATCATAATTTGTATTGACTGCAAAGATTTGAAAAGAGCAGTCTTAAATATAATTTCCTACTACCCAACATCGACATCCTCATCAACAACTATGTAAAACATTAAATGCAGTCATTCACAGATTGTTTTTGGGATATCATTATATCCTCATAGATGAGTAAGACAAAGAAAAAATGGCTTTCATCATGCCTTGGGTATTTATCACTATAGGGTAATATCGTTTGGTGTCAAGAATGTTGGTGCGATGTATATGAGGACTATGAAAATAATCTCTCATGATATGATCCACAAAGAAATTGAGGTATACTTAGATGATGTAATCACTAAATCCCATAGGACTTTTAATCATTTGATGCACCTGAGAAAGTTATTCAAATGATTAAGAAAGTATAGTTTGAAATTGAATCTTGCCAATTATGCTTTTGGCATGTCACCAAAAAGTTATTAAGGTTCATAGTCAGTAGAATGGGCATTGAACTCGACCCTTCTAAGTTCAAAGTAATTCAGCAGTTGCCCCCACTGAACACCAAAAGAGAAGTCATGAGCTTCCTAGGTTGTTTGAATTATATTAGCATGTTCATTTCCCAACCGATGGTCATATGAAAGTAAATTCTCAATATTTTGAAGAAAGATACATAAAGCGGGTGGACAGAAGAATGCTGGAATGCTTTTGACTATATCGAAGATTATTTATCTGCTCCACCATTTTGGTTCCACCAAGGGAATAAAGTCCATTGTTGTTGTATTTGTCAGTCTTAAAAAAATTATTTTCGATGCATTCTCGGCGAATATGATCAAATTGGTAAAAAAGAAAAGGTGATCTACTATCTGAGTAAAAAGTTTACTCCGTACGAGACTCACTACACTTTGAAGGAAAGACGTGTTGTGCTTTAATATGGTTGGATAGATGTTGAGGCATCATCTATATTTATATAAAACATATTGTATTTGAAAAATGGATCCCTCAAAATAAAAGCCATGCCTACAGGGAAGTTATCTAAATGACAGATGTTGTTGAGCAAGTATGACATCGTGTATGTAACCCAAAAGACAATCAAGGGGGAATCCCTGATGAACCATTTAGTTGAAAATCCAATTGACAATGAATATGAGCCGCTCCAAACGTATCTTACCAAATGAAAAGGTTTTGTTCATAGAAGAAGACATTGTAGAAGTATACCCTGGGTGGAGAATGTTTAGCAGTCAATGTCAAAGGTTAAGGAATTAGAACATTTTTTTTGTCAAAAATAGGCCAACACTGCCCAGTAATTGTAAAATTATTCTTCTCATGCCAAAAATATGGTCGAATATGAAACGTACATTCTCGGCCTCAAATTAGCATTTGACATGGGTGTTTGAGAACATCTGGTCATTAGAAACTCTAATTTATTAATATATCAAGTATGTGGAGAATGGGTTGTGAAGAATTCCAATCTTACTCCTTACATGGAACTGGTACAGGATTTGTGTGAAAGATTAAAGAAATTAACTCCAGGCATATCTCGGGGATACTAAATAATTTTGTTGATGTATTGGCCATTATATCCTCAATGATTCAACACCTAAATTGAAGTTACATCGATCCATTGGAAATAAATTTGAAGGAATTGGCATTATGCACATATTGAAGCAGAAGCCAATAGATATCCATGGTACTTTGGCATTACTAGGTACTTGAAATCTGGGACATATCCTAAGAAGGTTGGCAATAACCAAAAAAGATAATCTGATGTTTGGAAAATTATTTCCAAAGAAGGGAAATGATTTTTAAGAGGACCCCAGTCTTAGGATTTCTAAGATGTGTTGATGCAGTCGAAGCCACAAAGTTACTAAAAGAAGTACATGCTGGAGTCTGTAGGCCCCACATAAACAAGTTTGCTCTCGCTAGAGTTATTCAAAGAACTAGTTACTTCTAGATGACAATGGAAGTAAATGTAACAAGTACGTACAAAAGTGCCCAAAGTGCACACGGAGATTTGATAAGGATCCTTGCATGAGATGTTACCTTATGCTCTATAAGGACACCATACAATGGACAAAACCTCAATGAGGCTAAATACCTACCCAAGTCGAGATACTCTCCTTGAGGATTATTCAAGAAACTAGCCTAATCAACGTAGAGTGGGTTCGTGCTCATTTTGAAAAACTCAAACTGATCGATAAAAAGTAAATGGTTTTCATATATCACAACCAACTATATCAGCAGTGGATGATTTGTGCCTTTCATAATAAAGTGAGAACCCGCATGTCCGAAATTGATAGACTAAAGGACTATCAAACACGAAATGGACACTAAAGGAACAAAAATCAGCAAGTTCACAAAGAGAAAACAACACACTAGAAGGAGATGAAGAAGAAGAATTGCATGAAATTAAAGATAGATAGAGAGACCCTCACTTCCACCAATGAATAGCACTAGAAGGTGTATCAAACCTTCAAACACACATCACTAATGTAAGATCAAACTACTCTCTTAGGTGAACCAAAGGAAACACTCTTCCTCAAGCACACCTTTCTTGCCAAATTTCCCAATACAAGTGAAACCCTAACTTCAAATGTATTCAAGGAACCACTTTCGGGTTTAAGTGCTAAAACTACAAGACTAAAGCTACAATATAAGAATAATATCCAATTTCATCAAATTCTAATGAAAAATAAGCCTAAGGAGTCTATTTATACTTATTACATTAAAGACCAAAATACCCTTAATGAAAAGGGTCTCCTATGGAGTGTAAAGAAAAAGCATAAAAAGACCATACCCTTAATGAATGGGTGATTGTGTAGAGTTTAGATATGCTCTTCTTCACACTTCAACATATGACTTTCCTTGAGTCCTTTTGGTCTTCACAATTATTCTTCAACACTTGGATCTCTGGGGCATCATCAAAGAAAGCTTTCAAGCAACCTTCCATACACGGGATTATTCTATTGTGGGCTTAAAATGGGTCCCCCATACGTGCTCCCGTGCCCTTAATGTGACCACAATCGGGTTCTTCTTGTGTTGGCCTCGCAGGATGTCTTCAAAAGCTAAGGTATCCATTTGACTTGTATCATCCTCCCCTTCTTGAAAAGGATTCGATCTCGAATCCAAACCTAGCAAAACAAAGAGAGGACAAACAAATACAAACTCTTCATGGAATGAGGGTTAGGGTTAGCACAACAAATTATCTCAACATGCCAAGGTTGCATATATTTGCAATATAACAAAGAATCCTTTAAATTAATTATTAAAAGTTCAATGAAAGATGCACAAAGGATTTGGTTATGGAATTCACCAAAACTGATACTTCACTTGTCATGTAGACCAAGAAACAAGTTGGGCGCATCAACATCATCAATTCTATATTTGGCGCCGAGGTCAAATAGGAAGAGTGGCCATAGACACGGGTCTAGACAACACTCCCATTTCCCATAGGCTTCACTCAAACTACATGATATACTCTCTACAATGGCATACATGTCATCAAAGGCAAGTAGAGAGTAAAGAAAGGTATCACTCAAGTCAACTTCTACTAAGGTATCTTCATGTGTGTACTCACCACTAGTTTCAACATCATCGCCATAAGTACCCTCAAGTATACACATACCACCACCAAAGTCAAAGAAATTATTACTTAAGTCTTCACAAGAAGCAAGTAATTAATCCTCATAATCATCAAACATGGGTAGGGTATCATATAAAGGATCACAACCACAATTAATTTTCAAGGAACAATCACTTATTGGGTTTCTTAAGAATTCAAGCAAGTTAAAATTATCATCACCCAATTGATCATTCCTTTCATTTACCTCATAATTCCTTTCCTTAAGAGTACTCTCATCTTCCAAGAAGAGATTTCTATCTTTAGGAGGAATGTTGTCACACCATAGTGGGTTGGCATATAGGCTATAGCTTTCAAGACAAGCTATACCTTCAACTTTATTCTCACCACTAGATTCATTAGAAGTGAACTCATCATCTTCAAACAATATTCCTTAAAGAGAGAAGGATCTATCCATGAAGAGGATTAGAATATAAAAATCCATTCTCTAAAAGATTGTTATCAAGCATCAAAGATATTTCAAGCACATGATTATTCCTATGAGCAAAACCAAGACTAGAACATTCACTAAAGGTTATGCTAAAGGGGTTACTCCTATTTATTTGATCAACATTTTCAACATCATCACTCACTTGAGATCCATTAAACATATCACATACATCCTCAAGTGGTGGAAAAATTTCACACATAAGTTGATCAACACAATTCCCACAAGATGATGTACTATCATTCAACACATTAGCTTCAACACTAGGTGGACATAAATTGATCTTACAAGAAGAGTCAATTTGGTCATCAATAGGATTAACTAGTGTATCCACATTCATAATATGTACATCATCATCAAGGGGCAAAGATCAATAGATGATGTATTATCATTCAACACAATGGCTTCAACACTAGGTGGACTTAAATTAATCTTACAAGAAGAGTCAATTCGGTCATCAATAGGATCAACTAGTGTATCCACACTCATAACAAGTACATCATCAACAAGAGGCAAAGAATCAATAAACTCACAAATAGGTAAGCTTACCACTCATGCTCAATGGGCTACTAGCCACACAATCATCATCCACATGTACAAAAGTGTATGAGTTTGCTATTTTACCTTTATATTCTTGAGTACATTCTTCTTTGCCTTGGTTCAGATCATGGCAACCCACTTTCTTCTTTGAGAACCTCACATCACAAGGGAGTTGTCAAGTCTTCTCCTCGTTTCACCTCTTCATCTGGGTTTAATGGCTGGTTTTGTGAAGTATAGGATCTTTGGACTTGAGGTGTTTAGAATTGTGGAGATTTTGGTGGATATAGTCTATCAACCCTTTCTCTAATTCTAATCATGTCACCCCTCATTGAATCCATATCACTCCTTATAGCATCATTTCTGCTCTTTATTTCTTGACTCAAGGCCTCCATTTAGGCCATCAAAGCTCTCATAACATCATTTCCCAAAGGTTGGAAAGTAGTACCTTCGGTTTCCATGGAAAATGTACCTACGAAGTGCGAAAAACAGCAAGCAAAATAACCTATAAAATGAGTAAACGAGTTAGTTCAAAAGCCTCACTTCACTCACACTCAACCTCACCTCACACTTGGCTTCACAAGTGTTGGAGAACGGGCAATACTTGGCAAGTTACTTGAGAGGTGAGAAGCTTTGAATCAGAATGGATGTTCGTTTGAAACGACTCAAAATAAGTGATGCACAAACTTGAACCAAAAAAACTACTATGACTTGAAAACGAGAAAAGCACACAAAAATCGAAGACGCGAAACAACGGACTCTAATCTAATTACCAAACTAGTAAGTATTACTAGATTACTAATTAGGGATAGAATTGACTTATAAGAAACTAGAAAAATCTAATTTTAGGGTCAAACTTTGGTTGAGCACAAGTGATGATGTGGCACTACGTGGTTAGTTGTCACCCTTCGGAATTTCAACTTTTCCAAAAATTATTTTTGGCCAAACACCCTTAGGATAGAAGAGGATTCAGTTTTGGGGGGGAAAATGTTCAAGTTTGAAGCCCTCTCAAGCTTCAAAATGGATGAGAAATGAATTGGTCCCCCCCCCAATAGAATATTCTTTGAATATGCTTTTGGACAAACAAATTTTTCACACTCTTTCTTCCCTTTTTTGGATCAAACAAGAACCTTGAATACTCTTCTTCACTAAGTTATGAAGATCATGGATGAACAAGATGAATATTCAAGCGTTGACCAAGTTTGACCGCCTAGCAAATGAGCTCCAAATCTGTTTTTTTTTGTAGCCCTAGGTTCCTTATGTCAAAACAACTTAAACCAACCAAAAATCAGCCACAAATCAAGCCTAAATCACCAAGATAAAAATGTGTATAGCACAAAAAGCTTCAAAACTCCATAGCGATGGTGGATCTAAGCTCAAACTCAACCAAACTTCAATCTAAAAGTAGATCTAGACTCCCTAGGTGTTATAGAACAAGAATCTAACACGAAAAACCTTCAGAACAAAGTAAAAATTTGTAGATCTAAGAGATTAAATTCGGATCTAACACAAGACAACACAAGACACCATTTTTTTTGTATTTTCTGATTTTTTTTGACTCTTTTTTGATGAGATTTTCTATATAAGAAAACTAAAACCAAGATTTAGGGATATTGGAACAACCCTAAACAAGGCTTTGATACCAAATGATAGCCTAAAGGACTATCAAACATGAAATGGACACTAAAGAAACAAAAATCAGCAAGTTCACAAAGAGAAAACAACACACTAGAAGTAGATGAAGAAGAAGAATTGCATGAAATTAAAGATAGATAGAGAGACCCTCACTTCCACCAATGAACAGCACTAGAAGGTGTATCAAACCTTCAAACACACATCACCAATGTAAGATCAAACCACTCTCTTAGGTGACCCAAAGGAAACACTCTTCCTCAAGAACACCTTTCTTGCCAAATTTCCCAATACAAGTGAAACCCTAACTTCAAATGTATTCAAGGAACCACTTTCAGGTTTGAGAGCTAAAACTACAAGAATAAAGCTACAATCTAAGAATAATATCCAATTTCATCAAAGTCTAATGAAAAATAAGACTAAGGAGTCTATTTATACTTATTACATTAAAGACCAAAATACCCTTAATGAAAAGGGGCTCCTATGGAGTGTAAAGAAAAAGCATAAAAAAACCGTTACACCCTTAATGAATGGGTGATCATGTAGTGTTTTGATGTGCTCTTCTTCACACTTCAACATATGACTTTCCTTGAGTCTTTTTGGTCTTCACAATTATTCTTCAACACTTGGACCTCTCGTGCATCTCATCAAGGTAAGCTTCTAAGCACCCTTCCATACACGGGATTGTTCTATTGTGGGCTTAAAATAGGTCACCCCATGCATGCTCTCGTGTCCTCAATGTGACCACAATTGGATTCTTCTTGTGTTGACCTCGAGGATGTCTTCAAAAGCTAAGGTGGCCATTTGACTTGTATCAGAAATTAGGCAATTGGTTCTTTGACGTATATTCTCACATGAAGAAAAGAACAAAAGAAAGTTCGCCTCATACTGGAAGGGGCCATATGTAATTCAAAAAGTGCTAATAGGAGGAGGCCTGATCTTGTCTAAGATGGACGGTCAAGAGTGGCCCAAGCCAATCAAATCCAACACGTGAAGAGATACTACACCTGAAGATAGTGTTTTCTCTATGTTTCCTTTGCTTGTATTATATTTTTATGAATGTAATTGGTTCTATGCTTTGAACTAGATTAAATTATCTTTCTGTTTTATGAACGAACTATGTTTGACCTGAATCCTAGAGAATGAGATAGGTAGGCGACCTATGTCAGCTTTGATCAACCCCATAGAAAAAATTTATCTTTCCTTTTTATGTTTGAACCACATTTGACTTGAATTCTAAAGAATGACATATATAGGTGGCCTCGAATAAGAATACCAGTATAATAATCAACCTATCACGGGCTAATCATAATAAAAATAACAATATAAAATAGTCATTTAGCCCAGACAAACAGAATGAACTGAGCCTCATAATCTTGAAGGTCCAATCAACACACAACACACTGCAAGCAATACTTATCACCTATACATTTGCAACCCCCCAGAGGTTGATAGATATAGGCACCTATTAGTTATAGGCAATGCACATGCAAGGATGAATGCAAAGTAAATCCATAATACCATAACCGATCCAAGTACCATAAAGTAACCAAGTTATACACCTTCTTCAGCTCGACGACTTACAAAGCCAAGAACTATAATGACCTCTCTTCTCCAACATGATAGATCACAGATGAAGGGGCCCTTAATGAGTTCTAGAGTACCCATATAAACTTACCTAATCCCGATCCAGGATTTCCAATGACTATCATCATCTTCAATCTACTCCGTCCAGTACCAGTGATATATATATAATTTCATGAACTAGAAGTGTGGCTAAAAGAGTGTGAATCAGTAAATCAATTGTCTAGGAAAAACTACAGGGCTAAATCATCATAAAAGTTTATAAAGGGTCGAAATATCTCATGATCGAGGTAAATAGTAGTAGCAAAACCATGGAACGAAATCTATCTTGATCAAATCTCTGAAACATCATTTTCAGTCTCAAAGGCTTATTATAAGTAATTCATCAAGATGGTATGATTCCCATTAGAATTAATGTGTTCTAAAAGTGAATAGTGGGAATAAATTCTTTTTTTAGGAAAAATAGTAGTAAAATCATATTTATAGTTAGAATCATATCATTTAGTATTTTAGTGAGCATGAATGTACTGAATCTATGCATGCGATCACCAATATCCAAATAATACGATTATAATTATTTAAACGTCTATAAACTACATCCATATTCTTTACAACGATAAAACACTTTCCAAAATCTAACCAATGTCATAATCATGGCCTTGGCCCAATAGTATATATCTGGCATAACCATAACATCATAATAAGAGAAATCCCATCACAATCGCTTGAGTAGCGTATTAAATACATTATTAAAGGTTCATTAGTCTCAACTATATCTAATATGCTAGCAACCTAGGGTAATAGGATTCTAGAAGCATAATAAGTATTTCAAGTTAAGGGTCGATTCTGTATCATCCTGTATTTTGCTTGTACTTATTCTAATTATATGGAACCTAGTATTGTCTTATAGGATAGGTAACGGGTGAGGTTTGTTATGCAAGTATTAATGGCATAGATAGAATTATATATGCTGCCCGTGCAGTTTTTATATGATGCGACCAAGTTAACGTCGATACAACTATTTAAACTTGGGATCGTAAGCTAGTATTTCAATCTGAAGTTTAAAGTGACCAAGTGTGTATAAGATTAAGGTTAGATTAAAGGGATTAGGAGCTGAAAATGGAACAAAATATTGAGGTACTTGCTTGACTTAATTAAGCTAGTAGGTGAGTCACTTACTTGAACTATTTGGACCAAATTCTATGGACCAGATTTGGACCTATACTAATGTAATGTACTCATTTGGGCTCAAATTGAATAGAAGAGAAATAAAATGGGTAAAAAGGCCCAATACTCAAATCTGCTAAGGCCCAAGTTAAAGAGAAGAAAAGAAGGGAAAATGGGTGGCTAAGGCCCAATAACTTTGGATCCACAAAAGACCAATCTATTGGAAAAGTAGATACATCATTCACTTGATAAAATATGGGCCAAAAAGGATCAAGAAAGTCGGCCAAAGAGCAGCTCCTTTATATAGATTGAAATCAGCAATATTTGCTCATTTTTAACTTAGACAAAAATTTCAGCTTCTAGGTTTTTCTCTCTTGTTCTCTCTTGGCTATGAAGTAACCCTATATACCCACAAGGGTTCTTGGAATTGACCTTCCTCCCAAGTTAAAGGTAAGTGAGAAATTCATGAGCTTGTACTAAGGAAACTATGTGTTCTTCAAGATTAATTTCTGGACAGCCCTCTCTATAAGTTGGACAGTCCATTGTTCTTAGTTATTAAGGTATTTCTTTCTTTCTCTTTTGGTGTATGTGTGAAGGTATTAATCTATTGAAAAGATAAAAATTAAGAGGCTAAACTATCAAGGAAATCAAGGCATGTTTGTTGTCCCCTTTTGTCTTTTTTCTATATACATGTGTTGGTAGAGGATTGCACATATTTGGTTATTATTAAAGGATGATTGGGGTGTTGTTTAAGGACTATTTTGTATGTTTGTGTTATGGGATGCCAGGTTGATGTTGGAGAAAGGTGTGGTTAGTTTGTAATGAAATATAGAAGAAAGGTGTGGTGGTACACCACCGAACTAATTGTTGCATTTGTTACTGCCCAATTTATTTTGTGTGTTGGTTGGAGGGTGTAACGAAGCTGATGTGGTTTTGGTGATCTTATGAGGACATGTGTGGTATGTGGGTGTAATTGGAGGAGAAAAGGGTTAAAATAACGCCCTTGATTGATGGATCATGTGTGTACTGCCCGATTACTGTTTTAGCCTAAACATGTTGGTTAGTTGCTAATAATAGTTTACCATATATTCTATTGTAGATAAGTAATCTAAAAGGCGAGAAGTCTAGCTGGGCTAGTTTCGGAGTTATATAACAAGGTATGTAAGGCATACTCTATTTGGTACTCTTTGGCTGAAATGGAACATTGGTTCTATCAAGAAAGTTTCCAAGGTTGTCTTGTAACAAGTGACACCTAATAGCAGTGTACGTATCCTATGAAGCCAACGAGCTTGTTCCCAGTCTCTAACATATCAAAATACCTCAATACATGTTTATTATCAAACCTGCATATCTATCTTCATTTGAAAATTTCAGGAGTTCTCCATTTACACAATTAAGACCCATGTGTTATTTTAAGCTCCTAAACACTTCATTTGTGTGCCAACAGCTCCCTACCTCATTTTTGTTGCATTAAGTGCCTATTTACATGTCTCTTAGTGGCAGGTTATTATTTCAAGGCACCATAATGTGATGACCACCAAATTAACAATCTCAAAGGCTAAATAAACTAAGTAACGCAAATCTATAAAACGAGTGGCAGCTCAGGGGTATAAGCCTAGCATGAGCCGATCTTGATACCGTTATATATGGGTGGCAGCTCAGGGGCATAAGCCTAGCATGCGCCAATCCCAATCTTTATATGTAGGTGGCAGCTCAGGGGCGTAAGCCTAGCATGGGCCGATCCTAATTTATCTATTTACCACTGATCAACTGGTTATTTACATGATATGTGGCTTAAAAATATTATGAAGTAAGAAGGTAAAAATAAAGAAAGGAACGTAATGTATGTAATCTCATCAGTGTATAAAGGCGGTCTACTAGTACTACTTATATCTGATTTCTATTGAGTTTTTGTATCATGTGTTGTTACCTTCAGCCTTGCATACTCAGTACATATTTTTGTACTGACGTCCCTCATGGGGGACCTATATTTTATGCTGCAAGAATAGGTACTTCAGTTCATACACCTCATTAGTAGGAGCACAACTATTCGGTGACTATTGGTGAGCTCCAGGTTGATTCGGGGCTTTTCGAGTCTGTTCCATATATTTTGGTATTATGCAGAAGGTTAAGAGTAGGGCGGAGGTTTGACCCGACCCTAACTAAGTATATGTTTCTTTTAGAAGCTTTGTAGACTAATGTAAAGTTATGGAGTGTTTGTCTTTAGACGTGGTGGCCCCAACAACCTAGTGTTGTATATATAAATTTGTGCTTGCCTATGTAATTATTCTCATTGATACATAATATCTTGTTGGTTAGAACCTTTGGTTGTCATAGTTACATGCATGAGAAGTACAAGGTTATGAATTGGTTTTCTCGGGCCTTTACAGCTACAGGTGTCTGTTCCCCCCAATAGGAGATGAGGCATGACAAATGTGGTATTAGAGCAGGTTATCCTAGGGTGTCTACAAAGCCGTGTCTATATAGAGTCTTGTTTATGAGCGTGTTGTGCACCACATTTATAAACAGGAGGCTATGTGACATTTAGGGGTATCTTAGATTGTACAATAGAGCTTATGTTGTAGGTGAAGTCATATTTAACCATTGAACTTATTTTTTCCTCTTATTATATTAAGATGCTAGTTACGAGAAGGAGTAAAAATATAGGTAAGTGAATAGACGTCGCTGACGGAGAAGGGACCAGCAATCAAAGTAAGGCTCAAGCTGAGTTTGTGTCCCAAACTTCTTTTACTCCTCCATCTCTAGAAGAGCTAAGAAGGAGAAGACCGAATCCTCAGAACCATCTACCAATGCTACAGACCAAGATCTAAGGAATGCGGTGCAATTTTTGGCTCGTATAGTTGTTGGACAAGCTCAAGGACAAGCCATTCCAATAGCAGGTTCTAATGGTATAGATAGGGAAGCTAGCCTGCGAACGCAGGATTTTCTTAAATTAGATCCTTCTACATTCACTGGATCAGATCTTAATGAAGATCCACAAGACTTTATTGATCAAATCTAAAGGGCTTTAGATGTCATGCATGTATTGGGTAAAGAGACAGTTGAGCTAGCAGCATATAGATTGAAATGGGAGGCAATACTTTGATATGAAGATTGGAAATGATCTAGGGGTATCGATGCATTTTAGCTACTTGGAATAAGTTCAAAGAGGCATTTCTTGATCATTACCTTCCATTTGAGATCTGAGAAGCCCATGCAAATCAGTTCCTGAATCTTCGCCAAGGAAATATGAGCGTGAGGGAGTACAACCTTCGGTTTAACTCTTTGGTTAGGTATGCTCCTAATGTAGTAGCTACAATGGATGATAGAGTACATCGATATATGGATAGATTAGATCCCTATCTGGTTAGAGATTGCACTATTGTTGCTTTGAATAAAGACATGGACATAGCAAGGATACAAGCATTTGCACAAAAAATAGAGGACCAGAGGCAAAGAAGAAGATCACAAGAATTGGAAAGGGGCTATTCTAAGAGGTCTAGATCTACAGGGCAGTTCATGGTATCCCAAGGAGAGTTTAGGCCTCGATTTTCTAATAGACCACCTAGGCCATTATCTTCTTATTTTGCAGCTAGTGCTTCACCATAGTTTCAAGGGTCCAAAGGCAACCAGTTTGGACAAAGAAGTGAGAGTCGGTGTTCACGAACAGCGGGGTATCAAGAGCAAGGGAGCATGAGCCAATTAAGGCCTCCTCGATAGCCATGTAAACAAAGTGGAAAGCTTCACTTAGGTGCATATTGGTTTGGTACAAATCCTTACTTTTGGTATGGTATCAGGACATATGATGAGAGAATGCCCTCAAAGGGGCATAGGTGGTATGGCACGACCTATTGGATCAATCATTGCATCATCATCATTGGTGCCTTATTCAGGTAGAGGTGGGTTGTGGTAGAGGTGCTAAAGAAGGAGCTAGCTCTAGTGGAGTTCAGAATCGTACATATGCTTTAGCGAATCGACAAAATTTAGAGGCTTCTCCAGATGGTTACAGATACATTATCCATCTTTTCACATGATGTATATACATTAGTTGATCCGGGTTCTACATTATCATAATGTGACTCCATTGGTTTATGGAAAGTTTAAAAAAATAACAGAATTGCTAGTTAAGCCACTTGAAGTATCTACGCTGATTGGTGAATCTGTTATAGCTAAGAGACTGTATCGAAATTGTATAATAACTATTTTTGGTCGCGATACAATGGCTGACCTGGTTGAGTTAGAAATGGTAGATTTTGATGCTATAATGGGTATAGATTGGTTGGCTTCTTATTATGCCACAGTAGATTCCTGAACTAAGAGGGTGTGTTTCCATTTTTCAAGGGAGGAAGTCCTTGAATGGAGAGGTAATATTGGTGCGCCAAGAGGTAAATTTATTTCTTATTTAAGGCAAAAAGATGATTTCCAAGGGCTATATATGCCATCTAGTTAGAGTGAAAGATATAGATGCGGAGGCACCAACTCTTCAAACCGTTCCAGTGGTAAATAAATTTCCTAATGTATTTTCTAAAGATCTTCCAGGTTTGCCTTCAGAATGAGAAATGGAGTTTGGTATCGATGTGATCCCAGGTACTCAACCAATCTCAATTCCCCCGTATAGAATGGCCCCGGTAGAATTATGGAAGTTAAAAGAGCAATTGAAAGACTTTCTAGAAAAAGGATTCATAAGGCCTAGTGTGTCCCCTTGGGGCGCACCAGTGTTATTTGTGCGTAAGAAAGATGGCTCATTAAGAATGTGTATTGACTATAGGCAACTAAACAAGGTGACTGTTAAGAACAAATATCCCCTTCCAAGAATTGACGACTTATTTGATCAGTTGCAAGGGCCAAGTGGTTTTCGAAGATTGATTTAAGGTTTGGTTACCACCAAATAAGGGTCAAAGAGAATGACATACTCAAGACAGCTTTTCGAACACGGTACGGTCATTATGAGTTCCTAGTCATGTCCTTTGGGCTAACTAATGCACCTGCAGCTTTTATGGATTTGATGAATAGGGTGTTCAAGCCATTCTTGGATTGTTTGTGATAGTTTTTATAGATGATATTCTTGTTTATTCGAGATCAAATGAGGACCATGCCGATCACTTACGATAGGTGTTGCAGATTCTTCGTGATCGTAAGCTTATATGCAAAGTTCTCTAAATGTGAGTTTTGGTTAAAATCTGTGGCATTCTTAGGTCATATTGTATCTGATGAAAGAATAGAGATTGATACTCAAAAGATAGAAGCCATGAAAAACTGGCCAAGACCTATAACGCCTACGGAGGTTCGTAGTTTCCTTGGGTTCGCAGGTTATTATAGAAGGTTTGTTGAAGGGTTTTCTTCAATTTTTGCACCTTTAATAAATTTAACACACAAAGCGTCCAAGTTCCAGTAGAATGATACATGTGAAAGAAGTTTCCAAGATCTGAAGAATAAGTTGACTTCTACACCCATATTGGTACTTCCAGAAGGTACAGAAGGGTATGTAGTGTATTGTGATGCTTCAAGAATTGGCTAAGGGTGTGTATTGATGCAGCGTGGTAAGTCATAGCATATGCCTCAAGACAATTGTGGCCACATGAGAAGAATTATCCGACGCATGATAATAGCGTGGTAATACCCCCATTTGTTCAAATACAAAGAAAAAGTCTAAGATGCTGAATTGGAGAAATAACAAGTAAGTGTAAAATATATAGGTACTATGTGGTAATAGGGATATTAAACTTAGGCTTGAACTCGTTTTGGTTGGACAGTTATGCTAACATTCGAGGACGAATGTTTCTAAGAGAGAAGGATGTAACATCCCATATTTTGCTTGTACTTATTCTAATTATATGGAACTTGGTATGGTCTTATAGGATAAGTAACGGGTGAGGTTTGTTATGCAAGTATTAATGGCATATATAGAATTGTATATGCTGCCCGTGCAGTTTTTATGTGATGCAACCAAGTAACATCGATACAACTATTTAAACTTGGGATCGTAAGCTAGTATTTGAATCTGAAGTTTAAAGTGACCAAGTGTGTATAAGTTTAAGGTTAGATTAAATAGATTAGGAGCTGAAAATGGAACAAAATATTGAGGTGCTTGCTTGACTTAATTAAACTAGTAGGTGAGTCACCTACTTGAACTATTTGGACTAAATTAATGGACATATTGCTATGGACCAGATTTGGGCCTATACTAATGTAATGTACTTATTTGGGCTCAAATTGAATAGAAGAGAAATAAAATGGGTAAAAAGGCCCAATACTCGAATCTGCCAAGGCCCAAGTTAAAGAGAAGAAAAGAAGGGAAAATGGGTGGCTAAGGCCCAATAACTTTGGATCCACAAAATCCCAATGTATTGGGTAAGTAGATAAATCATTCACTTGATAAAATATGGGCCAAAAAGGGTCAAGAAAGTTGGCAAAAGAGCAGCTCCTTTATATATAGATTGAAATCAGCAATTTTTGTTCATTTTTAACTTAGACAAAAATTTCAGCTTCTAGGTTTTACTCTCATGTTCTCTCTTGGCTATGAAGTAACCCTATATTCCCACAAGGGTTCTTGGAATTGACCTTCCTCCCAAGATAAAGGTAAGTGATCAATTCATGAGCTACTAAGGAAACTATGTGTTCTTCAAGATTAATTTCTGGACAGCCCTCTATAAGTTGGACTGTCCATTGTTCTTAGTTATTAAGGGATTTATTTCTTTCTCTGTGTGAAGGTATTAAGCTATTGAAGAGATACAAATTAAGAGGATAAACTAACAAGGAAATCAAGGTATGTTTATTGTCCACTTTTGTCCTTTTTCTATATACATATGTTGGTAGAGGATTGCACATATTTGGTTGTTATTAAAGGATGATTGGGGTGTTGTTTGCGGACTATTTTGTGTGTTTGTATTATGGAATGCCAGGTTGATGTTGGAGAAAGGTGTGGTTAGTTTGTAATGAAATATAGAAGAAAGGTGTGGTGGTACAGCACCGAACTAATTGTTGTATTTGTTACTGCCCAATTTATTTGTGTGTTGGTTGGAGGCTGCAACGAAGCTGATATGGTTTTGGTGATCTTATGAGGACATGTGTGGTATGTGGGTGTAATTGGAGGAGGAAAGGGTTAAAATAACGTCCTTGATTGATGGATTACGTGTGTACGGCCCGGTTACTATTTTGGTGAAGTTAAGTAGCCTAAACATGTTGGTTGGTTTCTAATACTAGTTTACCATATATTCTATTGTAGATAAGTAATCTAAAAGACGGGAAGTCAAGTCGGGTTAGTTTCGGAGTTATATAACCAGGTATGTATGGCATACTCTATTTGGTACTCTTTGGCATGAAATGGAACATTGGTTCCATCAAGTAAGTTTCCAAGGTTGTCCAGTAACAAGTGACACCTAATAGCAGCGTATTGCATCCTATGAAGCCAACGACCTTGTTCCCACTCTCTAACATATCAAAACACCTCAATACATGTTTATTATCAAATCTACACATCTATCTTCAATTGAAAATTTTAGTTCTCCATTTACACAATTAGACCCACGTGTTATTTTAAGCTCCTAAACACTTCATTTGTGTGTCAACAGCTCCTTACCTTATTTTTGTTGCATTAAGTGCCTATGGATATGTCTCTTAGTTGCAGGTTATTATTTCAAGGCACCATAATGTGATGACCACCAAAGTAACAATCTCAAAGACTAAATAAACTAAGTAACGCAAATATATAAAACGAGTGGCAGCTTAGGGGCATAAGCCTAGCATGGGCCGATCGCGATACCTTTATATGTGGGTGACAGCTCAGGGGCACAAGCCTAGTATGGGCTAATCCCAATCTTTATATGTAGGTGGCAGCTCAGGGGCATAAGCCTAGCATGGGCCGATCCTAAATTATCTATTTACCACTGATCAACTTGTCATTTGCATGATATATGACTTACAAAGATTATGAAGTAAGAACATAAAAATGAAGAAAGGAACGTAATGTATGTATTTTCACAAGTGTATATAAAGGTGACCTACTAGTACTACTTATATCTGATTTCTATTGAGTTTTTGTATCATGTGTTGTTACCTTCAGCCTTACATACTTAGTACATATTTTTGTACTAACGTCTCTCACGGGGGACTTGTATTTCATGCTGCAGGCACAGGTACTTTAGTTCATATACCTCATTAGTAAGAGCACAGCTATTCAGTGACTATTGGTGAGCTCCAGGTTGATTCAGGGCTTTCTGAGTCTGTTCCAAATATTTTGGTATTGTGCAGAAGGTTAAGAGTAGGGCGGGGGTTTGTCCCGACCCTAGCTAAGTATATGTTTCTTTTATTGGCTTTGTAGACTAATGTAAAGTTATGGTAGTATTTTTCTTTAGACGTGGTGGCCCCAACGGCCTAGTGTTGTATATATAAGTTTGTGCTTGCCTATGTTATTATTCTTATCGATACATAATATCATGTTGGTTAGAACCTTTAGTTGTCATAGTTACATGCATGAGAAGTACAAGGTTATGAATTAGCTCTTTCGAGCCTTTACGGCTATGGGTGCCTGTCCGCCCCAATAGGAGTTGAGGCATGATAGATTCACTCATCTAATCCCCAAACTCATAATTTAGGCTAAGTTATGGTGTTCTACGTACAATCACATCCTAGCATCCTATATAACATGCAACATATAAAATACACCATTTTATGAAAAAGAGTAGACAGAAGCCTTACCTTGATGCCAAACCACAAATCTTTGAATCACCCCCAAATATTCCATCTTTACTCCATAATCCCAAAGTGCATCCAGACTATAAAAATCATAATCTACATGTCGTTAGGATTAAAACGAGACCTATATTCAAGATGGGTCTAAAAATAAGCACAAAAAATAAGTTAAAAAATAAAAGGGGTAAAATTGTAATTTACTTTAAAAATATCTTTTGCATACTCATAGGAGTCTACAACTGAAAACCTGTGCAAAAATGAGTTTAAAACGAGGTTCAACTATAACAAAACCCATTTTCAAACTTTAAAGGCAAAAATCCCAAAACCCATTTTGAAATCAAGAATTTGAAATTGTTTTGAAGATAAATCGAGGGGAAAATGATAAGTATAAGATTAGGAAAATTACTCATGGAAGAAATCTCAAAAACTCTTTTGGAATCGAACATATCCGAGCACTCAAGCCCCCAAATGGTGAAAATTGAGTTTTAATTCTCAACTTAGGTGGAAATCACAATGAATAAAATAGAAATTCTTGGGAAATGGGAAAAATAGAGTTCCAAATTAATAGACAATGATTACACAAGAAAAACTCAGAAAAAATTATCAAAGTTAGAGCTTTCTAGCTCCCAAAATATCAAAAATACGAATTTGGATCTTATACTAAGCGATGGCCGCTAAAGTGGAACATTGACCGCTAAAGCGGTCATATAGAAAGTAAAAATATTGCTAAAACGGTCATATGGTCTCGTTAGCTGTCGGTCAAAAAGTCAATAGCCGCTAAAGCGGCCACACCAGCACCAGCGACCTCTAAAACTTATTTTTGACCCTCAAAACTCATTCAGAACCCTATGAACATGATATTTTTTTAAAGAATTTTAGGGACTGAGTGTCACACCCCATACTAGATGAGGTGGAAAACAACTATAGGAACACATACTATAAAAACAAACTAGATGAGAAAATGAATCACTAAACAAATAGAATCACTGATAAAAAGCACCAAACAATTAGCCAAATTGATACAGATGACATGTGAACCTATGAATACATATGACTGCTTTACAATGTCAACAAAGCCTCTAATGGAATCCATGACTATAAAACCATCAAAATATATATGATAAAGACTCGGTAAGGCCTCGAATTAACTTGGAGCTCACTAACAGCCGCTGAGTATCCTATGTTCTATTGGGGAAATCTACTCGCTAAAGACCTGTGCCTGCAACATAGGATGCTAGTCCCCGTGAGGGACGTCAGTATACAGTAATGTACTGAATATGTAAGGCATGAGATAACCATAAGTGAAATAATAAATTAATGCAACTCGGGGTCAATATATATAAACATATAGATAAGGATGAACGAACCACCTTTACTTACACTTGTGGAAGACTGTACATTACATGCTTTTCTTTACTTTACTCTTCTTTGCTTAATAATATTTGTAAGCCATGTGATATATATGACCAGCTGATCATTGGTAAAAGAGGATGACCCATGCTAGGTATTATACCCCTGGGATACGTTCCTCATCAATACATAAATCGGGATTGACCCATGCTAGGCTTACCTTTCACCCCTGGAATACCACCCGATAATGGGATCGACCCATGCTAGGTGTTCCTTCCACCCCTAGGATACACCCATAAATCAATAAATTGAGATCGACCCATGCTAGGCTCTCGCCCCTGATCTACCACTTACACATAAGTATATTTACTTTACATCACTTCTTTAAACTTTTAGATTGTTATTTTGGTGGTCATAACATTATTGAGCTTTAGAGCTATGAACCAATAGAAGAAAGCATGTGATCGAGACAACAACAATGATATAGGAAATAAGGGTAATACTTTGGAACTTATATGACACCATGAACCTCACTGGGCATAAAACATATTCACTAATAAAAAAGCCAAAAAGGTATGTGACAAGCGAGGAGATGATGACCTGTAACAAATAAGCTAGTAAGGTGTATAACTAGTAAGCAAGTGACATTACATAGCATATATGGGTTGTGGCAGATTCTAGTGATCTTACCTAGAATATAGCAATTGGGGCAGATTCAAGTGTAGAAATTTAGACATTTCAAATGGGGGAATACATGCATACCAAGTTAAGACACGTAACTCCTCGACTAAAGAGGTTTGGAATGTACAATAAATACTTATTAGGTAATAACAAATAGAAGGGTATGTGAGAATGGGTACTATTGAAGCACGTAGGAAGATTCTAATGAGGAACAAATGTATATCCCACATAAGGAACACGATGGGAATGATATTACAAAAAAGAACAAGTGTAGCCAAAAGAAGTATACAATCAATTAAAGCAATTTTGGACAGATTGTAATCCAACATGTGACACTCTTTAACTTGTATAATCTTGGATCTTATTGACTCATATAAGAGAAACATGTGACACTTTGACACACTCCTAGACATGGGCAGTAAATAAAAGGTCGATTAACTATAGTGGGGTTGGTCTACCATCACAATGTATCTTTTAACATGAAAGATCATCTACGAAGCTCACTTTATTGGTACATGACACCATGCTAAAGAATATGAACTAGAATAACCTTACATACCTCATTGTGCAACCTGATTATTACAATGCATTAGACTTCTTTCCTTTAAGGTGTTAATCTACAATATAAGCACATAAAGGAGCTAATATTAGCAACTAATCACAATGTAACCCTTGTAAAACAGTAGCTAAACACTTAACGGGCAGTAAGAATATTTAGCCCGTCAAACACTTGGTGTATCACCACACCCTCCTTCTATACTTTAATACAACTCCACTTCACCATTCCATAAGGTTATCCACTGCCTCCAACAACAACACCTATAGATATCACCTAAACAGTCCCAAAATCCTTCAACACAATATAAGATATTGAACTCACGGCTTCCGATCACCGTCCCGTGAGTTCTTAACCACAGCATATATAAAATCCTCCATCAAGGCCTATACAAAAAGAGGGGTAAATCGGGGCAGTAACCTTACCTTTATTTCTAAAATTTGCTTTCTTAAAGTGCACTCCATCAAGAGGCTAAGTTTCCCTTCAAGTTGAACCAAATACTATTGGGAAATATTTTGGAGATTAAAGAGAAGTGGACTGCCAAGCTTGGAAAAAAAGGTCTGCCCTATACTTCAAACAAAACAATAACTTGATTTCCATAACTTCCCATGACATTATTAAATATAAACCATAGTTATTTTCACTTACCTTGGCGGAAATAAGGAGGGTTTCTTCAAGAACCCTAGGAGATAAAAGAAAGAGGGAGCTAATTATAATCTGATTTTTTTGCAAGAATGAAGAGAAAATGAACTAAATGGACCTTATAAATCCTTCCACTTGACCGCCTCTTTTTTGCTCATTTCCAGCCACATATTGGTCAAAATTAGTTCAAGTAGGTGATGCACCTACTTGGATATTTAAGCTGCTCAAAAAGTCCAAGTAGGTGATGGTCCTACTTGGTTTATTTCTAATTGGATCACACCATATTGGGCCTTAAATAGAATAAGTATTGGGCTGGGCATTTGGGCCTTAAATAGAATAGGTATTGGGCTGCTCATCTTTCCCTTTTTCTTTTACTTAATTTGGGTCTTTAATATGTCCAATAATATAGGCCTCAATTTAGTCCAATAGTACAAGTAGGTGACGCACCTACTAGTCACCTATTAGCTTAATTAAGTCAAGCAAGCACCTCACTTTTTTTCTCTTAATTTTTCCAAAATATTGGTCCCTCTACTTAACTTAACACTACCTTTAACTTTAAGCTCAAATACCTATCTCGATTTTAAATACTTTCAACTATGCTAAGTTTGTCTATGTTTGTGATGTACGGAGAGTTACATCATCTCCCCCTTTGGATCATTCGTCCTCGAATGAGAGGTATAGCTAATGACTTGACTAACCCTAGAATTTTCCCCATAATTTTTTTTCTAGAGTTTCCTTTGTAAATAAGACTACACTAAATCTGTGGGGTAACTAAAATAATGTATACAAAACTCACATGGCATATTAATAGATTCACATCAGATGAGAATATGATAAGTAAAACCCCTCTCCTGACCTTGTAACTTCGTGAAAACTATTTTAGTATAGCATGATTTCCCTCATTTTCTGTATAAACAAGTAAGAACACGTAGAATTATGAAATTTAATATACATGAACACACGACTTGTAAATGAAATATCAAATAAACAAATGCTAGTAGAACTTAGGATCATATAAGGGAGCACATTATCTAAGATCCTCTCATTGATGCTTGGAATGAGGAGGGGATTTAGAATTTCTACCATCTTCTATTTTCAAGTGGCTTATTCTATATCCTAGTTTTTCCACAATACTTCAATGGAGGTAAACCTTTTGTCCCTAACTTCCTGCCTTAGCAATTACGAATGGTTGTGGGGACTTGTTTTCATGATAGGTGGGATCATTTACTATGGTTAAGGGAGCGCAATGAAGAATGGATCTCTCATAAATTTCTGTAAAATGGACACATGGAATCATAGGCTTTTTAGTCTAACATATTGGGCTCAACTCTCCTTTCATTCCACATTTGATCTCATAGGAGAATCTCATAAGAGCAATAGTTGTCAAGATAAAACTAACATTTTGAGTCCCACCTTATAATAAGTTATTAGACTAAGCTACCCACCTATGAGTAAGTTTCATACTAGAATTCATTCATATGCCTATCCTATTCTACACACCATTCTCATTATATCCTAATATGAGAAAGCTTTATCCAACTACATTAATACTCACATCAATAAGCATAGAGGGGAATATAATATGTAGATAAGTCGCATTGAATCTATGACACACGCGCAGATCAGCACAAAAGAGAACTTAACAGACAAATATATGAACCTAATAAGCTTGTGACATATAGACAATTAAGTTACAGAAATATGGGATTTATATAAAAACAAAATATTAAAGCATGTAGCAAATGAGCATATGAACCAATAAAAATGTGATAAAATGAACTATGAGACTTGTAACATATAGGCAGGTGAATTGAAAGACTTATAGTATGTGAGCAAGTGAAATAAAATATTGGACTAGATGAGCACATAATCTAGAGGTCTAGGTTATGACAATTTATCCAATATATAAACAAGTGGGCTACAAGAATGAACATGATAATAAAGTGAACTATGAAACACAAATCACATTGAGCAAGTGGACTAGAGCATGAATAACTAGACTAACATATGAATAATTATACAAAGCATGTAGGCTATGAGGAATGTAGCATATAGGCAAATGGTCTATGAAAGGTATAACATGTAAGCAAGTTATAGGTGAAACTTTAACTCATGAGAACTAATTCCAATGCCTATAACACAGTCAAGTTAATCTATGATGCAACAAAAATACGGACAAGTGATCTGTGGTAAATAATTAGCATAATTACAATACGGCAAATTCCCATGAACATATATAGCAATAAATGATGGTTCAATGAAGTAGATAACATCTATATGCAAGTATTCCATGACATATGTTATAAGTGAGAAAATAATCCACAAAAGACATATGACCTATAAACAAACAAGCTATAGAACTTGTAGCATGTATAATTATGTAACAGACCAGATTCTTTGAAAGCTAGGAGACATCTTATTGGTTCACTCTACCCTATTAATTTCGAGCATACCACCGCTAGTGCTAAATCACTAGTGGGATAGTTCTGCTCGTGTTTGTTACTTAACTAAAAACACATGCAATTAGTTTCCCTATATTATCTTTTAAGCTCCTATGAATTCTCCTTATCAGTGTTTCAGGGCCATAATAAAAAAGAAATCCTTAACAGTTCATTTGTAGTAGTAGGAGGTCAAGATCAACCTTATCTTTTCTACTGACCTAGGATATCGTTACAATCCAGTTTGGTACCATATAGAAGTTCAAATAAACAAATTACAAGTAAAACTTAAAGGCACTATAACACATAAACTCTTATTTACAGCAACTCACACACAAATGTCAAGTACATGCAAAATTATATTATGATTCTAAAACATCTGAAGGTTAGTCACTCCGGGCTTAACTAGATAGGTCTATCCATGCTAACTAATTTTTTGTAACAAGGTAGCCTTAACATACTTAGAACATGAGCTCGAACAACTTGATGTAGATAATAGATTTTCTATCGGTGATTAGACATATAGTCAAGAATATTTTTCCCCCAAACCTTTCTTCAACATGCTCAAATATGTATGTACAGCAACCAAGAATAACTAATTCATGTGATAAAAGAATGAGAATTATCATAGGATATGTGTATATAATATAGGAACTATAATATATATGTACACAACAAGTGATGGCAATCCAATACCTTTAGTCAAGAAATTTAGATAAGCTATGCATCAAGGGAATTTCCATATCAGGGACTCAAGTGAAAAAAAAGGTATCTTATACTTCACGAAAATTTTGATAAGCCATTAAAACTCTATACATATGCATAACAAACTACCTCTTATTTTAATAAGGATAATACAAATGCTTTAGGTTAGTCCAAATGTATATCTTCTGATCGTCTCTCTATTCCTGCATTTAATAAGACTAGGAACATGCATTCATATTATCAGTTGGGTGTCACTCTTACCTGCTTCATGTCTAACAAATACCCTTTTTAACCAAAATGGCTCACTTCATGTATTCTAATATGCAAAAATAGTCTAGATAATCACCACAAAGGTCTAACCAGTCAATATTCCTTTTTCAACCATAAGTTGTAGTCGTATACTAACCTTCTATAGCCAAAACATAGTTCACCATAGGAATCAAGTTTACATATACTCTTAAATAGAACAATTAGAAATACTCATCCTAGAGTTTTCTAACCACAAAAGGGATTGCATGTTATTGTTACCTATTTGGGGTGGTCATACACACATACCTTATAAAAAGATAATTAATAAAATAGAAAATGATATCTAGTAGGTGTTTGGTCCTTATCTTCTAACTAGGGTATATGTGCTATCACATTGAAAAGTTCACCCTTCAGACCATGCTACTAGCCTCTTTCAACTAATATAAAACTCGTTTAGCAGATTCTATTTTAAAAATATGTGTAACTCTAAAACCCTATATACTTACTAATGAAGTACTAAATGTCCTCCGCGGTATTAATTCCCAGATATTGAAGGAGTCATATGAAGTAAATCTCAAACCTAAGAACCATTCACGTCCTCTTAAGAAGTGCACTAAGAAATATTTTCAACCCATCTTTATGACTAGTTAACCATTTATTATACAAAAATATTAATAACCTTATTATTTCTTGCTCAAATAAACCAAGGCAATACAAATAGTACAAATACAGCCTTATGTACAAGTAACATAAAAACCTTTACGATGTTCTCTATTATGGGCCGTGAGGGTCGAACTAAATTGGTTCACCTTAATCTGAATTTTGATATCTTAAGACCCTTCATTGTACGTTGCCTCTTGGACATTAGTGGTGCTGGAGTTTTTGCCACCATTGACCTTAGCTATAGTAGGTATAGTATGAATATAAGAAATTATAATACGAGCGGGAATGGACTTCTTAACATTGCTCTATCATACAATCTGGATTATGAAAGAAAGTGACATTTCTTGAATGTCCAAGTAGCCCCATAATTATAAATATGGTGCGCAACACATTTATAAGTAAGGCTCTACTAGACACGGCTTTGTAGACTCCCTAGGATGAACTGCTCTATACCACTTTTGTCACACCCCATACTAGATGAGGTGGACAACAACTATAGGAACACATACTATAAAAACAAACTAGATGAGAAAATGAATCACTAAAGAAATGGAATCACTGATAAAAAGCACCAACCAATTAGCCAAATCAATACAGATGACATGTGAACCTATGAATACATATGACTGCTTTACATTGTCTACAAAGCCTCTAATGGAATCCATGACTATAAAACCATCAAAATATATATGATAAAGACTCGGTAAGGCCTCGAATCAACTTGGAGATCACCAAGAACCGCTGAGTATCCTGTGTTCTATTGGGGAAATCTACTCGCTAAAGACCTGTGCCTACAACATAGGACGCTGGTCCCCATGAGGGACGTCAGTACGAAGTAATGTACTGAATATTTAAGGCATGAGATAACCATAAGTGAAATAAGAAATTAATGATACTCGGGGTCAATATATATAAACATATAGATAAGGATGAACAAACCACCTTTACTTACACTTGTGGAAGACTTTACATTACATGCTTTTCTTTACTTTACTCTTCTTTGCTTTATAATATTTGTAAGCCATGTGATACATATAACCAGCTGATCATTGGTAAAAGAGGATGACCCATGCTGGGTATTATACCCCTGGGATATGTTCCTCATTAATAAATAAATCGGAATTGACCCATGCTAGGTTTACCTTTCACCCCGGGATACCACCCGATAATGGGATCGACCCATGCTAGGTGTCCCTTCCACCCCTGGGATACACCCATAAATCAATAAATTGAGATCGACCCATGCTAGGCTCTCGCCCCTGAGCTACCACTTACACATAAGTATATTTACTTTACATCACTTCTTTAATCTTTTAGATTGTTATTTTAGTGGTCATAACATTATTGAGCTTTAGAGCTATGAACCAATAGAAGAAAGCATGCGATCGAGACAAGAACAATGATATAGGAAATAAGGGTAATACTTTGGAACTTATATGACACCATGAGCCTCACTGGGCATAAAACATATTCACTAATAAATAAGACAAGGAATGTGACAAGCG
Source organism: Capsicum annuum (assembly GCF_002878395.1). Lineage (NCBI taxonomy): Eukaryota > Viridiplantae > Streptophyta > Magnoliopsida > Solanales > Solanaceae > Capsicum > Capsicum annuum. The sequence continues at coordinate 90,065,258 of NC_061117.1, read as the reverse complement.
AGGAGATGATGAGCTAGTAAGGTGTATAACTAGTAAGCAAGTGACATTACATAGCATATATGGGTTGTGGCAGATTCTAGCGATCTTACCTAGAATATAGCATTTGGGGCAGATTCAAGTGTAGAAATTTAGACATTTCAAATGGGGAAATACATGCATACCAAGTTAAGATACGTAACTCCTTGACATAAGAGGTTTGGACTGTACAATAAATACTTATTAGGTAATAACAAATAGAAGGGTATGTGAGAATGGGTACTATTGAAGCACGTAGGAAGATTCTAATTAGGAACAAATGTATATCCCACATAAGGACATATAAACTATACCCTAAATAGGTAAAGACTCTATAAGGTCACCTTATGCCCAAACACGATGGGAATGATATTCGAAAAAAGAACATGTGTAGCCAAAAGAAGTATACAATCAATTAAAGCAATTTTGGACAGATTGTAATCCAACATGTGACACTCTTTAACTTGTATAATCTTGGATCTTATTGACTCATATAAGAGAAACATGTGACACTTTGACACACTTCTAGACCATGGGCAGTAAATAAAAGGTCAATTAACAATAGTGGGGTTGGTACACCATCATAATGTATCTTTTAACATGAAAGATCTTCTACAAAGCTCACTTTATTGGTACACGAGTATATGACACCATGCCAAAGAATATGAACTAGCATAACCTTACATACCTCATTGTGCAACCTGATTATTAAAATGCATTAGACTTCTTTCCTCTAAGGTGTTAATCTACAATATAAGCACATAAAGGAGCTAATATTAGCAACTAATCACAATGTAACCCTTGTAAAACAGTAGCTAAATACTTGACGGGCAGTAAGACTATTCAGCCCCTCAAACACTTGGTGTATTACCACACCCTCCTTCTATACTTTAATACAACTCCACTTCATTCCATAAGGTTACCCACTGCCTCCAACAACAACACCTATAGACATCACCTAAACAGTCCCAAAATCCTTCAACACAATTTAAGATATTGAACTCACGGCTTTCGATCACTGTCCCGTGAGTTCTTAACAACAACATATATAAAATCCTCCATCAAGGCCTATACAAAAGGAGGGGTAAATCGGGGCAGTAACCTTACCTTTATTTATGAAATTTGCTTTCTTAAAGTGCACTCCATCAAGACGCTAAGTTTCCCTTCAAGTTGAACCAAATACTATTGGGAAATATTTTGGAGATTAAAGAGAAGTGGACTGCCAAGCTTGGAAAAAAAGGTCTGCCCTATACTTCAAACAAAATAATAACTTGATTTCCATAACTTCCCATGACATGATTAAATATAAACCATAGTTATTTTCACTTACCTTGGCTGGAAATAAGGAGGGTTTCTTCAAGAACCCTAGGAGAGAAAAGAGGTGGCTGTTTTAGGCTTGAGAGAAAAGAGAGAGGGAGCTAATTATAATCTGATTTTTTTTTTTGCAAGAATGAAGAGAAAATGAACTAAATGGACCTTATAAATCCTTCCACTTGACCGCTTCTTTTTTGCTCATTTCCAGCCACATATTGGTCAAAATTAGTCCAAGTAGGTGATGCACCTACTTGGATATTTAAGCTGCTCAAAAAGTCCAAGTAGGTGATGCACCTACTTGGTTTATTTCTAATTGGATCACACCATATTGGTCCTTAAATAGAATAGGTATTGGGCTGGACATTTGGGCCTTAAATAGAATAGGTATTGGGCTGCTCATCTTTCCCTTTTTCTTTTATTTAATTTGGGCCTTTAATATGTCCAATAATATAGGCCTCAATTTAATCCAATAGTATAAGTAGGCGACGCACCTACTGGTCACCTATTAGCTTAATTAAGTCAAGCAAGCACCTCACTTTTTTTCTCTTAATTTTTCCAAAATATTGATCCCTCTACTTAACTTAACACTTACCTTTAACTTTAAGCTCAAATACCTATCTTGAGTTTAAATACTTTCAACTATACTAAGTTGGTCTATGTTTGTGATGTACGGAGCGTTACACTGAGCATCACCCCCAGGCCTTATCATTAATCAGAAAAGCGATACATAGAGGGGGGCATAAACCTGACCTTCAATCTGTGCTTACAGATAATTGCAACTATTGCAAAGGAACTACAAAGAATGTTCTCTAAATCTATGACACACTAAGGTTTCTCTAAGGTGGATCATGTAACTTGTTCAGTTTTCTTCTTCGAAAACTTGGCATTGGGGCTTGTCTAGCTGAAAGTAACTTATTACTTTTGAGTGATGCTGACAGTAATGAAAATAATAATGAAGATGATCTGACTGGTGACTGACTTTGGATAAAGCATTAGCTAAAAAAATGGCTTCCCTGTAAACATGTCTGCAAATGCACAAGGAGAACTGTGATATGAGCCTAAGCAAAGATTTAACTAGAGTTTGCAGCTGCCATGGAATTGGTATTTGCTCTCTTATCCATCTAATCAAGACCTCATAATCCACCTCCAATATAACTTGCTATATGTTATTCCTCAAAAACCAAGAAAGTTCCCGGATAACAGCCTCTACTTCTACTTGATTATTGGTCCCCTAGCCCAAAGGTGTTGCATAAGCATAAATAAGATCACAATTGTGATCTCTAATGATCTCTCTGCTCTAATCTTTTCAGGATTAGTGAGAGCAGTACCATCAGAATTCAATTTAACCATATTAGTTGGTGGTTCAGACCAATACGCAGTTGTTACTTTTGTCTTTTATTTGTATTTCTCTACATATGTCATTAGATTGGACCATCCAGTAGGCCAGGGGATGTATGGAAAGGTAGTTTGTAATAAGTGAGAGATGTCTTTGTGAATGAGAAATTTTACTCTGGCCAGTTAAGGTTATTTCCTACCATACTTGACAGCATATCTATTTTTCCATAGGTTCTAGTAGATATTAATGGGAAGAGACTGCATCACCAACTTATGAGCATTATTAGTAGACTTAGAATTCCACCACTTCAGCAACAAGTTTCTGAGTGAAGTTGTGTCATGTATCATCCCCAAAGATGCAGAGAAATATTGCCAGATGTGTTTAGCAAATGGTCTATCAACAAAGGTATGTGGGATGGTGTCCCAGTTAGAAGTAGAACAACAACCACAAGTAGCAGGGGCAATACCAAATTGGTTGAGTCTCTCATTTGTAGGTAGATTCCTTCTTAGGACTCTCCAAAGAAGGAAGGAGTATTTGAATGGGATTAACCTATGCAAGGTGTGCTTATTCATCATGGTTTTGTCTCTATGCTTTCTATTAATTCCCCATGCAGAGGTTCAATTGAATTCTTCACTTGTAGTCAGTGTCCAGATTTAGGAGTCAGCAACCTCTTCTTAGAAATAGAATGAAACTATGAGGACAATTTGTAGCAGTTATGGGGGAAGGGTTGTAGTTAGTTTCTGTGCATTTCATGTACCCTTAGTTATGAAGGCTGCAACCTTAGCATTGTTTGATCTAACTTCATCAACTCTGTAATTATGGAAAGGTCCTAAAACAGACTAATTATCCTACCAAAAGAGGCATGTACCAGATTTAATCCTCCATAATATATGTTGTTCAAATTCCTTCTTGTTTTTCATCATTGCCTTCCATATAAGGGCCCATTGAATCCTTTCCTGGCCACAGAATTAACCCTATGACAGTATTTAGCTAGCAAAAAATTACCCCACAGAGTGTTCTTAGTTCTGAAGATCCACCATTGTTTAAATTGTATAGTTTTACATGTATCAGAAATGTACCTGATACCAATTTCTCCCTCATTAGTAGGAAAACAAATATTTCTCCAAGAATCCCAGTTATATTTTCTCTTAGTGTCTTTCCATCCCTAGAAGAAATCAATAAAAGACACACAAGGTGTTTTATCTTGGGGGGAAAACATGCTGAAAGGATATGAATGGGAATTTATTGTAGAACATGTTTCACCAAGACAGCTTTACCACCATAACTAAGCAATTTGGAATGCCAACCTGTTATCGTGGAAGCAACTTTACTGACGAACCCAGTATAATGACTGATCCTTTGTCTGCCAATATAGATTGTGCATCCAAGGTATGTGATAGGGCTGTGTTTCTATTGAAAGCCAGTTTTAGCTTTAACCCTTGAAATTGTGGAGGGAAAAACTTGATCTTGTAACAGAAAGTGACTCTTGTCCTTATTGATCATTTGTCCAAATACCTCTTCATAAGATGCCAGTGTTCTCATTAGCAATCTCAGAGTTCGTCTCTTTCCAGTAGTGAATATGATTATATCATCAGAAAAGCTGATATGGTTAATTTAAGGGCCTTGCCATGCCATGTGAAAACCATAGTATTAAGGATGTTGATGTAAACTATTTAGAGCTCTTGATAAAACTTCAGCCCCAATAATTAATAAAGCAGGGGAGAGGGGATCACCTTGCTTTAATACCCTAGTAGAGTGAAAGAAACCATGTCTGGTACTATTTACAAGCACTGAGTACCAATTATTTGATAGAGTCCTCCATATAATGTCAATAATTGTCTCACGAAATTCAAATCTCCTTAGAACTAGAAAATTATGAGACCAAGACACCCTGTCTTAAGCCTTGGCCATGTCAAGTTTAATAACAACATTTCCACCCACCACTGGTTTCTTAATACCACTGATGATCTCCTGGGCAAACATAATGTTATCTGCTATATTTCTACCTCTCACAAAACCAGACCGGTTACTAAATATAAGAGAGGAAAGGATGGGGGCAATTCTGATATAGATGAGTTTAGAAAGACCTTCTTAGTGAAGTTACTCAAGCTAATAGGTCTATATTCAGAGAGTTTGTTGGGGTGAGTTACTTTAGAAAGTAGAACTAGATATGTGTCTGAGATATATTTTGGCATAGGATGGCCATAAAATAAAGCTAGTACCACTTGAAGAAGATCCTCCCCTATGATACGCCAACAAGACTGGAAAGACTTCCCATTTATACCATCAGGACCAGCTGCTGAGTGAGCACTCATTGATAAAACAATAATCTTCAATTCTTCCATAATAGGTAGTGCCTGCAGCTGATCATTTTGTTCATCTGAGATTATTCTAGGAATATTTACTAACATCTCTTACTTTACATATTCAGCTTTTCCACTAAATATATCTTGGAAATTCTTACATGCAGTAACAACAATATCAGTATCCCTTTGAATTTATTCCCCTACCTAATTTTTTATTTTGTGCATAAACATTCTTCTTCTTCTCCCCTTGATAAGAGCATGAAAATAACTGGAATTTACATCTCCATATTTGAACCAGTACAATTGGGATTTTTGTCTTAAGATAGATCCTCAACCTTGAGATGTCTGATGTATTCAGCTTGTAGTTCGTGGAACTCCTATATATTCCTATTTGGGTTATTTAAGATTATATTTTCCTTAGCTTCCTTGACCTTTTCTTCATAAATTTTCACATTAGCTAAGTATCACCAAATTCTACTTTAGACCAGTGACTAAGAGTTGAAGTTAATCTCTTCAACTTCTATTGAAATCTCCATATAGGTGTACCTGTACACGGCTTCTGCCAATAATTCTCTACTGTGTTAAGAAAAGTGGGAATATCCACCAAAAAATCCAGAAATTTGAAGTATTTAATATGTGAATCCACCCTATCCTGCAACACTATGAGTAGAGGGCCAATCAGAGCCTACAGAAGATAGAATAGTGGACAATGGTATTTTCTCCAACCTTGTATCAGATACCATTGCTCTATCCAACCTTTTCCAAATTCTGAACTAGATACCTCTAAGGTTAGACCATGTGAATTTGGGACCATGGAAACCTAAGTCAGTTAAGCCACAAGCTTCAATCACCCCAAAAAATTCAAAACTTTTCCTCATGTCATAAGGTGTACCACCCAGTTTTTCATCAACTTCAGTGATTACATTGAAGTTACCAATAGTACACCAAGGTAAAGGTGCTGCGAACAGTTGCACCAGTTTATTCCACAAGGGTCTTCTTAAGGTGTCTCTACACTTGGCATAGTCATGAGATATGTTTGGATTAGAGCACTATGAGAAAATGAGCAGGGGATTTGTTGGTCATCAGTAGCAATGATGTCACAAGAGACACCATAGTCCAAAATACCCAATTTTTTCAATTGGGATTGCTGAGAGCATACTTCATCTTGAGTTTCCTTTTAGCTTTTTCAAGATGTGTATTATTAGAGAAAGGTTCCAGAATTACTATCAAAGAAAGTTGATGAATGATGATCAGTTGCTGAATTCTCTCCAAAACACCTTGGGTAAAGATACCCCTTGCATTCCAAATGAGGTGTCTAATTATTTAGTTGTTTTATGAATATGAGACTTAGTAAAAGGTCTGGTTGTGTGTCCGGTCATGCTAGACATAGTTTGTTTTGTCCCCTTCTTAGCTTTGAGCAAAGTCCCTGGGAGAAAGCCCTTGCTTGCTAGCAAGTTGATTCACCTCCATAGCATAGTCTTCTTGATCCCCTGGATTAAAAACATCATTCAAATTATCATTAATATCCCTCATGTGTTCCAGCTTGCTGTCTTTCACTTCATCTTCAAAATGAATTACTCTGTCTTCATCTTCTATCTCTTGAGAAGAGTCATGAGAAATCTCCATGGTTGGGTTTACACTATGTTGATCCTTACTGTTAGAGGTAAGTACTTGTTCAAGAATCACTTCCTTTTGAAGAAAAGTTTCATTGTTAGAGGAGATTCCTTGGACCATTTCTGAAGCCATCACACCATGCTGCACATCCATATCAGGAATCTTTATATCAGTTGAGCTATTTAGCTGTTTCTCCTGATCAGTAATTATTGAAAAATTCTTGTTGATCCCCTCAACACTCTCTATATTATCAGGTTCATTAGGCCATGACATATTTTTGATAACCTCTTCAGTACTGATTGGATAGTTGTGCTCAGTTCCACGTTGATCATGTTGAAGAGCATTAAAAGCATTAGATGTAAATTGAGAAGAATTATCTTGATGAACCCCTGTATACTTATTTGGAGACCTTGGCTTGAATATCATTCTTTGGTTATCCCTACTCCTCCTTTTTTGGTTCTATCACTCATTGATAGGTTCCTTGCCTTTATCTTCATTTTGCTGTTGCATTGTATTAGGTGAATTCTGCGTCCTTTGACTTGGTTGAGGGACTTCATCTTGGTTACCTCCCCCCTGAGGATCCTCATTGGGAACCAGTTTTTGCTTAACAGCTCATCTTTTCCTTTGATAACACAAGATATTGCAGCAAGCCCTTGATGTTTGAAATAAGAACAATACTCAGGAACATCTTCATACAAAATAGTTTGCCATCTACCTTCTCCATGTTCATCATCATTATCCCAACTAAACATATTGGGGTCTTACCTTGGTGAGGTCAATCTGGAACTTGACCTTAGCCACACTACCCTTGGTTTTCTTGTAAGTTGCCAAATTAAGAAACAATACCATGCCAATAGGGGATAAAAGAGGTGTCACTACCTCCAAACAATAGCAATGCCAAGGGAGCTCAGGCAAGTTAACCCATACGACCAATGGAGTTTCTTCTTTAGGGTTAAAGGTGGGAGTCCATAATTGAAATCTCATCATCTGATGTTAGATGTACATCTTCCCTTTTGACCAAACAGTTGAATGATCGTATTCATTATCCAGGTCAATGTACAGATGCCTGGAATTAAAATGAGTAAGTTTGACCTTCCCTTTTAACTCTGTTTACAAAGTAAACTGCCTCCTAATCACCTCCATTTTGGGCATAGTGTTTTCAAATTTCCCAATCAGGGTAAATCTACACCTCTGTGCTAATTTGACTTTGTAATCCTTAGATCTAAACACAACTATTGGGAGTCCTTGTTTGGTTGTTATTCTTGGGGGGCTCAATTTAGAACAAGAGGTTATAAATAACACAAGAGGCTATTAATCAGGGTTACACATTCTAGGGTTACACACTCTCATAGCCTCTTGTGCTCTCAATTTCATAGCCAGAGAGTGTGTAACCCTAGGAATGAGAGGTTCATGTCCATAACTTAGTTTGGGCCAAACAACAGTATTACCTATGACCCCTATAGGTAAAGGAATTCTAGTCTCCGGCATAGATATCGAAGCATCCACATTAGACTCCTTATTGAGCGATATAGGGGGATTCACCATAGCAATTTTCTTACTAGATGGGTGCGTAGATGAGATAGGGAGCTTACCTCTATCCTTAGACATTAGCCAAGTCAGAATGAATTGTGGTTGAATTGGAACCGAATTTACCTTCTTAGTTGATACTAACTTCGATTGAACTTGTTCTAGATTGAATGCTGATACAAATTGAATAGGGTTTTATGTCACCTCCCCTAGCTAGCCAAGCTTTTCTGATAGAGCTTGATTGATGATTGTCTGAGCCCATCAAAACCGTTCTTCTAAAATTCAAGTTTTGTAACCATCCAATTGGTGTACATGCTGAGAGAGGTACGATACATGGGTGGGTGGATTTTTTTGTGAAGACCGGATGCATGCATTCCGGTCCTGTGTGAACTTGTCCGGCGGTCGAAGAAGCTCCACCGGTGGTTAAGAAGCCATAGTAGCAGCTATAAATGGCAAGAAGTACCTAACTGTAATCGTCAATAGTGCAAATTGATTGTAAAACATGTTTTGAATCCAATGGAATCATCAAAACCTTTATACGAGATTGTTTCGACTCAATGTGAGACCACTACTATAGTTCTAATTTTTATAAAATTCACCCAATAACCCAAAATAAGTTTAGAAGCCTCAAGACCTAAACCAAGGGTCCCGTAGCATAAAGTCAACGTTACAGAGCTGATAACATAATCTGAGTTTTCATTTGAGGTAATCTACTAGGAGTTTTGGTCAGTGAACAAATCCTAAACAACAAAAGCTCAAAAATTGGAAAATGAGCCAAACAAACTGTCTGATAAATGAACCGACAGTTCTGATAAGTCATAAATGACTTATAGTCGATGTCGAAAGGCTCAAAATACTAGAAATTCATGCAAATTAAGGAAATGATCTGGAAGGTCATTCCAATAGGCACTACTAAAAGGACTTTCGTCCACAAAATTCAATGGATAAAAAGATCACAAAAGCTCAAAGGGATAAGGTACTGGGCCCACATGCTCCGAGCACAACTTGCTAGATAACCTACAAGAAGAAATGACGCTTTGAAGGGATTTTTCCATAGGTATCCCTTTTCCAACCAACTTCCGCATTTCACTCTCAAACAACCAAAACTTTACCTCAACTACCAACTGGCCTCCAAATTAATAGAGGAAGGCTGATACATGCAAACTTGAACAAAGACACACTAATACCACACCAATACCAGTATAATATGAAAAATTATCGAAGACAAAGAAAAATAAAGGCATGAGTCATGCAACTAACTCCAAATCAAAATATAAGCTTCTTTTGACTTTTCAAAGTTGCTATCCACTCTAAACTAAGAATAAAGTCACCCGAGTCCTACCCACGCAACTCCATCACACTAATCTTGAAGAACTTAAGCCAATCCACTAAAAATTCATAATGGCAAGTATGAGAATAAGTCCATAAGGCACTACCAGGCACATGATATAAGTCAAATGGCCACCTTAGCTTTGATGACATCTTTGAAGGCCAACACGTAAAGGCTCAAGACTTGGTCACCCCGAGAGAACAAGGATACACAAGGAAGGATCATTTTGAGAATGACTTAAAGTTATCTCGTGTGTGGAAGGTTGCTTGGTGGCTTACATTGATGCTAACCCAAGAACCACAACCCTTGAAGTATGAACCATACTCGGTTTTTGGAGCATTGAAAAGGCATCATTCATTCAAGTTATAACATACCTTGGCTGCCCCTTATTAAGGGAATTTTATACATTACATATGGTGTATTTACACACCATGGCCACCCCTCTCATTAAGGGCAAAGAGGTCTTTTTATCTTTATTTGTAATATATTATAAATAGGCCCCCTTATTCTTATTTTCACTAGTTTTTAAAATGATGAATATGTAAAAGACTTCTTCTCTCTTTGAGAGTGTAACATCCTTAGTGTAGGGCTTGGATAAGCCATTAGTGTAGGGCTTGAAAAATCCTTTATTGATCTTTGCTTTGAAACGGTGGTTGTAAGGTGGAGTTGATTCCCTTAGCGGTCACCGTAAGAATTTGGTGCTTGTTAATGTGATTTGTAGAGGTTTTAGAGTTTGATATACTCTTTAGTTGCTACATTTCGTATTCTCTTTGTGTCAAGTTACCTATCCTTTATCATTTTCAATTTGTGTTTGCTTTTTGTATCGTCTTGTTGTCTTGTTGTTGTGCATTAAGGTGTGTTGTTGTATCTTATTTGCGGACTATTTTGTGTTGTAGATACCGTTCTGTTTCATTTGGTATCAAAGACATCGTTTATTTTATTCTAACAAGATCAATCTTGGGCTTGAGACTTGAAAACTACAAAAAAAAACTGAAAACTGAAATTTCCAGAAAATAGCAATCTGTTCGTGTTTGTGTTCTTGACCAAAATTGTGTTCTTGTTGTGTCTTGGCCGAGATTTGTTTGTTGTATGTCTAGATCTAGTAGTGTTCTTATTTTTTTTGTTGTTTCTAGTGTTAGTTTTCTTGTCCACTAATACTTTGAGTCTAGATCTAAACTTGAGCTTGAACTTGTTGAAAGTTGTTGTTGTGAACATAAGCTTGGCCAATTGTTGTTGTTCTTGTTTTATGGATTTGAAGTTGGCCGTGTTGATGTTGTTGTTATAGCTTGGCCGAAGGTGACCTTGTAGTTGGTGTTGGACTTGTTGTTGTCGTTCTTGAAATATTGTTGTTGTGTTCTTGTTGTTCTTCACCCTTTCATCTTTTGTAAACACAAGAAAAGTGAACTTTAAATCTACAAAAGGTGAAAGAAAAGTTGTAGTAGTTGTTGATGAAAAGGACTACTTCACATCACTCATAGACTTGACATCAACTTTTTTAACCATTTTTCCATATTTCAAGGAGCCTTGTTTTATGGAACTAGTACAAGTCAAATCTCACCTTTTGAGTTGAATTTGAAAAGAGTTACAAGACTTGTTCTTTCCCTCCAAATACTAATTTTCTTCCATTCCAAAATTATAAGGAATAAAAATTTCAAGAATGGTGATTAAAACTTGATAAAACTGAACCAATACGTGGCTGCCACATCATCACTGCTACTGTTCACACAATATTTTTGAGCTCAAAATTTTAGATTCTTAGTTTCATTTTTATTGTCCCTTAGTTTTGTTGTTGGTTCTAATACAAATTAGCAACTAGTAATCACCTACTTAGTTGTAGATTAGTTGTTTCTTTCGTGTCTTTGTTATTTATGTGCTTTTCTTATTTTTTTAACTCGTCGTAACTTCTTTGTTTTAAGTTCGTAAGTAGATTTTGTTTTGTGTCTTGAGTTGATCAAACAAGAATCTATTCTGGCCGCCAAGTAGAATTGACATCCTATTGACTACCAGAGTATAAGCAACTTTCAATATTCGTCGTTCCAATTGTGAGAATCACAAAGGTGAGTGAATACGAGTGTTAGTGAGAAGCTTTTACTACTGATCTTGTTTGTTCATTTTGTAGGTTCAAAAGGTGATATAAGGGGAATATGTCTTCGATGGCCGAGGATTAATGTGACTACAACATGGGAGATTATGGTTGTAGTGAGGGGTTTTATGGCTACGAAGTTGAGGGAGATTGCGTAGGCTATGAAAATAGCCATGATCGAAACTTGGGCAGATTTGAAAGTTACTATTTTGAGGGAGAAAATGAGGAGAATGAAGTGCCTAGTGCTTATGGTAACTTTGGAGATGATATAGGACCTCGTGATGGATCTTATGATAATGTTGGGGCATGTGAGGAGTCTTACACTTCTTACTCCGAACCTAGATTTGGTGTTAGGTATAACCCTTTCGTTTGCAAAACTTATGAGACATATGATGAGAGTACACGTGAGGAGTGTGAATATTCATATTCTCCACCTTGTAGTACTTCTTATCAAGGTTGATGTAGTGTGACTGGTTATACTAGCTATAGTGAAGGTTGTCCAATGAGAAGAAGAGGGTATCCATCTCCAAAACCAAGGGGTACTCGTATGCCTTACAATGTTGATCCAAGAAGGAGTGTATACTCTATAAAGGTGACCATTTGTGGGATACCAGGCTGCCTCGTTGTGTTAAATGATAGGTACTATAGAAACTACATCATTCCATCCATGGTTGACTACTTGAGGTTGTTTCGTGAGCCTTTACTTATTCCATACTTCTTGGATGGGTTTAAGGTTATCGAGAGGGTCAAGGTTGTCTTTTCCCAATTTGAATACCATGAGGAGGTGTGGTGCAATATTTTTCCATTGACATACGGTTATGTATGCTTAGGTTCCGATTGGTTTGCATAACATAGAGTTCCAAACGTGCAAAATTGGCCAAATATTGTAAGAGACCAATGGGGGAATTGCCTCATGACTTACTTGCTGCCCAAGCCATGAAGAGAAATGCCTACCTACTCCAACCTAAATTATTATGAGAGACAAAAGATTGAGAGGAGTAAGGGAGTGCAAGGTGGTAATCCGAGAGTGGAAAAGGAGAGGTTGTATGGAGCAAAGTGAGAGGATTACCACCAAACCATGCTAACATTGGTTGTCCTTCTATTTCTAAGGACATTTGTGTAGGTACCAACATGGCAAGCGAAGAAGAACAATCCCAAAAGGAAGTTGCTGCCCAAGCTTTTGGAGGACCTTCACACCATGACAAAGAAGAATCTACTCAAGGACTTCAAGGTAAAATGGCTAACTCTTACAGTTTTGTACATGTGAATGATAATTGTGTGGCTAGCAGCCCATTGAGTGTGAGTTGTAGCTTGCCTATATGTGAGTCTATTATTTCTTTTCCACTTGATGATGATGTACATGTTGTGAGTGTAGATACACTAGTTGATCCTATTGATGATCGAATCAACTCTTCTTGTAAGATCGATTTATGTCCACCTAGTGTTGAAACCATTATGTTGAATGAAAGTTCATTATCTTCTGAAATTTGTGTTGATCAACTTATGTGTGAAAATTACCCACCACTTGAGGATGTGTATGATGTAATTAATGAACCTCAAGTGTATGATGATGTTAAAACTGTTGATCAAAGGAATAGGAGTGAACTCGAGAGCTATTCTTGGGATAATCTTGCACTTGAAATCTCTTTGAACCTTGATATTGATCTTTTAGAGAGTGATGAACGTGTTTGTTCCAAATCTTCCCATAAAATAGATCATGCTCTCTTTAGGTATAATGTCTTGTTTGAAGATGATATAACTACTCCTACTGAACCTAGTGGTGAAAATAATGGTATAGCTTGCCTTAGAAGCTATAGCCGATATGCTAACCCACTATGGTGTGACAACATTTTACTAAATATGGAAATCACTTCTTGGAAGATGAAAGTACTCTTAAGGGTAAGGGATGTGTAGTCTTGGAAACTACTTCTCTTTCTACTTTGTGTGATTTTATTGTTGAGAGTACTCATGGTGATGATTGTGAAACTAGTAGTGAGTACACACATGAGGGCACCTTAGTAGAAGAAGACTTGAGTAATACCTTTCTCTACTCTCTATTTGCTTTGGATAACATGTATGCTATTATAGAAAGTACACCATTTAGTTTGGTTAGAGACCACGGGAAAAAGGAGTGTTGTCTAGACCTGTGTCTATGGCCACTCTTCCTGTTTGACCCCGGTGCCAAATATAGATTTTATGATGATGGGGCATCCAACTTGTTGCTTGGTTTACATGAAAATCAAAGTATCACTTTTGGTAAATTCCATAACCAAATACTTTGTGCATTTTTCATTAATTATTTAATATTTAGTTCAAGGGATACTTGGTTATATTTTAAATATGTGCAACCTTGGAATGTTGAGGTGATTTGTTGTGCTAACCCTAACCCTCATTCCATGAGGAGTTTGTATTTGTGTGTCCTTTCTTTGGTTTTGCAAGGTTTGGATTCGAGGTCGAATCCTTTTCAAGATGGGGAGGATGATACGAGTCAAATGGCCACCTTAGCTTTTGATGACATCTTTGAAGGCCAACACGTAAATGCTCAAGACTTGGTCACCCTGAGAGAACAAGGATACGCAAGGAAGGATCATTTTGAGCATGACTTAAAGTAATCTCGTGTGTGGAAGGTTGCTTGGTTGCTTACATTGATGCTAACCTGAGAACCACAAGCCTTGAAGTATGAACCATATCAGTTTTTGGAGCATTGAAAAGGCGCCATTAATTCAAGTTATAACATACCTTGGCTACCCCTTCATTAAGAGAATTTTATACATTACATCTGGTGTATTTTACCAACCCACATTGTCTAACCAAATCCAATTTTCTCTCGATACGTTCCTTAAAAAATCCGATTCGGGCGGATTCTTCCCCCAACTAACGAAGAGATCTTGGCGGAATTGCCACATATGAAATTGAGCACAGTTTTGCAAAGAAATAGCCCACTTGTTTCTCGAGAAGAGATGAGAAACATGCTCAATATCATTTGATTGAATAGTTGACCCATTCCCTTGTTGTTTAAAGAAACCCTCCACTTCAATTGGTATTTTTTCACGAAAAATAGACATGAGATAAGAAATCCAGTGTTTCACTAAGATTTCGAATAGCGGTCCCGAATTCAAGTTGATTCTATTTTGACTCTTCCTCAGAGAAAGACGATCAAACAATATGGCCGCCCCTCTCATTAAGGGCAAAGTGGTCTTTTTATCTTCATTTGTAATATATTATAAATAGGCCCCCTTAGTCTTATTTTCATTAGTTTTTGAAATGATGAATATGTAAAAGACTTCCTCTCTCTTTGAGAGTGTAACATCCTTAGAGTAGGGCTTGGATAAGCCATTAGTGTAGGGCTTGGAAAAGCCTTTATTGATGTTTGCTTTGAAACGATGGTTGTAAGGTGGAGTTGATTCCCTTAGCGGTCACCGTAAGAATTTGGTGCTTTTTAATGTGATTTGTAAAGGTTTTAGAGTTTAATATACTCTTTAGTTGCTACATTTCGTATTCTCTTTGTGTCAAGTTACCTATACTTTATCATTTTCAATTTGTGTTTGCTTCTTGTATCGTCTTGTTGTCTTGTTGTTTGGGTTAAGGTGTGTTTTTGTATCTCATTTGTGGACTGTTTTGTGTTGTAGATACCGTTCCGTATCAGCACACATATGAAGATAACAAAGGTCTGCAATCTATGCTGACACTAAAACTAGTCTAGATACCATCAAAACTGGAATCTAAGAGTACGAAGCACAACTACTAACCTCTAAATGATCAACCAGGATGCTCCATTAATTGAGGATGAAGTTAATGTTGAATCCAGCTAAAGCATACTACTCCTACTAAGTAGATCATCTAAAATCTCAGCAATACTAAAAACTGAGGTCAAAGCGAAGAAATCAACACCATGCCAACGGGCTATCATCCTAAACACTGATCAACCACAATCCATTCAAACTAAAGAAGACCAAGTAGGTGGACACAGGTAGGCTTAGTCGGCCAATAGATAAAACCCCAACCAAGACAAATTTAAAAACAAAGGTTGCGCCCAAGCTCTAAAACTTGCCACTGAAATCTAAACTCCAAGGCTGAATCGCTCCATCTCAACTATCCAAACTAAACATAAAGATGGACAAGTATCCATACTACAAATCCGACGTAACCTCTAAATCCCCATCCCAAGGCGTCAAGTTTAAAATTGAACCAACAAGCATGAATTAAGGTCAAATACTCAAATCATCCTTACTATCCAAATCATACATATCCCTACTAAATAATACCGGAACCAAAACTGAAACATAGCTGAAGAACAAAATTACAATGGGGGATAAGTCACTGACAGAAAACACAAGTAATTAACTCCATATTTGCTGAAGGAATGAACCATCAAAGTATACTGAAAAATCCACCAACGCTACAAACTGCACTAGTAATAACCAAAAATCTGAAAACTTGGAGAAATGCAACGTTAGCTAGAAATTGATTAATCCAATACTTCATCTTGACAATGAATACTCAATTTACCAACTTCGGAAATGGTCACAGGAAAGATAAGCTATCTCAAACTCTTTACTCCACTAAAATAAGAACCACATCATCGTAAGAATGGAGTATCCAACTCCACATTAATACTAAGATCAAAGCTATCACCAGGAGAAAGAACCAGCAAGCTTGAAAGAAAAATCGAAGACCTCTTGACATCAAAACCTCTATCTAGCAATGAACTAGCATAATATAAAGATGAACCCATACTAGTAAACCTCAAAGACAAGCTACATAACCCAATCGCCAACTCTAGAACCATAACAGGACCATGAAAGGTCAAGTTAACTTTACAGCCATACTCTACTCCACAACCGATCTAGCATATCAACCAGAAGGCAAAATGATCAACCTCGCCTCACTATATGAGAGAAAACATCCAACCAAGCAAGATGCCCAAGTCAATGAATAAGAACCACGATGAGGGGAATTCTAACTAGATAATGATGGACAAACCATATACCAAGAAAGTATCGATTAAAATCAAATATTGACAATAATAATAACAGTAATATAAACATCAATATAAGGAATAGGTGGTACCAAAAATGAAAATCAATAGCAAGTACCACTTTAGGGCCATAAGAAGGCCAATATGCCAAGGTAAATAGGACTGAAACTCAGATGCTACACCCATAGGGGAAATATAACTACTAATCCACTCTATTCACCACTAAAAGAAATAATCTATGGGGGTAGTCATATAATATAAACTTTATCTCAAAGGACACAACAATTGATAGAAACTTACCAAGGTATACAATTATTGATGGGTGTGAGACTCCAATACACACAAATGAAAAGTTAAAGGCAGTATAAGAAGGTGTACCTATTACGTTGATTTTTGAAGTCACAAGCCTGATGTGCCCGAGGAAAAATAAATCTGAATGGGTCCAAACTTAGACTGAGCATCTGAATCATCAACTAAGGTGCTAACACACTATCTCTATCTGGAGGTGACACAATACCACAAGTTGATCTGAATCAGATGAGGGACAAATAATCCCATGTCATAGAAAACCCTTAAAGCCCTAACCTAGTGAGAAATACAAGATGACCCTATTTGGCTAACCAACTAAAGTTGAGGGCACTCCATACTAAAATGGCTATGCTTTCTACAATCATAACACACCTCAAGGGCTCCAAGCTGGCGGGGACCATATGCTAACTCTATCTGAGCAACCAACTCATGCCTGGGGCACTCTCTAGACCAATGTCCAATTTTTTCACAACTAAAACAAACCCCTAGAATATTATAAGATATTGACCCTCTTGATCTAGAATGGCTTCTATGTCTTAAATACCTTTATAGAATACTCCACAAGGTCCAACAAGAACTATGCCTATTGTGATCAACACGACTTATCTAAGAGCCAGATAGCCTAGACACTACATGCATAGAACTGAAAGGCTACAAGTACAGTTGAGCACTACCAGGAAGATCATCACTTTTGGATGGAATACCAATAGCACTGTACTATGACATGGTCTCTTACCGTCACCTCCATAAGTCTCAATACATGCTCTATCAATTTTCCTCGCGTGATCAACAACCAAAGAGAAAGCCGACCCGACTTCTATCAAATGCTCTAATGCTAAATAGAGTGTCAATGATAATCCTCTAATAAATCCATGCATTATATCATGCTCTGAAGCCAACTCAAGTAACTCAATCTCATACTCTAAAACTGACAAGGAACTCTACTGAACGCCAACTTGGCCTAAGAACTTCTCGATGAATTGGATGTCATCCCTTGCTGTGAGGTATACATAAAAAGACTTAGGATCCCTAATGCTGAATCTCAAAAGGATGAAGTAGTCATGAACTCCACTAGAGCCTAGGTTAGCCCAAAATCCTCTGATTGATATTGAAGATCTTCGATAACCACCCCTGACTCCCTTGTCCAATGCTACACTAAAGCTCTAGATATGCATATTAAAGTCCCATCCGTATCTATCAATGACTTCACATCATCTATTTGGGATAGAATAGAGTTAAGGATTGTACTTGAGGCTTATAGAAATATGGACATACGATAACTAATCAAGAATAGAATTTCCTAATAATGACTTGTAGCCTCCTTAAGATAGGATATGGATGTCTCTTCCCCAATTCGTAGGACTATACTAGACACTTAGCTTTTGTACCAACACATCAGTAAACCTAGGCTCTAATACCAATTTGTCACGACCCAATTTCTCAGGTCATGATGGCACCTACTTAACCTACTAATAAGTAAGCCAACCCTTAGTTCAAAACAACTAGTAATGGACTACCAAAAGAAATAAAAGAAGAATGTGGAATAAATATAGTAAAAGACTGAAGTACATAAAATATTTCAGAAACCTGGTAGAATTGATACAAAAGCTTCTAATAGAATGAGTCTACAAATGAAGTGCTAAATAAATATACTGATACAACCCATCTCTAATACCACATAGAGATTAGTATAGTACATAAGAGGGAGAATAGTAAATGTCATAACCCAAACCAGGTCCTAGCCATGACGAGTATCTCAAGTCCTCATGGATCAAAAATCATCCCCTGCACCTAAAAAAATCAAACACATCATCCCCCAAGGTTGGATAAATTCTAAAAATATAATAGATATCGTGCAATAAGCTTAAGTAAGTTCAAAGCATGTCTATAATCCTATAACCGATGATCGGCCAAACAACCGACCGACACCGCCTAACAACCACAATATTTCAAACAAACCCTTCTAAACAACGAACCAAAACTAAATATAAATAAAGTTTCTAGACACGCCCCCGACTATAGGAAAAAAAAGTTTAAATAGCCTAAGACATAAGAGACCAAAACATGAAATGTAAACTTCTAATGTATGAAAGCTCACCACTTCAATGTTAACGCACAAGCTAATCCCTAATCCTAGTCACTGAGTAGGAGGAGTAAAAGTATGACCAATTCTTATATTGCGTGGAGATACAGCATATGAAGATGGTTAGCGGGGTGAACACTAGCACGATACTCAGGGATAAGGATCACATAATTACATGATTAACAATTTCAAGTCACTCAAAATTCAATGCATATAATTGAATGAATGCACATATACATATATATCATATGCCAGGATATGGAACAAGGCTAAACATGTACTTTAAAACTTTAACCTAGATTGTGTAGATCAACCGTCATATAGTAATACCTACTGGCTATATGGGCCCTAGTTCTCACTCCCTGGTCGATCCCCAGTGCGTGTAGCCACACGAACCAGAGAAAATCATATATATATATATATTAACACAACCCAAACCGAGGCCTTGTTGTAATGGGCATGCCAAGTCCAACTAGGACCGGAGACCACCCCTATTACCCAACCCAACCTACAAACACATACTTTGAGTCGGATAAATTCCGAACATATAAAAAGATAGCATTTTGCACAATTCTAGACTTTGGGATAGGTCCATAAATTTGACCAACCCAAGCAAGTCCAACTATCCAATACCCAACCAATAGCCATATCAAAACCAAAACAACAACCAAGTATGATTCCATAACATAATTGGATGGAACAATCATAAATACAACCAAACGGTAATAGGCCCAATTCCAATGCCAATACTAAGGCTGAAAGCCCACACCGCCTATACCAACCTATAGTAGTCCTACAAAGCCTCTAACCAAAAATAAAATAATATTCGGTGGGTACATATCCCCAACCATAGCAAAAACCAATGTATATAAAATAACCAAAGTATGTAAAACCTTTCATGACATGAAATAGATCCTTCAAGAATATGGAAGCTCACTACTTCAATCCAACCTAGCTAATCCCGAATCAGATCACTAAGCAGAAGGAGTAGAATGGTTGGTTCCTACATCACATGTGGATACGGTCACCTGAAGATGGGTTAACGGGTGAACACTAGCATGCACTCAGGGTAAGTATAACATAATGCCAATATTTAAAACCAAGTAAGCCAACCATATGCATTCACAACCATACATACACATATACCCATGTTGGGAAAAGGAATCAGGTTTAGTATACCTTTAAAACCATTAACTTGGGTATGTGTAGCTTACCCGTCCTAGAACCACCCATGGGCTATATGGGTCCAGTGTAATCCCCTGAGCGGGCCCTGATGCGTAAAGCTATAAAAATAGGAGATACTATAGGAGTAGGGGATTCTAGATTACCCTTGCTCTGCATGATACATATGTACAAGTGTACTTAAGGGATTCCCGTGTACGTTGTAAGTATCATATATGGTTTCCATGAACAATCCTCATATCGGTAAACATGAGTTTCTAGTGTCCGTCTATTGGACTCATGCATTCACGTTTAGCTATCACACTACACCATTATAGCCCAATTAAAACCATTATAACACAACTAAACCACCATTCCATTTATTATTAACTAAGTCTATAAGTAATGGTATCGTCATATCGACTATAGCTTGCAAGCAATGTCCTTAGCCATCCATTTTAAGAAGAACGGATTCTCATATACCCATAGATTACATTATTAAGTTTACTTGAGGGAATCCCATGTACCCCACTAGTGATTATTATTATGTTTGCTTGGGGTATTCCCTTGTACCCCCATAAGGCTTTCAATTAGACCAACCATAACTACCAAGACCTACCATTTAACCATTCCAATCAATTTAAACCCTCTATACCATTTAGGGTTCAATGAAAGTCCAACAATTTAACCAAAAACATTCTCATAGGCATTTTATCAAACAAGTTGGGGGCATAGTATTTTCAAACCCAAGACCATGTACCAATTAATCATTCCTATGTAACCAAATGTTCAAACCACTATAATAATATGAAAACCATAAGTAAAAGACATGGGAAAACATAACCAACCATTGTAACCAAATCCCCCAACATGTATTTGAAAACCCAAAACCATACAACATTTATTCCATGAAAAAATTCATAAAATATGCCTTTTAGTTGGAACTAACAATGAGGGAGGAGTACATACCTTAGATTACGAAGATAACGGAGATAAATCTTCTATGTAAGCCCTAAATTGATCCTATTGATGAAACCCTAGCCTTCCTTAACCCAAGAGACTTTAGAGAATTTAAGTTGCAAATAGGTTAAATGATGTCCCAAGAGTGTTATAACTCATGGGGCCTTAAGAGGTTTAGAGGGGAAATGGTTAGATTACCTCTAACTTAAAGTACTTAAAATTCCTGCAGGATGGTACGATCACCCCACCCCAACCATACCCTAGGGTACTAGTGGTACCATTAACTCATACCTTAGGCCTCTTATTGGACCCTAACAGTGTCCAACATATGACATCCCAAGACAAACCGTGCCCAACCTACGATTAGTACCATGAAATTATACCCTAAGAAGAATAAAATCACCTAGACTGAACTTAGGGCAACATACGATTGACACCTTCCCATTTGTACCCTAACGTATGACTTGTATGTTCAAACCCTACCTTGGACAAAAACCATCCAATTCACACTGGTCACCATACGATAATGACCCACCAAATTGTACCACATCATACAACTAGTACCCCAAGTCGTATAATGTCCAGAATCCAAAAATGAAGAAATTTTCTAAGGGTCAAAACCAGGGTATTTCAGTCTCCCCTACTAAGATCATTTATCCCTGAATGATGGATAAGGTAGTACAACCACGAATTACACCCCAATATAACCATTCCAACCTTAGAGTTAGAAAACAAATATGGAAGGAAATAAACCTTCTTTTAACCAAGTTAGAACAAAGATGTGATAAAAAAACACATACCTTCCACATGAATATCCAGAGCAAAAAACAAATGCAGATACTTGTACTTTATGTCCTCTTTCTCTTCTACAGTAGCTTCTTCCACCTTGTGGTTCTACCATAAAACCCTAATAGATGCTACATCCTTGGTCCGCAATCGACGAACCTACCAATCCAAGATCTCAATTGGGATTTCTTCATAAGACAGAGAATCTGACATACCCAATCCTTCCAAAGGAACAACCGATGAAGAATCACTTATACACTTTCTCAACATAGAGACATGGAATACTGGATGAATGGACCTCAAACTATAAGGAAACTCTAATTCATATGCAACATTACCAACCTTCTTCAAAACTACATAAGGACAAACATATCAGGGGCTGAGCTTCCCCTTTTTCCCAAACCGTATTACTCCCTTCATGGGAGATACCTTTAGGAATACCTAATTCCCAACCTTAAACTCCAAGTCCCTACGCGTTACATTCGTATAGGACTTTTAGCAACTTTGGGCATCCTTAATCCTATCCTGAATTACCTTTACCTTTTCCATAGCCTAATAAACCAAATCTAGGCCAAATATATCTGTCTCACCAAGGTCAAAACACCCAATAGAAGATTTATAGCTTCCACTATACAATGCCTTAAAAGGGGCTACCCCAATGATAAAATGATAGTTATT
The DNA here is from genome assembly GCF_002878395.1 of Capsicum annuum. Classification (NCBI taxonomy): domain Eukaryota; kingdom Viridiplantae; phylum Streptophyta; class Magnoliopsida; order Solanales; family Solanaceae; genus Capsicum; species Capsicum annuum. The sequence continues at coordinate 90,042,778 of NC_061117.1, read as the reverse complement.
ATTGTAAGAAAACTCTACAAGAGGTAGATACTCAACCCAATTACCATCATAATCAATCACACATGCATGAATCATATCTTCCAATATCTGAATAGTCCTTTCTGCTTGCCCATCCTTCTGCGGGTGAAAAGCAGTACTCAAACTAACCTTAGTACCCAACCCTTTTTGAAATGACCACCAAAAGTGAGATGAAAATTGCATACCACAATCAGAGATAATAATAATAATAGGTACCCCATGTAGCTTCACAATCTCATAAAATTACAACCTGACATAATCCTCAGCCAAAACGTTAGTCCTCACTGGCAAAAAGTAAGCCGACTTTGTCATCTATCCACAATGACCTAAACCAAATCAAATTGGTTCTAAGACCGAGGAAGACCAGTAATGAAATCCATGTTGATCACTTCCCATTTCTTTTTAGGAAATTCAATTTCCTTATAAAAGCCTCCAGCCCTCATCTGCTCAACTTTCACTTGTTGACACACCAAATATTTGGCCATAAAATCAGCCACATCCTTCTTCATACGATTCAACCAATACATCTCCTTGAAAGCATGATATATTTTTATCAAATCGAGATGAGCAACATAGCACAATTCATGCGCCTCATCCAATACCCTTTCTCACAAACCATCGATGTTAGGAATATATAACCCCTCTTGGTACCATAAGGTACCATCACCACTAATCTCAAATACCATTACCTTTTGCCCACCTACATCACTCTTGATTTTCATCAATACAATATCTAGCATTTGCTTCTCCTTTATCTCTGCACTAAGAGATGACCGAACCACTTCCAGTACTAATACACGACCATTCTCGAAGTCCAAAAGGCGAACTCTAAGATTTGTCAAGCGGTGAATATCCTTCACCAACTCCCACCTCTCCTTATCAATAAGAGCTAAACTCCCCATAGATAACCTACTAAGCGCATCAATAATAATATTACCCTTACCTGGATGGAAGTAAAGACTTATTTCATAGTCTTTGAGAAGCCCAAGACACATCCTCTGCCTGAGATTAAGCTCTTTCTGAGTGAACACATACTGTAGACCCTTATGATCTAAGAAGATGTCTACATACACTCCATACAAATAGTGTCGCCAGATTTTCAATGCAAACACCACAACTAACAATTCTAGATCATGAGTTGGATAATTCCTCTCACGCACCTTCAACTTCCTAGAAGCATAGGCAATCACCTTGCAATGCTGAATCAAAACACAGCCAAGTCCCACCTGGGACGCATTACAGTAAACCAAAAACCCCTCATTGCCTTCAAGCAAGGTCAAATTAGAGATGAAATTAGCTTATCCTTCTGCTTCTCGAAACTACCCTTACAAGCATCCAACCAAGAGAACCTTACCTTTTTCTGAGTCAACTTAGTCAATGGGGAATATATCATCAAAAAACTCTCCACAAACCCCTTATAGTAAATGGCCAAACCCAAGAAACTCTAAATTTTGGTTGGAGTCATAGGTCTAGGCTAATTCTTAACCACTGCCAGCTTTTGTAGATCCACCATGATCCCCTCACTAGAAATAATATGACCCAAAAAAATGATAGAGTTCAACCAAAATTCACATTTAAAGAATTTGGCATACAACTGTTACTCCTTCAGAGTCTACAACACAACACAGAGCTGAATGGGTATGATCTACCTCACTCTTAGAGTACACAAAAATGTCATCAATGAACACAATGACAAGCAGATCCAAAAATTGACAGAATACCCTATTCATCAAATCCATGAATATCGCTGGGCATTAGTCAAACTAAATGACATAACCAAGAACCCAAAGTGCCCATACCAGGTACAAAAAGCCATCTTAGGGATATCCACCTCACTAATCTTAAGCTGATGATACCCAAACTGAAGATTTATCTTTGAAAAGAATTTGACACCTTACATCTGATAAAAAATGTCATCTATCCTTGGAAGAGGATACTTATTCTTAACCATCACCTTATTCAACTATCAATAGTCTATACACATCCGAAGTGAACCACCCTTTTTATGCACGAATAACACCAGTGCACCCAACAGGAATACACTAAGAAGGATGAAATTCTTATCTAAAAAGATCTTTCAATTGCTCCTTGAGTTCTTTTAACTTACTGGAGCCATTCTATAAGGAGGAATATATATTGGATGAGTGTCCAGAACCAAATTAATCCCAATCTTAATCTCCCTATTCGGAGGAACACCAGGTAGATCACCTAAAAAGACCTCAGGAAACTCATACCAAATGTAAAGAAGGACCTTCTGAGTTAGAGTCTTCAACTCAGACCAAATGATAGAGACACCCTTTAGATATTAACCTCCGAGCTCTAAGATATGATATAAACTTCTCGTTAGAAGCTAGGGAACCACCATCCCATTTAATAACCGGTTCACCAAGGAACTTGAAGACAACCTTATGGGTTCGAAAATCTAAGGATACGTAGCACTATGTAACCAATCCATCCCTAGAATGACATAAAAATCCACTATATCTAATTTAAACAAATCTAACAAAGTCTCCTTACTATCAATGGGGAATATTTTAGCAACCTATAGACTATTTTAGCAACCACAAAGTCACCTACTAGGGTAGAAATAGAAAAAGGATCCAAAATAAACTCCAGATAAAAACCAAAATACACAACTAAAAATGGGGTAACATAAGAGAGACTGGACCCCGGATCAAGTAAATAATACACATCATGATAAAACAGTTGTAACATACCATTTATGACATTAGGTAATGCCTCAGACTCTTGTCAGGATGCAAGAGCATAACCTATTCCATCCTGTGCTGACCCAGAAGAAAAAAATAGATGCAGAAGCAGCATCCCTGGGTACAGGATCAAATAAAGAGGCAACCAGAAACTTGTTTGCTCTCGAAGCAACCTTACCAATCGGATAATTTCTAAGCATATGGCCTGGATAACCATATTTGAAATACCTGTCCCTCCCCTCACCATAGAATCCCCAATGCAACCTACCACAAAACCTACCAGGAGGATATGATAATACTGACTGTGCCTCACTAGCATGAGATTGGGCACCCTGTGCCCTGAAGTTATCACCAACCTAGTGACGTCTATCTCCTAACTACTTTGGGCAGGGAGCACTAGCTGTAGAGAAAGAACTAGAACCCAACCCCCTACTTCTTTTTTGGCCACTTACTACTATCCCAACCACTTGCCTATTGACCACCCTACTCAGAGAACCTGAACTTCTTACCCTTCCTTTCCCCTACCTCAACCTACTTTCTTTGTTTCCTTTTTCACCTATTGCATATGATCAAACAACCTAGAGATATCCATGTCCTTGATTAGCAATATAGTCTTGCTTTCAAGGATCAACACACGAGAAAGTCCTGAAGCAAACTTTCTCATCATGGCCCTTATATCAGATACTATTTCGAAGCATAACAGCTGGTGAAGGTTTAAGGCATACTCCTTGACCGACATCTTCCCCTATTTTAGATTAACAAATTTTTGTCTTCACTTCCCTCAACTCTTGAGGAAAGAAATAGTCTAAAATTGTATTAGATAAGGTTTACCATAGAGATGACTCATCAACCTCACCCTTTGCCTAATCCCATTCCTCTACCATTGGTACACTATATCCTTTAGCTTATAGGCATAAAAATTCACCTCTTTCATATTCATGGACTGTATGACCCTAAAGATCTTTGCCATCTCATCTAAAAAATCTTGAGGATCCTCCTCCACCTTAACACCACTAAAAGTTAGAGGACTCAACCTCATAAATTGGCCAACCCTTGTGGCCATAGAAAATGCAATACCAGATACACCATGCTCAACCAAAGAAGCTACCAGCTGAGCAATCACATGAATGGACTGACAAAATTCTGCATTCATCACAGCTACCTAAGAAGCCTAAGGAGGACTAGAAGAAACTGGTAAAACTCCCAAGAAATCATGGACGAGACCCATAGACTAGGTATGGATCCCATGAATAGAGCGCGTCCCATCAAAATTATCCCTAGTTGGGATAAACGAGTTTTCTTGCGCATCAGATCATCGAGCCATGATATAAAAGGCGATAAAATAAGGATTAGAGAAGATTTCTAAGGTATAGATTCCAAGCTCAAAAAAATAATACAAAGAAATAGAACCATTCCTAAATGCCTTATATCCTCTCCCTTGTGAGTGTGGTGCACTACACACCTTTAAAAGAGACTCTACTTGACACGACTTTGTGGACTCCAAATTGACCATGAACCTAAAGCTCTGATACTAACTTGACATTACCCAAACTGGGGCCTTGTCGTAATGGGCATCCCAAGTCCAACCAAGATTAGGGACCACATCCGTTACCCAACCCAACCTCCAAACACATACCCTAAGTTAGATGAATTTCAAATATATAATTAAATAGCATTTTGTACAATTCCAGACTTTGGGATAGGTCCATAACCGTGACAAACCCAAGCAAGTCCAACCATCCAATATCCAACCAATAACCATACCAAAACAAAAACAATAACCAAGTATGAGTCCATACCATAATAGGATGAAACAATCATAAATATAGTTAAACGGTATCAATGCCAATACTAAGGCTGATACCACTATCGACACTACCCATACAAACCCATAATAGTCCCACAAAGCTATAACCAAAAGTAAAACAATATTTGGTTTGGAAATTCACCCCACCATAGCTAAAACCAATGTCTATGAAATAACCAAAGTATGTAAAAGCATCCATGACATGAAATAAATCTTTCCAAAATACGAAAGCTCACTACTTCCAATGAACCGAGATGATACCAAATAGGATCTCTAAGAAGGAGGAGTAGAATGATTGGTTCCTGCATTGCGTGTAGATACAGTCACCCGAAGATGGGTTAGTGGGTGAACACTAGCACGTACTTAGGATAAGGATAATATAATTCCAACCTTTAAAACCAAGTAAACCAACCATATACATTTACAATCATAAAAATATATATAAATATGCTGGGAAAGAAAACCGAGTTTAGCATGCCCTTAAAACCATTAACTTGGGTATGTGTAGCTTAATCGTCCTAGTACCCATAGGCTATATGGGTCCAGTGTAACCCCCTGAGTGGCCCTGATGCATGTAGGCACACGAATTGGAGATACCATAGGAGTAGGGGATTCCCAAGTACCCTTCGCTCTCCATGATACATGTGTACAAGTGTACTTAAGGGCTTTTTGTGTACCCTATAAGTATCATACATGGTCACCATGACCAATCCTCATGTCGACAAATATAAGTTTCCAATGTTCGTCCATCGAGCTAACACCTTCATGGTTAGCTATCACACCCTACCATTATTAGCCAATTAAACCATTACCACACAACAAACCACCATTCCATTTAGTATTAACAAAGGCTATAAGTAGTGGTATCTCCATACCGACTATAGCTTGCAAGAAATGTCCTTAGCCATCCTTTTTAAGAAGAAAGGATTCCTATGTACCCATAGATTATATTATTAAGTTGACTTTAGGAAATCCCATGTACCCCATAAGTGATCATTATCATGTTTTCTTGGGGGATTCCCTTGTACCCTACAAGGCTTTCAATTAGACCAACTATAACCACCAAGACCTTACCATTTAACCATTCCTAACCATTTAAACCATTTATATAATTTAGGGTTCCATTACCAAGTGATATGGTGCATAGTTCAATAAAAGTCCAACAATTTAATAAAAAATATTCTCATAGGCATTTTATCATACAAGTTGGGGGCATAGTATTTCCAAAGCCAAAACCATGTACCAATTAACCATTCCTATGTAACCAAATGTTCAAACCACCATAATAATATAAAAACCATAAGTAAAAGACATGGGAAAACCATAACCAACCATTGTAACCCAAAACCCCCAATATGTATATAAAAACACAAAACCATACAATATATTTATTCCATGAAAGCAATTCAGAAAACATGCCTTTAGTTGGAACTAACAATGAGGGAGGAGTACATGCCTTAGATTACGAAAATGACGAAGAGAAATCACCCTTGTAATCCGTAAATTGATCCTATTGATGAAACCCTAGCCTTCCTTGACCCAAGAGCCTTGAGAATTTAATAGTGTTTTAAGAGAGTTTAAGTGATTATAAATAGTTTAAATGATGTCCCAAGTGTGTTATAAGTTGTGGGGCCTGAAGAGGTTAAGAGGCAAAATGTCCATATTACCCTCAACTTAAATTGCTTAAAATTCCTGCAGGATGGTATGACCACCCCACCCCAATCGTACCCTAGGGTATGATTAGTACCATTAACTCATATTTTAGGCCTCCCTTTGGAACCCAACACTGTCCAACATATGACCTCCCAAGCTAAATCGTGCCCAACTATATGATTAGTACTATGAAATTGTACCCTAGGCAGAATAGAATCACCTAGACAACTTAGGGCAACATACGATTGATACCTTACCATTCATACCCTAACATATGACTTATATGTTCCAACTGTACCTTAGACAGAAACTATCCAACCCACACTGTTCACTATACGACCATGACCCACCAAATTGTACAATGTCATACGACTAGTACCCCAAGTCGTATGATATCTAAAATCCAAAAATTGAGAAAATTTCTAAGGGTCAAAACCCAGGGTGTTTCATATATGCACAGGGACTCAAACCATCCAATCATATACTAAGGTGACATAATCACCCCATCATGTGATGATTTAAGGGAGACTCGAACGTCCCTAATAATGTTATAATAATGAGGGGAACTCAAACCTAACTGGTCACTTTGACCCCTGTATCGGTAAATGTAATTTCTAGTATCGGTCACTTGGACCTCCACTTCACGACTCAGCTACACAATTAAAGCCTAATTAAAATATTTATCACACAATTTCATTCGTTGAACCATAATACACATTTAGGCATACATTGTTGGTATCATCATGCCAACTACACTTGAAAACTAACCACAACATGCCAAAACCATTACATCACTTCGGGGGTTCATAACCCCCTTGGTTCAATTTTACAAATTCTCATATTTCTCAGAGTTAAACATCTATTTCACATTATGAGGTTAGGGTCATAACCACTTCAAAAGTCACAAGTTTAGGAAAATCATAACTCCCTACTTCATTCACCATACCTGTGCACCCACAAGTTCAAAATTATATTTTAAGCACAAAAAGTCATATGAAAACCATGGAAAACCATTGTTCATCATTAAGCATTCAAAAACCCCAACCATTGTTTCAAAACCAACATCAATATCTCATAAACAATACTTTAAAATATATGCCCTTGATAAATTAACAATGAGAGAAGAGTAACATTCCTTAAATACTAAGAAATTTGGAGAGAAATCAAACCGTGATCCCTCAGATGACCAACTTAATGAAACCCTAGCTTGACTTTCTTGAGGGAATTTAGAGAACCTTTTTGAGTGTATGAAAATTTACTTAGATTTGTTTCTGATTGATAATGACATCCTAAAGGGGTTATAAGACATGGGTTTTAATTTGTGTACGAGAAGAAATATTCATAATGCCCTTAACTTAAAAGCTGACAAAGTGTCGTCATTGACTATAAGTCAACTATTGACTCGTAGTCACTCCTTCTAACTCATCACAAAAATTCATAACCAAGACAATTTCTAGGATCCCCACACACAGTTGACCTTATGACTCACTGATACCACTCATAATTAGACCCTACGACTCCTAGGGTCCAGTCTTAGTCAACATAAAACCTAATTGGGTAAACATAGGACATCCTACTAATTACACCCAATGACTCATAATAAATCCTTACGGCTTCTAGTGAGCCACTCTTACTCAAAGTAAAACTTAGCTACTTAATTTACGACTTATCCCAATGACCCATCAGGACACTCTACGACTTTTAGAGTCCAGTCATAACCAAGAAAGTGAGATTAGAACTCAAAAAATTTTAAAAACCCTAAAACCTGGAGCATTACAATAAAACTCCAAACACCTAAAGCTCACCATACGTCTCTATAGTACCCTAGGTTTTGAACTCTGAGATTTTATTACAAAATTGAACACTGCTCAGGAAATGAATCACGTGATGAGTAGTTATCACTCGTCATGAGTCATATGGTGCTACTCATTGCCTGACCAGTTGATGCGGGAAAAATAAGAGAAACATGAAACAATTCCAAAACAGTCCACTAATCTGAAGAAGTTGAGGACTAAGATGGAGACCACTCTCGGATTCACTACAACCACACAATAACGAGATAAAGAGGCGTATTTTCAACACCAAAACAGACACAATACACAATGAACAAGATGAACACAATGATTACAAAATTCAGATTCAACATAGACATAAAACAGTCCACTACAAATCTGAAATGTAAAGATAGATAGATAGACGAAATGAGGCAATAATATTAACAACCCAAGAATTGTTACACTCTTGGACCTTTAATACTACACACAACACTAACCTATCTCCTACATAGGAACAAGGGGGACCTTGATCTCTCAATGCACCCAACGTTTCCAAGCATTCATCCAACACGAGAGATTCCACCCCCAAGTTGAAAATCCTAGTTACATGGATTTCGGCTATGGGGGCCTTTCTCATAAGAGAGAAATGTTTTTAACTGTGATACAACATCAATAGTCAACCAAGTCTAATGAATGAAACCCTAGAAGGTTGTATTTATAGTGTATTACAAGAATAGTGTGAAATGTCCAAAAGGACCCCTTAGTCAAAGTCTTCAAGTGGGCTCCCTTGGAGTGCATTGTATGGACTGATTTTGGAGCCTATTTAGGCCTTCCTTTGCACTTCACATGTACACTCCAAGTCTTGGGTTAATTCACTCTCGCACTCACCCACCTTCGTGGTTGTACCCGTAGCATCCTCCCCTTCTTGAAAAGGATGACGAACATCAATAAACAATGAGCATGGGCTGAGACAACTCCTACCATACCCTAAGATGATACTAGGATCAAATGGGAGAAGTAGCCATGGACATAGGTTTCGGCCACTCTCACTTTCCCCTAAGGTGTCGTCCTCAAAATTAGGCATACTCTCTAGATCATTAGTGGAAATATCATGAGCACAAAGAGGGTAGATAAAGGTGTCACACAAGCTAACTTCAGCTATGGTATCCTTATGCATGTACCCACTAGCTTCAAGTCCATCACCACTAGTATGCTCAACATAGGGAACACATAAAGAAGAAGTAGATGGAATTTCTAAGCATGAACCACCTTTTATTTCAAGTGTATCCCTATATAAATCTCCATGGGTAGCAAAGGAAGCATTCACAAAAACATTTTTACAAGAACAATCACATTTCAGATATCCCAAGTAATCAAGCAAATCATGGTCATCTTCACCCAATTGACTATTCCTTTTCAAGACTATACATTCCCTACCCTTAAGAGTACTCTCATCTTCCAAGAAGAGATTTCCATCTTTAGGAGAAATGTTGTCACACCATAGTGGGTTAGCATATAGGCTATAGCTTCCAAGACAAGCCATGCCATCAATATCACTTGCACTACTAGGTTCATTAGGAGTAAATAAACTAACTTCAAACAAGACATTATGCCTAAAGAGTGAATGATCTAACCCGCGGATAGATTTGGAACTTTCACTCTCTAAGGAATCATTATCAAGTTTCAAAGATATGTCAAGCACATGATTAACCCTATGAGCCAAACAAACATTAGCATCTTTACAACAACATAGGCTCATAGGTTCACTCCTTTTTCCTTGGCCAACATCTTTAAATCCTTTACTCACTTGAGATTCATTAATCACATCACATATATCCTCAAGTGGTGAGTTTTAATCATAAGTTGGGAAGAAACGTCTTTCGGGAAGCTCTCAACGTAAGGTTCTTGGACAATTAGATTTTGTGGGTAGAGTTTGGGTAGCAATTGGCGTATAATGTCTATGTGCTATTTCATATCTTCAATATTGTCATTGATACGATCACATGTGGCATTGAAATTATGGGAAGACATTGTACCTAACAAAAAGACATAACAAACAAAGAAAACAAACAAACTTGTTAGATCAAAAATGCCTCACCACACTCTCGCTCTCAGTTTTACCTCACACTTGGTTTCACAAGTGTTGAAAGCCGGCATGTACTTCGTGAGTGATTAAGTGTAGAGTTTACTCTTGTCCCAAAATGGATTTTTGTTTGAAACTCAAACGAAATCTTGTAGGACTTGAGTCAAGAACTAACAACGAATTCAAAAAGATAAAAGTACACAACAAACATAAACACGAACAAATGAACACAAAACTAACTTACAAGCTAGTAGGAGATTACTAGGTTGTCAATTAGTGTTCGAACCAACAAATAAACTAAAAGACAATAAAATGAAACTAAGAAATCTAAAATTTGAACCAAAATTGTTACATGAACAGTAAAAGAGATGATGTAGCAGTCACGTATTGGTTGCGATTTCTCAATTTTATATTTCAGTCTTGGTCCCATTGTAATTTGGGAAGGATGACAATTGGTTTTGGAGGGAAAACACAAGTCTTGAATCTCTACAAGTCCACTCTTAAAATTATGACTTTTGTCTTGTACTAGTCCCACAAGACAAGGTTCTTGAAACAAGAAAAAGTAGTTTGTCCCAAAACACAAGGTTCTTGAAATAAGAAAAAGCTGAAAAGTAGAAGTCTAGTCTAGGGAGTGTTGGGAAATGGTTGATAAAGTCTTTTGTGGTTGTAGGAAAAGTATTTGAGCCACAGTCTTACACCTTAAATCTTGGATTTATGCCTTGCAAAACTAACATCAATTTACACTCTCTTTCTTCAACTTATAAGATCAACAACCACCTTTTCTTCAACAACATATAGAGATGGTGAAGAACACCAAGAACACAAACTTTGAGTCTTGAAGTGCTAAGGTTCAAGTTGGACCCTAAACATCAAAAACACTTTTCCAAGCTTAAAATCCACGACCCAATCTCCACAATGCACGTTCAAACCTTGAACCAACAACACACCACACATCTAGAATAGTCCAAACTTTAAATTCGTAACAACAATACCAACAACAATCTGTCAAGTCCAAGTTCACAATAACAACATCAATAACAAAGGCTCAAATCAAGATATAGATTCAAAGTGTTTGTGAATAACAATACTAACACTAGAAACACTTAAGACAAGTAAAAATCTCTGCCAAGACACAACACGAACACAATTTTCAGCCAAGAACACAAAGTGGACAGATTGCTATTTTCGGGAAATTTTTTTTTCAAGTCTCAAGCCCAAGATTGATCTTGTTAGAACAAAATCAAAGATGTCTTTGATACCAAATGATGCGGGAAAAACAAGAGAAACACGAAATAACTCCAAAACAGTCCACTAATCTGAAGGATTTAAGGACTAAGATGGAGACCACTCTCGAATTCTCTACAACCACACAATAACAAGATAAAGAGGTGTGTTTTCAACACCAAAACAGCCACAATACACAATGAACAAGATGAACACAATGATTACAAAATTCAGATTCAACAAAGACACAAAACAGTTCACTACAAATCTGAAATGTAAAGATAGATATATAGACCAAATAAGGCAATAATATTAACAACCCTTATTGTTACACTCTTAGACCTTTAATACTACACACAACACTAACCTATATCCTACGTAGGAACAAGGAGGGCCTTGATCTCTCAATGCACCCAATGTTTCCAAGCATGAATCCAACATGAGAGATTCCACCCTCAAGTTGAAAATCCTAGTTACATGGATTTCGGCTATGGGAGCCTTTCTCATAAGAGAGAAATATTTTTAAGTGTGATACAACATCAATGTTCAGCCAAGTCTAATGAATGAAACCCTAGAAGGTTGTATTTATAATATATTACAAGAATAGTATGAAATGTCCAAAATGACCCCTTAGTCAAAGTCTTCAAGTGGGCTCCCTTGGAGTTCATTGTATGGACTAATTTTGGAGCATATTTAGTCCTTCCTTTGCACTTTACGAGTACAATCCAAGTCTCGGGTCAATTTACTCTCGCACTCACCCACCTTCGTGGTCGTACCCGTATCACCAGTTAAGTGTGCCAAGTTACTATCTTAATCACAATTTATCTCCCATGTGTCATAGGGTAATTTCAAGAGTCGTGGTAAGGGACTCGTGACCATAACAGTATGGTTGCCCTAATTTGTTGCCCAGATAACGAGTCCAAGCAATGACCCATGGCCAGCCACAATGATTCATTACCTGACTCATAGCGACTGGCGATAGTTTTCCTACATATTTTCATTAAGGGCATTTTGGTCTTTTTCTTCCATCCAACTAATATCCCACAACTTAAAACACCCTAATGGGTCCTTTTTTCATTATTTACCAAATCATAAACATTATTCTCTCCTCTTAAACTTCTAAGCTCAAGAGAAATCTAGGGTTTTAAGGGATTAACCATCTAAGCTTCAATTGGTGGTTTTCTCTTTAAATTTCTTAGTGTTTCAGGTTTGTCTCTCTTTCGTAATTTGATTTTACATAAAAGCAGGTGTTGAATTATTATCCATGTGAAGTTAATTGTTGTGTTTTTAAATTGGGTTGAAGGATTTGAATAGTTATTACTTGAACTATTGTCCCATGGTTTTGAACCTGTTATTAGTGCTTTATCTTATGGTTTTGAACTAAATAAGTGCATCAGTATGGGAATTAGACTAGGGAGCATGGGTTTCCCAAAATTTATGGATTTTGGTATGGAATTTATATGAACCTCAACCCATTTTGTGAATTTGATTTTGAAACATGGATATATGCACAATTTAACTCCTTCTTGGAACCTTGCATTGTATAAAAGGTTAATGGAACATCAAAATGATTTTGAGAGGCCTTGGTGGCCATGGTTTGGTTTTAAATTGGAAGTTGGGAGTCAATTGGTTTATTTGGATTGGAATGGAATAATTGGACTTAGCTTGCACGCATACTTGGTATAAAGATACCAAATGGTAATTGCCTTAATAAAGACTCCTGGTTAATAATGATAGGATTATGTGTTTAAATTGGGCTTAAAGAGGGTTGTGTATCTCTTCATGAAGGTGGAGATCCCAAGGGAACCAATACCGAAAACCATATTTTTCTGCGTGGGGACCTTTATGACTGTGTGCATAGTTCACACACTATATATATGTTGGAATGGATAGAGCCTTGGTGTCTTTGGGCCTTCCTTAGATTTTCTAGTTCATGTGGCTAATATGCGCTAGGACACTTTCAATAGGGGGAGCTGAACCCATATAGCCTGTAGGTTCTCTTAGAACGGATAGAGCTATATAGTCCATGATAATAAATTTTAAATCTCAAGTTTATAACCCTATACCCTACCACAGCATTATATATATATAAATATACATATGATTGTGCGCATATAGTTTTGATTGGTTTTGGACATGGCATTATTTTATCCCTTCCATGAGTTACCTGCCAGTGCTCATCCCAATGACCATTCCTAGATGCTATATCATTTCATAATGTAGGGTCCTAGAGTTCTTTTTTTACTCATGTGCAGTGTTAGGTGGAGTGATATTGGTTGAGCTGTTGTGAAGTGGTGAGCCTTCATCATCCAGAAATCTTTACAATTTCATTAGGTTTCTTTTTAGATTTTGGGAATTGAAGAGTTCCATTATCATGGTCGGGGGTATGTCCCGACCTAATTTGGTATTCTAGTTTAGAGGTTTTTGGCGAATGTGTGGGTTGGTTATTTGTTTTGGATTCTTAGAACCTTCCTATTGAACATATACCATTCTTATTGTTTGTTTTGCTTTTTATGTTATTATGCTCAGGTGGTTAGACTAGAGTGTGGTCTCCGACCCATGGTAGGATTCAGATATCCAGCACGGCTAGGCTAATATGGGTCATGACAGTCTCTAAATAACTACTCTACACGACGTACACAACAACGACGAGAGCCCGTAATATGATTTGTAAGCTATAGAAGTGTAGTATGAGTACCAAACATATGGTACTCAGAAGGAAACTGCCGACTGACCTCCAAAGATAATGCAAATATAAATAATATGAAAACAGGAATGTAAACTACACCCAAATATACATGAAACTAACATAGTAAAGATACAGAGATAATAAGTATAAACTATCCTATTTAAGCCATACTCAGGAACCTAAACATTATACTATATATCACTGGACATTATATGAATAAAGAACAGAAGAAGGATATATATATGTATACAATGCAAAGGAATGGATATACAACATGAATAAATGAAATAAGAAAGGGATACAAAGTAATACTATAACTACTATAGATAGATACATATACATGAACAAGGCTAACTCAAAGGTACAACCTAAGTAGTCACACTAGCATCTCAAAGCGTCCTAATCATAGTAGGAACTAGTTCTAATATAATTTGGGTTTAAAACCACAATGCCTAATCATGGCATGATCATATAAAATAGAATAACCGTAAAATAAAGAAATAGGAATCCAAGTCCAATAATCAACATGTCACGAGCTAATCATAATAAAAATAACAATATAAAGTAACCGACAAGCCGGGAAAAACATACCTAAATCGGGCTCAAGAACTCGAAAGGTCCAATCAACATACAACACACTACAAGAAACACTCATCACCGATACCTATGCAACACCCCATATAGCTAATAGATATAGGAGTATACTGGTGATATGCAATGCACATATAAGGATGAATGCTAAGTAAATCGATAAGACCATAATAAATCCAAGTACCATAAAGTAACCTAGTGTATACACCCCCTCCAGCTCGATGGCTCACAAAGGCAGGACCTACGATGACCTCTCTTCTCTGGCACAATGGCTCATGGACAAAGGGGTCCTAGGGGGTTTAGGAGTACCAATATATAATGACCTAGTCCTGATCTAGGAATTTCAATGACCATAATTATCTTCAATCTACTCCATCAAGTACCAGTAAAATATATATATATATATATACATAGGTGACATGACCCAACCAAGGCCTTGTCGTAATGGGCATCTTAAGTCCAATTGGGACTGTAGACCACCCCCATTACCCAACCCAACCAACCAACATATACCCTGAATCGGATGAATTCTAAGAATATAACAAGATTGTTTGTACCAATCCAGACACTAGTATAGGTCCATAACTATGACCAACCCAAGCAAGTCCAACCACCAATTGTCAACCAACAACCATAACAAAAACCAAAATAATAACCAAGTTCCGGTCCATAATATAACATAAAAGAAATGAACAATCATAAATACAGTCAAACGGTATCAACCCCAATACCAATGCCAATACTAAGGCTGACACCACTACCGACACCGCCCATCTCAACCCATAGTAGTTCCATAATGACTCTAACTAAAGAAAAAATAATATCCGATTGGGACATGCCCCCAACCATTGAAAAAACCAATATCTATAAAATAATCAAAGTATGAAAAGGTGTCCATGATATGAAATGGAGCCTTCTATAGTCTGGAAGCTCACCACTTCAATCCTACAGCTAAGCTCAAAACAAATAACTAGGAGTAGTAGAATGGTCGATTTCTACTTTGCGTGGGTATACTCTGCCCAAAGATGGGCTAGCGGGTGAATGCTAGCAAGTACACAGATAAGGTTAAAGTAATGCCAGCCTTTAAAATAAAAAAGACAACCATATGCATACATATCCATACATATATACATATATAAACCATACTGGGAAAGGGAACCAACATCCATTTAAACCATTAACTTAGGTATGTGTAGCTTAACCATTCTAGAACCACCCATGAGCTATATGAGTCCAATGTAACCTCCTGAACGGGCCCCGATACGTGTAGCCGCACAAACCAGAGAAACCATAACAGCAGGGGATTCACAAGTACCCTTCACTATCCATGATACATATATACAAGTATAACTTAGGGGATTCCTATGTACCCCATATGGTCATCATGACCAAATTCTCATCTCGGCAAACATAAGATTCCAATGTCCGTCCATTGAACTCAGGCAAATAAAATTTTCCAGTGTCCATCCATTGGACTCACACCTTCATATTAAGCTATCATACCCCGCCATTATTACCCAATTAAAACCATTACCACATAACCAAGACCAATATTCCATTTATTATTAACCAAGGCTATAAGTAGTGGTATTATCATACTGACTATAGCTTGTAAGCAATATCGTTAGCCATCCTTTTTAAGAAGAACGAATTCACATGTACCCATAGATTACATTATTAAGTTGACTAGGGGGAATCCCATGTACCTCATAGGTGATCATTATTATGTTTGTTTGGGGGATTCCCTTATACCCTATAATGCATTCAATTAGACCAACCATAACCACCAAGACCTTACCATTTAACAATTCCAAGCCATTTATACCATTTAAGGTTCCATTACTAAGTTAAACCATGCAATAGTTCCATTAAAAGTCCAGCAATGTAGTAAAAGCATTCTCATAGGCATTTTGTCAAACACATTGGGGGCATATGTTTCAAAAACCAAAACCAAGTACCAATTAACCATTCCCATGCAACCCAATGTCCAAACCACCATTAAAATATGTAAATCCATAATGAAAATATGGGATAACCATAACCAAGCATTTAAAACCAAAACCCCCAACATATATTTGAAAACCCAAACCATACAATAATTATACCATGAAAACAATTCATAAAATATGTCTTTAGTTGGAATTAACAATCAGGGAGATGTATCTTGCCTTAGATTATGAAGAAATGGAGAGAAACCACCCTTACAAGTCCCAATTTGATCCTATTGATGAAACCCTAGCCTTTATTGACCTAAGATCCTTTAAGAAAATTTGAGAGAGTTTTTAAGTGTTTTAAGTGATTGTAAATAGGTTAAATAAAGCCCTAAAAGGTGTTTTAAGTCGGGGGGTCCCAAGTAGTTATAACGGGAAATATCCAGATGGTACAACTTAAACTATTTAAAATCCCCATAGGTGGGTGCGAACCCACCATACCATTCATACCCTAGGTACGAGTGGCACCCTAATTCATATACTAGACCCCTCCATGACCTCCATAATGGCCAAAATATGACCTCTCATGCCCAAGTCATACCCTAAGGCACGTGTAGTACCCTACAATCCATACTCTAGACGAAATATGATCAGGCATATACTGATAACCATACGAGTTAGCACTATACGACTCATTTCCTTGAATATGACCAGTATGTTGTCCACCCGTACATTGGACAGAAACCTCTCCCCACCACACTGTTTAAGGTACGACTAGGACCCCTTAAACTGGCTCACAACATATGACTAGTACCCCTAGTCATATGATGTCCTGTGAGGTCAAACTTAGGAAATTTCTAAAGATCAAAACCCAGGGTGCTTCAGTCTCCCCTACTAGGATCATTCATCCCCGAATGAATGGACTAGGTCATACAAGCAAGATTTACACCCAAGATCCTCTACTCTTACCATTAAAAAGGATGTAAAGAGATCAACTTTTTACTAAACCAAAACCAAGAAATAAGAACATTATAAGGAACACTGTAATACCCCGTACTTTCGTGCTAGAATTCTAACCGTCATTTTTGCGCGTCTAAGCTCTAATCCAAGTGATTATCACGTGAATTTGTTCCATGATCATTAATATGGAGTAGTTTAGAGGTGGAAAATATTTATAGCAATGACCTAGAAAAAGGTTGAGCTTAGACCAATTGATTCATCGAAAGTTTGACATTTGATTCTATAAGGGTCAACTTCAAACATGAATATCTATTAATATACATGGAATTTTTCATCTCAATACCTATAAAATTATAGATAATTGAATTAACTTTCCAATGATATCAATTTGGCAAAAATTTAATACCCGAGCGAAGAGTTATGCCCATTTTTGTGAGAGGCAGTAAGGGTGTGCGATGGGTAATGCGCTGTCCAATCAAATGTGTGAGATTCGGAGTGCACGGAACACTTAAATGTCTGCCATAAGGTGTGCGACACACACCTTAAGGTCTGCCATGGGTTGTGCACCACATACCTCACTTCCAAGTGCTAAAAACACCCCTATATATGTCTATAACACGGGATTAAACTCCCATAACACCAAAATAAGTTTACTTTCTCTCAAAATCACCAAGAACAACCTTTAGGGTTTCAACATAAAAATCCTAATAGCTAGAGATTCAACCATGAGAATTCTATAATTTTTACATATTCGGAATCCCCATTACGAAGGCTACAAGGGACACCCAAAAGTTCGTGAATAGCATTACATCATTCAGAAATTCATTTAAAGCTTCAAGTTTAAGGTATGTGGGGTTTTTCAACAAGAAAACTCTTTCGTTCTTGTGCCCAAAAATACTTTCTTTTACGAAGTTATGGATTTCATATGTTTTACTATGATTTTGAAGCATGAACTTATATCCTATATTGATTATCACAAGATTATGATATTTTGATATTTTAGAAGCGGAATTATATGAGAATGATGACATTTTGTACCTTATAACTGAATTTTCCAGATTTTGAAGGGATTTATATGTTTATGATGTAAAGCTTGAATCTTGATAAGTTTTAATGTGATATTGAGACATGAGTTTTGAACTCTATTTGAGATTGTTATTTTTGAGAAATCATGTGTTATAAACACCTTGAGTTTGAATGATTTAAGATGATGAAGAAGCTTTGACCTTTCGATCGTACAAAGGGGTGTTTTTGAACCCGAGATGAGAAAAGAAATCCACTTTTATTCCGTTGTGAATTGTTGAACTGTTTATTAGTGGATTTTCTTTTGAAAAGATCTGAGCTAAGTCCGGGAGTAGTCTTTAGCACGGAACGGGGGTATAGTTATTTTGGTACTTCCCTAGAACTACGTGCCCCTATTGGATGTGATCCTGAGGCTGAATTATATAGTGATCACTAGTGTTTGGATTAATGATTTAAGGTCCTACTCCGGTGGCAAGGAATAGGGTGACTCTCCCCAACGTGGGTAGAACGTTGGACTCCATGTAACTCACATGATTAATGTCGGTTGTAAGAGACTCCCAGTATGTGTGTGTATTCTTCTATCTGAGATGAAAATATAATTGCTTGAAAGATTGAGTTTGAGAAAGTCATTGTTTTCGAAAGATTTAAAGACTATATATTTATTCTAAAGAGAATTGTTTTGAAACTTGATTACTCTATATGTTTGAAACCAAGGAAGAAGTGAATTGGGAACTTATTGTAATGACTCACTTGTTTTACTTTACATGTATTATTCGTCCATGATTTCGATAATTTAATTTGAGTTAAGTGAGTTATTTATATTAGCATGCATAATTTTTTAAACTGAGATGATATTAAGATATTATTTTATATATGCATTGCACCCCCATATGCTCGGTACGTTTCCATGGTACTGACCCACATATTCATATGTGGGCTATATTTTCTTGGAATGTAGGTACAAGGTATAGTATGCACCTTCAGATCCAGTCAGTTCGTGGTATCCAGTCAGCAAGTGATGAGTCCTTTTGATTCAAGGGCTTAGGTCAGTTATACAGAACTAATAGTGTTGTATTTTATTTATTCAGTCGTATTGAGTTGGGATAGTTAGGAGTCACGACCTGGCTACCTACAGTCAATACTAGTAGAGACTTCATAGACAGTCAGTAGAAGTTGATATATTCCATTTCAATTTTGGTTGTAAAACCAGAGTTGTAATCTTGTAAATTTAGTTTTGCATCTATCATATTCAAAAAAGAGTTATTTTCCACAGATTTGTATAGACTTATACTTTTTGTTCAGTTGCTTATGAGTTATGCCAGTAGAAGGGTTAGCTTGGGGTCACTTGTGATCCTAAGCACCGTGTGACATCTTGGAACCCGATTTCGGGGCATTACAAACACATACCTTAAGCACGAATATCCAGATTGGAAAATAAATGCGGATACTTGGACTTCATGTCCTCTTCCACTTCCTGAGTAGCCTCTTCCTCCTTGTGATTCCGCTATAGGACCTTAACCGAGGCCACATCCTTGGTTCGTAACCGACAAACCTACCGATCCAAGATCCTAATTGGGACTTCTTCATAAGACAGAGAATCTGAGATACCTAAACCTTCTAAAGGAATGACTGATGAAGGATCACCTATACACTTTCTCAACATGGAGACATGGAAAATTGGATGAATAGAGCTCAAACTAGAAGGCAACTCAAATTAATACGTAGCATTGCCAAACCTCCTCGAAACCACATAAAGACCAACATACCAGGGATTGAGCTTCCCCTTTTTATGAAACAGCATCACTCCCTTCATGGGAGATACCTTTAGGAACACTTTATCCCCAACATCAAACTCCAAGTCTCTACACCTTACATCCACATAGGACTTTGGGCAACTCTGGGCAGCTTGAAGCCTATCCCGAATCACCTTTACCTTTTCCATAGCCTGATAAACCAAGTTTGTACTGAGCATATCTGCCTCACCAATCTTAAACCACCTAATAGGAGATCTATACCTCCGACTATACAATGCCTCAAAAAGGGCCATTCTAATGCTAGAATGGCAGCTATTATTGTAAGCAAACTCTACAAGAGGTAGATGCTCAACCTAACTACCACCATAATCAATCACACATGCATGAAGCATATCCTAAACATCTGAATTGTCCTTGTTGCTTGCTCATTCATCTGTAGGTGAAAAGCAGTACTCAGACTAACCTTAGTACCCATCCCTTACTGAACCAACTGCCAAAAATGAGATGAAAACTACGTACCACGATCAGAGATAATAAAAAATAGGTACCCCATGCAGCTTCACCATCTCATGAAGATACAACCTCACATAATCCTCTGCCGAAAAGTTAGTCCTCACTAGGAAGAAGTGAGCAGACTTTGTCATTCTATCCATGATGACCCAAATCGAATCAAATTGATTCCAAGACCGAGGAAGACCGATAAAAAAATCCATGTTGACCACTTCCCATTTCCATTCCGGCAAATCCATTTCCTGATACAACCCACCAGGCTTCATGTTCTCTACTTTTACTTGTTGGCACACCATACACTTGGCTACAAAGTAATCCACATCCCTCTTTATACCATTCCACTAATACATCTCCTTAAGATCATGATACATTTTTATCAAACTAGAATAACAACATTGCGCGACTCATGTGCCTCAGCCAATATCCTTTATCGCAAACCTTCAATATCGGGAACACATAACTTCTTTTGGTAGCAAGGTACCATCACCACTAATCTCAAATACCATTACCTCTTTCCCACCTACATCACCCTTAATTCTTATCAAGATAGGATCTAGCATTTGCTTCTCCTTGATCTCTGCACCAAAAGATGACCAAACCACTTCCTATAAAAACACACCGCCATTCTCGAAATCTAGGAGACGAACTCCAAGGTTAGCCAAGCGATGAATATCCTTCACTAACTTTCGCTTCTTCTTTTCCACGTAAGCTAAACTTCCTATGGACGACAACCTGCTAAGAGCATCAGAAACCATGTTAGCTTTACTTGGGTGGTAGTGAAGACTCATATCATAGTCCTTGAGAAGCTCAATGATAGGCAAAAGACAAGGGAAACACGAAACAACTCTAAAGTAGTCCACAAATCTTAAGGATCTGAGGACCTTTTTGGAGACCACTCTCGGATTCACTACAACAACAAGAATATAAGAATACAAGGGTGTTTTTGACACCAAAACAGTAGCAACACAACAAGAACAAGATGAAAAATAGACAACTTTTAGATTGCACATTAACAACACAAACACATGGTTACAACATCAACACTACTACATCACAAAGAAACAAAACGATAGATAAACAAATTGAAGGTATAATAATCTTAACAATCCAAAAGCCTATTCCACTCTTGGACCTTTAACATCATACACAACAAATACCTAACTCTTACGTTGGCACAAGAGTGACCTCGATCTCCCAAGCATCCAATGTTTCCAAGCTTGAATCCAACACTAGTAATTCCACACTCAAGTTGAAAGCCCTAGTTACAAGTTTCGGCCATGGGGGCTATTCTCACAAGAGCGAGTGTTTCAAATGTTACAACTTTCAATATTCAACAAAAACTAAGACTAAAAACCCTAAGAGGTTCTATATAGTGTACAAAATAGAATACAAAATGACCACAATACCCCTCAAGGGTGAGGTGCCCATCAAGTGTAACTTAGGGGCTGTTTTTAGTGCATTTCGGCCCTCTTTTACACTTCACTTGTGCACTTCCTTGGACGGATTCAATACGCACTCATTTTCATCCATCTTCGTGGTCGTTCTCTTATCATCCTCTCCTTCTTGAAAAGGATTCGACCTTAAATCCATACCTTGCAAATCAAGAGAAGACAAATAAGCACATATCCTCATGCATGAAAGGTTAGGGTTAGCAAAAATAACTCATCAACATGCCATGTCAAGGCGGGAAAAATTTGAAGTATAGACATGAGTCCTTTGTTTTAATCATGAAATGATTAGTACAATTGCTACAAAGTAAGTGGCTTGGACAAGCATCAAGACAAAAGAAAAATAGGCCGAGAGTCATTCTTTCCCATCAAAAGATGGTACCGGGATCAAATGGAAAAATTAGCCAAGGGCCTAAGCCGAGGCTAGCCCTTCCTTCCCCTAGAATGTCACTCCCATATTCACACATAAAAATATTTTCATACACATGATCTCTATGAACAAAATTAATTACAATGTTTTTACCTCACAAGATGTTCAAAGAGACATGCGCATTATCAAGATCAATTCTATAGACACCATCACTAACTTGAGAATTTTTAAGCACTCCATTTACATGCTCAAGTAGTGAGCTACATTTAAGAGTAAATTGATCATCATGCACACCAAGAGTACTCATTTCCAAGACAACACATTCCTTTCCCATAAGAGTACTCTCATCTTCCAAGAAGAGATTTCCATCTTTAGGAGGAATATTGTCACACCATAGTGGGTTAGCATATCGGATATATCCTCCAAGGAAAGCTATACCATAATTTTCACCACTAGGTCCATTAGGAGTATCTATATCATCTTCAAACAAGACATTAAACCTAAAGAGATCATGATCTATCTTGTGGACAGATTTGGTACTAGCAAGTGGATTTATGAGAGTGCTGTTGGATCCAAGACTTGGTGTGTTCAATTTAAGAGCCATAGAGGACCTAATTATGCACTCAAAATAGTCCAAATGCTATATTTGGGCTACACATGATGGGAGCCCATCACTTAAGGGCCTTTTGGTCATTTTTAGCTTTTATTTTGTAATAACTACATAAGTAACATGTTAGGGCTTCCATTAGTAATTTATTGATGATGTTGTAAGTCTTAAGACATTGGAAAACATAAGTCCTCTCTTCTCTTTGGAGTAAAAATCGAAACTAGGATACAATAATAGGGTGGATTCTCTTTTGTTGTTGTTTGCTTAGAAACATTGATGCTTGGGAGGTGGATTCCAATCTTGTGTCTTTGTAAGAATAGGTATATTTTTGTGTGTAGTGTTAAGGGTCCAAAATTGTCCATTATTGGGTTCTTAAGATTATACCTTCATGTGGTCTATCTATCTATCCTTTTACCTTCTTGTAATCTTGTTTAGTGTTTGTGTTGTAATCTTGTGTTCTTGTTATTGTTAAATCCGAATCTTGTGTCTTCTTGTTCATCATCTTATGTTGTTAATATATTTTGTTGTTCACTGATTTGGTGTCATAAACAACTTGTTATCTTCTTGTTATTATGTTCTTAGGAAGCCGAGACTTGGTCTCCAAAAGGGTTCACAGATTTCTTCCATTTTGTGGACTATTTTTGGACTAATTTTAGTGTTCCCTTGTTTGTCCCGTATCACTGAAGCCATCTCCTTTGCCTGAGGTTAAGAAGCTCCTTCTGAGTATATATAGACTCTTATGATCCAAGAATATATCTATATGCACTCCATATGAATAGTGCCACCAAATATTTAATGCAAACACCACAACTAATAGTTCAAAATCATGAGTAGGATAGTTCCTCTCATGCACCTTTAATTGCTTGGAAGCATATGCTATCACCTTGCCATACTGCATCTAAACACAACTAAGTCCCACTCGGGACATATCACAATAAACCACAAACCCCTCATTGCCTTTAGGCAAAGTCAAAACCGAAGTCAAAGTTATCTTTTCCTTTAACTTTTTGAAACTACCCTCACAAGCATCCGACCAAGAGAACTTTACCTTCTTCTGAGTCACCTTCGTCATCATCGAGAAACTTTCCACAAACCTCATATAATACCCAGCCAAAACCATGAAGCTCCAAATATCGGTTACAGTCATGGGCCTAGGCCACTTCTTAACCACCGCCACATTTTGTGGATCCACCATGATCCCTGACAAGAAAAATATGACCCAAAAAAGAGACATCATTCAAGCAAAACTCATATTTTGAGAACTTGGCATACAACTGCTGCTATTTTAAGGTCTGCAACACTACACGAAGGTAATTGGCATGATCCACCTAACTCTTTGAATACACCAGGATGTGATCTATGAACAAATGACAAACAGATCCAGAAATTGAAATAAAAACCCTATTCATCAAATCCATAAATGCTACCAGAGCATTGTTCAACCCAAATGACATCACCAAGAACTAAAAGTTCCCATACTGAGTACAAAAAGCTATCTTAGGGATATCCACCTCCCTAATCTTAAGCTGATGATACTCGAACAGAAGATCTATCTTAGAAAGGAATTTGGCACCTTGCAACTGATCAAACACGTCATCTATCCATAGAAGAGGATATTTTTTCTTAACTGTTGCCTTGATAAATTACCTATATTCAGTGCATATCAGAAAGGAACCATCCTTCTTATGCATAAATAATACCAGTGCACCCCACGGGGACACACTAGGATAGATGAGAAACCCTTACCCAAAAAATACTTAAGCCACTCCTTAAGTTCCTTCAACTCAACTGGAGCCATCCTATAAGGAGAAATAGCTATTGGCGAGTGTCCAAATAAGTTAATACCAAACTCAATCTCCCTATCAGGAGGAACACCAGGAAGATCATCTGAAAAGACCTCAAGAAACTCATTCACCATCGGCACTGAATACAAAGAATGACCTTTCGAGTTGGAATTTTTAACTCGGACTAAATGATAGAGATAACCCTTGGAGATTAATCTCCGAGCCCTAAGATATGATATAAACCTCCTTTTAGGAGCTAAGTAACCACCCTTCCATTTAGTTATTGGTTCACCTGGGAACTAAAAGACAACCATATGGGTCTAACAATCTAAGGATGCATAGCACGAATGTAACCAATCCATACCTGAATAATATCAAAATCCCCCATATTTAGTTCAAACAAATCCACCAAGGTTTCCCTACTACCAACAGATACCACATACCCCCTATAGATTCTTTTAGCAATAATAGAGTCACCTACAATGGTAGAAATAGAAAAAGTATCTGAAATAACCTCAGAATCAAAACCAAAATACACTGCCATATATGTGGTCAAATAAGAAAGAGTGGACCCTAGATCAAACAAGCAATACTTGTCACGAGAAAAGAGTTGCAACATACCAGTCACAATATTAGGCGATGCCTCAGACTCGTATAGGGTAGCAAGAGCATATAACCGATTTTGACCTATGCTGGTGCCTAAAGCAGAAACAGATGCAGGAGCAACACCCTTTGTTATAGGAGTAGATGAAGAAGCAACTGGAACCTTATTCGCTCCCGAAGTAACCTTACCAACCAGGAAGTTTCTAAGCATATGGAGGTCTAACCACATTTAAAGAACCTGCAAGGAGGACACGATGAAGCCTATTGTTCCCCATTTTCCTGAGATTGGGAAATCAGTGCCCTAAAGTTATTGCCACTCCACTAATGCATATCACCCAACTACTTTGGGTAAGGAGCAATAGTTGTGGAGAAAGAACTAGAACTTCCCCACTTCTTTTTTGGCAACTTACCTCCATCCTGACCACTTTGTTGTTGACCACCACCCTGGTTAGAGAACCTGAACCTCTTACCCTGCCTTTCACCTATCTCAGCTTGCTCCCACTTTTCCTCCTCCATCTATTGCATATAAATAACCAACCTAGAAATATCTATGTCTTTGATCAGCAATGCATTTTTGCTATCAAGGATCAATTCATGATATATTCCTAAGGAAAACTTTCTCATCTTGCCCTCATATCATCCACCATTTTCGGAGCATACCTAGACAACTGGTAAAACTTTAAGGCATACTCCGTGATTGACATCTTCTACTATTTTAGATTAATAAATTCCTTTGCTTTCTCTTTCCTCAACTCTTGAGGAAAGAAGAGGTCTAAAAAAGCATTAGATAAAGTCTCCCATAAAGATGACACCTCAACATCACCCCTTGTTATGTCCCATTCCTCATACCATTAGAAAGCCATAACCTTAAGTTGATAAACTAAAAATTCTATCCCTTACACATTAGTGGCATGCATAATACTGAATATCTTTTCCATTTTGTCTAGAAAACCCAGAGGATCCTCCTTCACCATAACACTAGTAAAGGTTAGAGGACTCATCTCTATGAACTAACCAACCCTTATGGCCATAGAAGATGGAATACCAAAGAAGCCATCCAAAGAAGCCACCAATTGAGCAATAATATGAATCGACTGATGAAATTTCATATTCATTACGTCAGGCTGAGGAGGACTAGAAAAAACTAGTGAAACTCAAGAATAATCAAAGGCTAGACCCCTACACCTAGTATGGATCTACTAAGTAGAGCGTGTCCCATCAACATTGTCCCCAGTTAGGACAGAGGAGATTCTATGAAATTCAGATCATCGAGGTATGATCTGAAAGGCGAACAAATTTGAATTAAAAAGGGCCTTAGACCTTGCAGCTTGAAATAGAACACAATAAAGTGAAATATTCCTAAATGCCTTGTAGCCTTATGAGTGTGGCACGCTACACACCCTTAAAAGAGACTATACTCGACATGGATTTGTGGACTCCTAATTAACCATGAACTTTCCTCTGATACCAACTTCACACGACCCAAACTAGGGCCTTGTCATAATGGGCATCTCCAGTCCAACCGGGTTCAGAGACTACCCCCTTTCCCAACCAAACCAATCAACTATACCCTGAGTTAGATGAATTCTGAATAAATAACAAGACAACATAATTGTACCAATCCAGACTCTAGGATAGGTCTATAACCGTGACCAACCCAAGCAAGTCCAATCACCCACTGGCAACCAACAACCATAACCAAAATCAAAATAATAACCAAGTTTCTGTCCATAATATAACATAAGAGTATGGAACAATCATAAATTCAGTGAAACGGTATCAGTCCCAATACCAATGTCAATACTAAGGCTGACATCACTAACGACACCGCCTATCCCAACCCATAGTAGTTCCACAAAGCCTCTAGCCGAATGAAAAATAATATCTGGTTAGGACATGCCCTCAACCATTGAAAAAAACAATATCCTTAAAATAACCAAAGTATGAAAAGGTGTCTATGATATGAAATGGAGCCTTTCTATTATGAAAGCTCACCACTTTAATGCAATAACTGAGCTCAAAATGGATCACTATGTAGGAGGAGTAAAACGGTCAATTTCTATTTCGTGTGGGGATGCAGCCGTCTAAAGACAGGCTAGCAGGTGAATACTAGCAAATATACAGGATAAAGATAAAGTAATGCCAACCTTTAAAACAAAAAAGACAACCATACGCACACATATCTATATATAGATACATATATAAATCATACCGGGAAAGAGAACCAGATTTAGCATACATTTAAACTATTAACCTGGGTATGTGTAGCTTAACCATCCTAGAACCACCCATGAGCTATATGGGTCTAGTGTAACCCCTAGAACGGGCCCCTATATATGTAGCTGCGCGAATCAGAGAAACCATAATAGTAGGAGATTCCCAAATACCCTTTGCTCTCCATGATATATAT
Source organism: Capsicum annuum (assembly GCF_002878395.1). NCBI lineage: Eukaryota > Viridiplantae > Streptophyta > Magnoliopsida > Solanales > Solanaceae > Capsicum > Capsicum annuum. The sequence continues at coordinate 90,014,830 of NC_061117.1, read as the reverse complement.
ATATATACAAGTGTAACTTAGGGGATTCCGATGTACCTCATATGGTCATCATGACCAAATCTTCTTGTCGGCAAACATAAGTTTCCAGTGTCTATCCATTGAACTCACACCTTCATAGTTAGGTATCATACCCCCGCTATTATTGCACAATTAAAACCATTACCATATAACCAAGACCACTATTCCATTTATTATTAACCAAGAATATAAGTAGTGGTATCGTCATAGCGACTATAGCTTACAAGTAATATCCTTAGCCATCTTTTTTATAAAGAAGGGATTCATATATACCCATATATTACAGTATTATTTTGACTTGGGGGATTCCCTTATACCCTACAAGGCTTTAAATTAGATCAACCATAACCACCAAGACCTTGCCATTTAACAACTCCAATTCATTTATACTATTTAGGGTTCCATTACCAAGTTAAACCATGCAATCATTCCATTAAAAGTTCAACAATGTAGTAAAATCATTCTTATAGGCATTTTATAAAACACTATTTCCAAAACCAAAACCAAGTACCAATTAACCATTCCCATGCAATCAAATGTCCAAACCACCATTAAAACATGTAAATCCATGATTAAAACATAGGAAACCCTTAACCAAACATTTAAACCCAGGTTCATTAGTCTAAACTATACCTAATAAACTAGTAACCTAGGGTAATAGGATTCTAGAAGCATAATAAGTATTTCACCTCAAAGATCGATTCACCCATCTAATCCCCAAACTTATAATTTAGATGAAGTCGCGATGATTTATCCATAATCACATCCCAAATTCCCTATCTAACATGCAATATATATAATACACCATCGCTTGAAGAAGAGTAGACAGAAGCCTACCTTGATGTGGAACTGTAAATTCATGAATCATCCTTAAATCATCTATCTTTACTCAACAATCCTGAAATGCAACCAAGCTATCAAAATGTCACGACCCAAACCAGGGCCTGGCCGTGACAATTATTTCAAACCATGGAGGCCCAAAACACCCCTATCTGTCTGATAATCATGCACATAATTCATATGATCAAAGTAATGCAGAAGAAACACAATATAACGGAAACATGGTCAAGAATCATATAAAAACGACAATGGGGAATAGTTTCCCACAATCAAAATCAACATCTTTAAAACCATCTGTGAAATCTCTACTACATGATAATGTCTATTTAAAAACTGGGACAAGGCCCCCAGCAGACCCAAAAACTGAATATAAGATAAAAGGACTGTAGGACATAAGACCTTCCGAAACATAGAAGGCTCACCACTTGTCTCTACAGCTCTGTCTGAAAGTTCTACTGATTCTCTTGACCCCTAGACTGGGCCTCTGAACCTGAGAGGTTGAAGAGAGGAGGGGGTCAGGACAAAAGTAATGGCACGCAGAGATATCAAAGCAAAACATAATATTTTTACAAAATATAGTTGAGAGCCATTATAAAGCAATTTCGTATCAAATCATTTGAAAACGTATGGGTGTAATGCAATAGTTTTTCTCAACAATAATGAAATACAACTGAGCTAGGTGGAATACCCTACATAATTTACACCAACTGTCAAACCTCGGTTGTCATCGAGATTAGAGTATAAGTGAGGGAGAGAGACACAAGACCACAAAGCATGGTGTCTCGACCCAAATCAAATATGGTAGTGCACAAAACCACAAAGCATGGCTCCTAACCATAATCCCAATTTGGGATAATATAATATCAGGTACACAAGACCATAAAGCATGGTACCGATATTCCGTGTCGGCAAACACGTTCTTCCAGCGATGAGCCATTTGTGTCTCAAACACCTTCTTCGAGCATCCACCTTTCTCATGTAAAATCAATGCATTCAAATTTTATCTTATTCAATCGCATATCATATTCTGTAGGGTATCGTCATACCCGACTTGCAAGTCATCAATATCAGATCCACATATGCATAATCATGTAAAAACCAAGGTGCTTCATCATTTACAAGTGGTGAACAATATTTATTTCAAATTCATGCTCTCTTTTGTTGATCACAATATGATATGGAGTATCGAAACATTATCATGGGAATTTGAAAACAATTTATCATTAATATTTATCAACTTACATGGAAAATCTCAAATCACATATGCATGGTTTCAACCATTGAAGTATTATAGGCAAATAATTCCCATGACATAAATAAAATGACTTAGAAATCATATCGAAAGCAAGATATTAGCATTTGATTAAAAACCCTCATTTAAAAGCATGCATGTTCGTAAAGACTACACCCATGAGATTTTTGGATAACCCCACGTACCTCTATTTCCAAAGATAATAGATATTTCTTGAAGCTTGCGGATTGGTGATTCCAAATATGTAATTATCTTTGAAAACCTACGGCCAAATCTTGAACTATTTGGGTTTTTATTTTGAAACCCTAAGGAGAATCTTGAGCACTTTTGATGAAAGAATATGTATTTTAGGGTCCTTAGAACTAAATCTTGTGTTTTAGGGCTAAGTAAGGGTGGAAAAGGACCAATTTTTCCTCAACATGGAGTGTTTAAATTTCCAGAATTCCTTACATAGGCGCCGCCCATCCCATCGCCTATCTTCACATAGGCGCCGTCTAGGCTATCGCCTATGTTCACATAGGCGCCGCCTAGGCTATCGCCTATGCTTTCCAGTGGCCATGGGCGATTGGTTAGGCGTCGCTTATCACTTTGAAAGGTTATAACTTTTTGCTCGGGTGTTGGATTTTAGCCAAATTGGTATCGTTGGAAAGTTAACTTGAATACCTATCATTTGAAACATAGTAGGCTTCCTAATTTGACATATACAAAGAATTATGGTCGTTGGAAGCTGACACACTTTACAACGTCCACTAAAACTTAGTCAACCTAAATAGTTTCAACTCGTCCTTGAGTTGAAGGACCTCTATGGTCTAAATTCAAGCTTGAGCGGATTCACATGCTACACAATAATTAACATGCCGTATTGGTATAGGATTTTATGGCTTCAAGATTAGCAATGCATTGAAATCATAGCTTTTATTCTAGCCCAAAATGTGGGGCGTTACATTATCCCCCCCTTAGGATCATTCGTCCCCAAATGATGATGTGGGACACAGACAAACACAATTTCAAGAATAATAATAGACTAGGAAAGATAAGATAGGAATAGTACTTTCTGTCTCCTCCTTCATCGAAGCAAACAAATTGGGATATCTAATTCTCATGTCATCTTCAGACTCCCAAGTTGCTTCTTCGATTTTCTGATTCCTCTATAGTATCTTTACTGAGGCTATCTCTTTGCTCTTCAGCTTTCAAACTTGGCGATCTAAAATTTCAACGGGCTCTTCTTCGTAAGACAAGTAGTCTGTCACTTTGATACCCTCTTCTGGCAATACCATAGAATGATATCCAATGTATTTCTTCAACATGAATACATGGAATACCGGATGAACAGAACCCAAACATGCAGGCAATTCTAACTCATATGCAACTGTACCAATTTTCTTCAAAATCTCATATGGCCCTATATAACAAGGGCTCAATTTACCCCTTTTTTCCAAACCACATAACTCCTTTCATAGGAAAAACCTTGAGAAATACCCAATCACCAATTTCAAACTCTAGTTCTCTTCTTCGAACATCAGCATAGGACTTCTGACGACTCTGAGCAGTCTTGAGTCGTTCTCTAATGATTTTCACTTTCTCCATCGCCTGATGAACAAGATCAGGCCCATACAACTGAGTCTCACCTACTTCATACCATCCTATCAGAGACCTACATCTCCTCCCATACAAAGCCTCAAAAGAAGCCATCTTGATGCTGGCATGGTAGCTATTATTGTAAGCGAATTCAACCAGTGGCAGGTGATCTACCTAACTACCTTTGAAATAAAT
>NC_061117.1:89853965-90007947 GCF_002878395.1 Capsicum annuum | reverse complement strand
AAGTCAACCGATCTACAATCACCCATATAGAATCATACTGGTTTCGGGATCTCGGAAGTCCTGTAATAAAGTCCATGTTTATATCTCCCACTTCCATAAAGGCAGGGCTATCTCTTGGGAAGTACCACCCGGCCTCATGTGTTCTACCTTCACTTGTTGACAGTTCATACACTTGGACACAAAATCAGCTACATCACGTTTCATGTTATTTCACCAATACAAGGTTTTTAGATCATGGTACATCTTACCTAGCCTGGGTGAATGACATACCTCAGGATTCTTTCCCATAGCCCATCGACATTCGAAATGCACAACCTACCTTGAAATCTCAGAATACCATCGCCACCAATTTCAAATGATATAACCTTTTACTGACCCATATCTTTCTTGATTTGCATCAAGATGGGATCTTCAACCTGCTTCTCCTTAACTTCAGCATAAAGAGATGACTTAGCTAACTCATGAACAATCACCCCTCCATCTTCGAAATCTAAGAGTCACACTCCCAGATTTGTAAGGCGGTGAATATCCTTGACCATCTCTTTCTTTCCTTCTTCTACATGAGAAACGCTGCCCATAGACAACCTGCTGAGGGTGTCAGCTACAAGATTTGCCTTGCCTGGATGGTAATGCAGACTCATATCATAGTCTTTCAAAAGCTCCATCCAACGCCTCTTCCTGAGGTTCAATTCTTTTTGTGAGAAAACATACTGTAAACTCTTATGGTCAGTATAAATATCAATATGCACTCCATAGAGATAGTGCTTCCAGATTCTAAGTGCAAACACCACGACTGCTAACTCCAAGTCATGAGTGGGATAATTGCGCTCATGCACCTTTAACTGCCTAGTTGCATAACCTATCACCTTACTACGCTGCATCAATACACAACTAAGTCCCACATGGGACGTATCACAATAAACCACAAAATCATCTACATCCTCGGGAAGGGTCAAAACAGGAGCAGTAGTTAACTTGTCCTTCAATTTCTCAAAACTGTTTTCACACAAGTCAGACCACACAAACTTCATCTTTTTCTGAGTCAGTTTAGTAAGCGGAGCAGCTATGGAAGTAAAACTCTCTACGAACCTTCTGTAATACCCCGCCAAACCCAAGAAACTCCAAATATCGATTGGAGTCGTGGGTCTAGGCCATTTTCTCACAGCTTCAACTTTTTGGGGATCCACTCTTATCCCGTCACTGGACACAATATACCCCAGGAAGGCAATAGCGTCTAACCAAAATTCATACTTAGAAAATTTGGCATACAGCTGATGATCCTTAAGGGTCTGAAAGATAATTCGGAGGTGATTGGCGTGATCCTCTTTACTCTTAGAATAGATCAGAATATCATCAATAAATACAATGACGAACAAGTCAAAAAACTGATGAAACACTCTATTCATAAGATCCATGAAGGCTGCAGAGGCGTTAGTCAACCCGAAGGACATGACTAGAAATTCGTAGTGACCATATCGGGTTCGGAAGGCTATCTTGGGTATGTCTGACTCCCTAACTTTCAACTGATGATAACCCGAATGAAGGTCTATTTTTGAAAAGCACTTGGCACCCTGAAGCTGGTCAAAAAGGTCGCCAATCCTAGGACGAGGATATTTATTTTTAATCATGACCTTATTCAACTGATGGTAATCTATGCTCATCCGAAGGTCCCCATCCTTCTTTCGCACGAAGAGGACGGGTGCACCCCATGGGAAAACACTAGGACGAATAAAGCCTTTGTCTAGGAGGTCTGCAAGCTGTTCCTTTAACTCCTTTAGTTCCATGGGAGCTATTCTATATGGTAGAATAGAAATAGGACGAGTGTCTAGCAACACATCAATGCCAAAATCTATCTCCCTATCAGGTGGTATCCCTGGGAGATCTTCGGGAAAGACTTCTGGGAATTCATTCACTACAGGGACTGACTGCAGAGGAAGGTTTCCAACTTTTGAATCTTTTACTCGGATTAGATGATACATACACCCTTTGGAGATAAGCTTTTGGGCTCTAAGATAAGAGATAAAGTGACCTTTAGGTTCCACAGAACTCCCTGCCCATATAACTAGTGTCTCATTCGGGAAAGAAAAAGTGACCTTTCAGGTTCTGCAATCAAGGGTGGCATAACATGAATGGAGCCAGTCCATCCCAAGGATAGCATCAAAATCTATCATATCCAGTTCTATAAGGTCTGTCATAGTTTTCCTACTATGAACAGACACGACACAATTTTTATATACCCTTCTAGCAACAACAGAATCACCTACAAGAGTAGAAATAGAAAAGGGTTCTACAATAACTTCTAGCTCAAACCCGAAACCAACAGCCACATATAGGGTCACATAGGATAAAGTAGACCCGAGATCAAGCAATACATAAACATCACGAGAAAAGATTCGTAACATACCGGTGACAACATCTGGTGAAGCTTCCACCTCCTGGCGGTTAGTCAAAGAATATAACCAATTGTGACTGCTTTCGACAGCTGAAAGGGCACCCTTAGGAAAAGGAGTTGTAGAGGCGGCTTGGGACTTAGGCCCCCTCGCATTTACTCCAGCATATGGACAATCTCTCTGAAGGTGATCCACTTTGCCACAAGTATAGCAGTTTCTCCCCTCAAACCATCACTTCCCTAGATGATTTCTTTCGCAAACCTTCACACTACAGATGAGTACGCCGCTGCTAGGCCACACTTCCCTGAGACTATGTACCTAGAGCTTTGGACCCATGAGGAGTCTGAAAACTCTGAGTTTGTTTGTCTGTCGGTGGTCTGGGTGTTGGGGTGCTGGCTGCTGACTGTGCATTATTCCAAAACTCTTCTTCTTCGACCACTTATTACCTCAGTTACCACTCTGCGGCTGACTCTAATGTTGATCCGCAGATCTAGCTCTTTTACTATCTGTCTTTCTCTTTAGATTCAACAATCTTTTTCTTCTTCTCTTCCACTTGATGCATATGAACGGTCAGTTGAGCAAAGTCTAACTCCTTATTCAACATAGCCCTCTGGCACTCAAGTACTAGGTCATCAGTAAGGCCGAATGCAAATTTCCTCATCCGGGCCCTCATATTACTAGTCAACTCTGGTGTATAGCGGGCTAGTTTATTAAACTTCAAAGTGTACTCCTGGACACTCATACTGCCCTGCTTTAGATTCATAAATTCTTTCACTTTGGCCTCTCTCAACTCCAGAGGAAAGAATCGATCAAGGAAAGCTTCCACAAATTTACCCTAAACTATGGGCTCAACACTTTTACCTTTTTCATCTTCCTAGTCGGCATACCACTGATTCGCAACGTCCTTGAGCTGATAGGTTTCTAGATCCACCCCTTCAACCTCATCTACTTGCATCACCTTAAAGATCTTTTTCATATCATCCACGAACTCCTGTGGATCTTCTTCCACCTTGGTGCCAGCGAACTTAGGTGGGTTCATCTTCATGAAATGTCCGACTCTAGTAGCCTCAGATGTAACAGATGCAGACCCAACATCTTCCGATCGTTGAGCCTGGTTAGCTACCAACTTTGTCAGCATATGAATAGACCGTCTGAATTCTACATTTGAAATACCTCCCTGAGCAGTTGGGGGATGGTTGGCATTAGTCTACGGAGCCTGAGGTGGACTGGTCGAGATTGGAGGGACTCCCGAAGAAGGGACAAATTCTAGAGTGTAACCCCTGTTACGGGTCCACATCCTATGGGTGGGACAGACCTCATCTGCCTGAGCATTCTGATCGACGATACGACGTGGAGGCATAACTGTGTTTCTGAAATATAAGTGATCATTGATTAGGGGACAGTTTATACTCTGAAGAACAAACTAAATCACAAAGAAGGGAAATATTTCCTAAACGCCAAGTAGCCTCCTGCTTATAAGTGTGGTGCGCTACACACCCATAAACAAGACACTACCTGACGCGATTTTGCAGACACACTGGGACCATGAACCATGCTTTGATACCAAGTTCATCATGACCCAAACCAGGGCTTGTTCGTGACGAGCATTTTAAACCATGGAGGCCTGAAACACCCCTATCTGTCTGATAATCATGCACATAATTCATATGATTAAAGTAATGCGAAAGAAACACAATATAACGGAAACATAGTCAAGAATCATATGAAAACGACAATGGGGAATAGTTTCCCACAATCTAAATCAACATCTCTAAAATCGTGTGCGAAATCTCTACTACATAATTGAAACAATGTCTATCTGAAAACTAGGACAAGGCCCCCAGCAGACCCCAAAACTGAATATAAGATGAAAGGACTGTAGGACATAAGACCTTCCGAAACATAGAAGGCTTACCACTTGTCTCTACAGCTCTGTCTGAAAGTTCTACTGATTCTCTTGACCCCTAGATTGGGCCTCTGAACCTGAGAGGTTGGAGAGGGGAGGGGGTCAGTACAAAAGTACTGGCACGTAGAGATATCAAAGAAAAACATAATATTCTTACAAAATATAGTTAAGAGCCATTATAAAGCAATTTCGTATCAAATCATTTGAAAACACATAGGTGTAATGCAATAGTTTTTATCAACAATAATGAAATGCAACTGAGCTAGGTAGAATACCCTACATAATTTACACCAACTGTCAAACCTCGATTGCCGTTGAGATTATAGTATAAGTGAGGGAGAGACATATAAGACCACAAAGCATGGTGCCTCGACCCAAATCAAATATGGTAGTTCACAAGACCACAAAGCATGGCTCCTAACCATAATCCCAATTTAGGATAATATAATATCAGGTACGTAAGACCACAAAGCATGGTACCGATATTCCGCGTCAGCAAACACGTTCTTCCAGCGATGAGCCGCTTATGTCTCAAATGTCTTCTTCGGGCATCCACCTTTCTCATGTAAAATCAATGCATTCAAATTTCATCTTATTCAATCACATATCGTATTCTGTAGGGTATCGTCATACCCGACTTGCAAGTCATCAATATCACATCCACACATGAATAATCATGTAAAAACCAAGGTACTTCATCATTTACAAGGGGTGACAATATTTATTTCAAATTCATGCTCTCTTTTGTTGATCACAATATAATATGGAGTATCAAAAAATTATCATGGGAATTTGAAAACAATTTATCATTCATATTTATAACTTCCATGGAAAATCTCAAATCACATATGCATGGTTTCAACCATTGAAGTATATAGGCAAACAATTCCCATGACATAAAGAAAATGACTTAGAAATCATATTGAAAGTAAGATATTAGCATTTGATTGAAAACCCCCATTTAAAAGCATGCATGTTCATAAAGACTACACCCATGAGATTTTTGGATAACCCCATGTACCTCTATTTCCAAAGATAATAGATGTTTCTTGAAGCTTGCAGATTGGTGATTCCAAATATGTAATTATCTTTGAAAACCTACGGTCAAATATTGAACTATTTGGGTTTTTATTTTGAAACCCTAAGGAGAATCTTGAGCACTTTTGATGAAAGAATATGTATTTTGGAGTCCTTGGAACTAAATCTCGAGTTTTAGGGCTAAGTAAGGGTGGAAAAGGACCACTTTGTCCTCAACACGAAGTGTTTAAATTTTCAGAATTCCTTACATAGGCGCCGCCCATCTCATCACCTATATTCACATAGGCGCCGCCTAGGCTATCGGCTATGCTTTCCAGTGGCCATGGGCGATTGGTTAGGCGTCGCTTATCACTTTGAAAGGTCATAACTTTTTGCTCGGGTGTTGGATTTTAGCCAAATTGATATCGTTGGAAAGCTAACTCGAATACCTATCATTAGACATATAGTAGACTTCCTAATTCGACATATACAAAGAATTATGGTCGATGGAAGATGACACACTTTACAATGGCCGAATTCAAGCTTGAGCGGATTCACATGCTACATTATAATTAACATGCCGTATTATCATAGGATTTTATGGCTTTGGGATTAGCAACTCATTGAAATCATGGTTTTTATTCTAGCCCAAAATGCGGGGCGTTAGACAAAATCATAATCTTCACGTCGTTAGGAGTAAATCAAGACCCATATTGCTACGTTCAAGATGGGTCTAAAAATGGATCCCAAAAATAGGTTTGAAAATAAATGGGGTAAAACCATAATCTTATTTTTGAAATATGTTCCCTATACTGCCACGACCCAAACCAGGGCCTGGCTGTGACGAGTATCTCTAGTCCACCGAGGACCAGAGACTACCCCCTTAGTCTTTTCCAACGTAACCAATATATATATGACAAGATAGGAAAGATAAACCCAAGAGTCTATATGAGATCATTAACTAAAAAACCATTCACAACACCATCACAAATACCAAACATCAACCATAATACCCATGTCCATAGTAGTCTAACAAAGCCTTTAACAAAACTAAACACCAGTAAAATATCGAGACATGCACCTGACCATAGACAAAACAAATCTAAAATAAAGTCCAAGAAAAAGGAAACCAAAACATGAAATAAAGTCATTTGAAGGATGAAAGATCACCACTTCAAGTCAACTCTCGATCTAACCACGAACACCTGATCACTGTGCAGGAAAGGTAGACTTTTTCTTTGGACCCTTCATTGCGTAAGGATACATCTGAAGATGGTTAATGGTTGGAGCACTAGAATGTAACTCAGGGTTAAAGGAGTAAAGCAATGCCTAGTCCTTAATATGAAAACCAGTAAAACCCAATGCAGAACATCATATGCAATAAGTACACATACACATATATATTTCATATGTCGAGAAAAATGGAACAAGGGTTAGCATGCATTTTTATATCCTTAACTTGGACTGTGTAGCTCTGCCATCCTAAAGTCACCTATAGGCTATATGGGTTCAGCTCCCGCTGTTGAAAGGTCCCCAGTGTGTGTTAGCCGCACTTACGAGAAAAAACCCGAGAAGGCTAATGTCATCCCCAAAATATAAAGTGTGTCTTATGCACATAGTTACCGTGTCCCAACTTCACATCGAAAAACATGAATCCGGTATCGGTCCCCCCGGGACGTCCACTTCCACGAATTTTCTACACAACCCCTTTTGATCCCATTTTAAAACCATTTACACATTCTCAACCAATTACCAAGGAGCATTTTAGTTAAGCATTTCCCGTTGGTAAGGTCATACAAAAAATTAAAGTTGCAAGTCTATCTTTTTATGCCATACAAGACCAATAAAGCAAATTTGACTCCAAAGTTTTCAATTAAACGAAAACCAAGGCCACCAAGGACTTACCAAAACCATTTGAAATCCAAACCAAACCAATTTATATTCCATTTTCCATTTATGCAATGCAAGGATTCCAAGAATAGTCAAACTATGTGACAAAATCATATTCATTGTCAATTTCACAAATAGGTTGAGGGCACATAATTTCAAAACCATATATCAAGGCAAAATCATCAAACTTGGGGATTAACCATGACCCCTTAATTTAATTACAATTCCCATGCATCCCACAATGTTCAAAATCATAAATAAATCATAATTATTACATATAAATAATGGAAAAATATTTAAACCAATCATATTTACAACCTGATGTCATTAAGAAAATACAAGTGTAGGGAAAGAGATACATGCCTTAATTTCCAAGAAATTCAAAGAAATCCACACCCTTAGGACCCTAGATGATCACCTCCTTAAACCCTAGACTTGAGTTGAAAAGGGGATTTTTGAGAGAGAATAGTTGATAGTAATAAGAATGACATTCGTATATTAAAAAATGATAGATATAGATCCTTATAGTGATTAAAAATCATGTATAGGTGAAAGGACCTCACTACCCCTCTTTCCTTTTTAATTAAACAAAACAGACGCAAAATAAGCACAGGTTTGTGGAATGAACCTTATCACAGATGTCCAACCTATGTAACACGAACCCTAACGTGAAGGATAACCTCCGTGGTGTTCGCATTGAACATTTGGCAGCATTATTTATATGGGGTCCATGTTGATATCTTTTTTCTAATCATAAGAGCCTATAGCATTTATTTACCCTGAAGGAGTTAAATCTTAGGCAGAGTAGATGTCTTGAGTTGCTCAAAGACTACGACATGAGCCTTCGCTATCATCCAGGCAAGGCTAATATGGTTACTAATTCTATTAGAACTATCTCAGAGGTTTACTACCTCCGTGACCCAAAACTACCCCGAACCCCATCCAAAAATTTTAAAATTCTTTCAGGTTACACTTTTAACATCCTTGAACATAATTTAAGTCAAAAGTCAATATTTTAACCACAAAAAGGAAAAAAAATGAAATGCCCAAAATTTTGAGGGTGTTACATTATCCCCCTTTAGGATCATTCATCCTCGAATGATGAGCTAGGACACGTTTCGCATGAGAATAATAACAACATAGTAAAGTAAAAAAATAAACCCGGATAAGAACAAGGAAGAATACAATTCATACCTCAAGCTTCTTTATCCAACACATGGAATAGAAATGATTACTTAGCCTTTATATCCTCTTTTGCCTCCCAAGTGCCTTCTTCTACTGTATGGTTCTTCCAAAGGACCTTTACCAATGATACATATTTAGTCCACAACCTACAAACTTTTCTATCCCAAATCTCCATCGGGACCCCTTCATAAAATAGGAAATCCCAGACACCGATATTCTCAATAGTCACCACTAAGAAAGGATCACCCAGGCATTTTCTCAACATGGACACATGAAACCTAGGGTGAATAGAATCCAAACTCACAGATAATTCTAACTCATAGGCAATACTTCCCACTCTCTTTAAAATCAAATAAGGACTAACATAACAGGGACTGAGCTTTCTCTTCTTTCTAAAATACATCACTCCCTTCATGGGAGACACCTTCAAGAACACCCAATCACCCACATCAAACTCCAACTCTCTTCGCCTTACGTCCTTATAGAACTTTTGCTGACTTTGGGAAGTCTTAAGCCTATCCAAAATCACCATCACCTTCTTTATAGCTTGATGGACTAAATTAGGACCGAACAACCTTGCCTCACCAACTTTGAACCACCCAATAGGGGATGTACCTTACCATAAAAAACCTCAAACAGTTCCATACAAATGCTAAAATGATAGCTATTATTGTACATAAACTCTACAAGAGGTTAGTGGTTAACCCAACTACCACTAAAGTCAATTACGTAACCTCGAAGCATATCTTCCAATGTATAAATGGTCCTTTCCACTTATCTATCCATCTGCGAGTGGAAAACAGTACTAAAGATCACTTTAGTCTCCAAACCTTGCTGAAACGACAACCAAAAATGAGATGAGAACTGAGTACCCCGATCAAAAATAATGGAAACTAGAGTGCCATGAAACTTCACGATCTCCTAATTAAACAACCTGCATAATCCTCAGTAGATTAATTTGTCCTCACCAGCAAGAAGTGAGCAGATTTAGTCATCCTATCCATGACGACCTTAATAGAATCAAATTAGTTCCAAGATTGCAGAAGACTGGTAACAAAATCCATATTTAACACTTCTTATTTCCATATAGGCAACTAAATTTCTTGAGACAACCCACTAGGCCTCAAGTGTTCAACTTTTACTTGTTGACACACTATGCACTTAGCCACAAAATTAGCTATATCCCTCTTCATGTTATTCCACCAATAGATCTCCTTAAGGTCATGATAGATCTTTATTGAACCAGGATAAACCGAATAATGCGACTCATAAGCTTCGAGCAAAATTCTACCTTACATCCCATCCATATCGGGAACACACAACCTCCTTTGGTACCTCAAGATACCATTACCACCAATCTCAAAATCCATCACCTTCAACCTACCCACATCATTCTTTATTTTCATCGAGATAAGATCCAAAACTTGTTTCTCCTTTACCTCAGCACCAAGAGATGACTTTTCTACCTCTTTCACAACCACACCACCATCCTTGAAATTTAAGAGATGAACTCTAAGATTAGACAAATAGTGAATATACTTTACTAAATCCCTTTTCTCCTCTTCTACATTCTCGCCAAAGATAACTTGATAAGAGCATCAACAACCATGTTAGACTTACCTAGATGATAGTGGAGACTCATGTCATAGTACTTGGGCAACTCAAGCCATCTTCTCTGTCTAAGATTCAACTTCTTCCAGGTAAATACATTTTGCAGGCTCTTATGATTTAAAAAGATATCAACATGGACCCCATATAAATAATGTCGTCAAATCTTTTATACGAACACCACAGCCATGAACATCAAATCATGAGTTGGATAATTCCTCTCATGAACTTTCAACTACCTAGAAGCATACGCTACCGCCTTGCCATGATGCATCAATACACAACCAAGTCCCACACAGGATGCATCACAATAAACCATGAACCCATCACTACCCTTGAGCAAAGTCAAAACCGAAGTAGAAGTTAATTTAAATTTCAGCTTCTCAAAATTCCCTTCACAAGCATCGAACCATAAAAACTTCACTTTTTTCTGAGTCAACCTAGTCGAAGTTGTAGCAATCAATGAAAAGCTATCCACAAACCTCCTATAATAACCTGCTAAACCCAAGAAACTCTGAACATCAGTTGGATTCATAGGTCTAGGTCACTTCTTAACAACCACAACCTTCTGTGGATCCGTCGTGATCCCTTTACTAGAAACAACATGACACAAAAACGTAAGAGCGTTCAACCAGAACAACAATTTGAAAACTTAGCATATAATTGTTGTTCTTTTAGGGTTTGTAACATAACATAGAGGTGATTAGAATTATCCACCTTACTTTTTGAATATACTAGAATATAATCTATAAAGACAATCTTGAATAAGTCCAAAAACTAATGAAATGCCTAATTGATGAGATCCATAAAGGTCATTAGGGCATTGGTCAACCCAAAATACATGACCAAGAACTCAAAATGTTCATACCGAGTATGAAAGGTTGTCTTATAGTTATTCTCCTCCCTAATCTTTAATTGATGATAGCCCAAATAGAGGTCAATCTTAGAGAAATACTTAGCACCCTAAAGTTGGTCAAACATATCATCAAACCTAGGAAGAAGGTACTTATTCTTAATAGTTACCTAGTTCAACTGACGATAATTAATACACATTTGAAGGGAACCATCCTTGTTACACATAAAAAATATGGGAGCACCCCATGGAGACACACTAGGGAAGATGAAACCCTTGTTATGAAGATCTTTTAACTGCTCCTTAAGATCCTTCAACTTAGCCATAGTCATTCTATAAGGAGGGATAGAGATAAATGAGTTTTTGGAAGAAGATCAATCCAAAAATTAATTTCCCTATCGGGAGGGACACTAGGGAGATCATCAAGGAAGACCTCAGAAAATTCACCAGCTAGGGTAATGGATCATAAAGAAGGACCATTCGAGTTAGAGTCCTTAACCCAGACTAGATAATAAAGACACCACTTGGAGGTCAATTTTGGGCTCTAAGATATGATATGAACCTTTCTTAGCCACTGGGGAACTCTCTTCCCACTCAATAGTTGGCTTACTGGGAATCAAAAAATGGCCTTACGGGTCCGACAGTCTAAAGAGGCATAGCACGAATGCAACAAATCCATCCCTAAGATGGCATCAAAATCTAACATGTCTAATTCAAACAGATTCACCAAAGTTTCCCTACAACCAATATATACCACACAAACCCTACAAACCCTTCTAGCAACCACTGAGTCACCCATTAGGTAAAAAAAAAAAGGGGTCCCAAATACACTCGATGCCAAAACCAACACGCACAACCATAAATAGGGTCACATAAAAAATAATAAACCCCGAATTAAGTAAATAGTACACATCACGAGAAAAGTTTTAACACACTAGTGATGACATTATGTGATGCCTCAGACTCATGACAGTTTTAACACACCAGTGATGGCATCAGGTGATGCCTCAGTCTCATGACGGGTAGTAAGAGCATACAAGAGATTCTCACCAGTGTTGGTACCAGAGGTGGCACCCTTTGGTACAGGAGTAGATGGCATGGAAATTGAAATCTTCTTAGCCCCTGAAGCAACCTTGACTGCAGGGTAATCCCTCAGAATATATCCCAGCTAGCCATAATTGAAACCTCAATTCCTTCCCTTATCATAGAACCCACAATACAACCGACCACACAGTCTACAAGGAAGATATGACAGAGCTAACTAGGCCTCACTATCTTAAAATCAGGCACCATGTTCCCTAGAACCACCGCCCCTCTAAAAACGATAATCTCTGAATGACTTTGGATAAGGAGCACTAGTCGTAGAATATGAACCTGAGTTTCCCCGCCTCTTCTTAGGCCATTTCCCACTATCTCTACCACTCTACTGTTGACCCCTAACCTAATCTAAATATCAAAACTTCTTACCCTGCCTCTCTCTCATATTTGATTACTTCTTTTTTCCTCCTCAACTTGTTGCATATACGCTACAAATCTAGAGATGTCAATATCTTTGTTCAACAAGGAAGCCTTACTCTCTAAAATCAATTCATGAGACAAACTGGAAGCAAATTCCTCATTCTAGCCCTCATGTTAGACACTAGCTCAAAAGCATATCATGACAACTAGTGGAATTTCAAGGCATACTTCTTCACTGATATCCTACCTTGCTTCAAATTCACAAACTCCTCTACTTTTGCCTTCATCAATTCCTAAGGAAAGAAGCAGTTAAGAAAGGCACCAGAGAAATCCTCCTATTAAGTAGATTTAGCATCATCACCCCTAAGTCATTCTCACTCTTTGTACCATTGGTACGCCATATCCTTCAACTGATAAGCAGTGAATTCCACACCCGCTACCTCATAGAATGCATAGCCCAAAAGATCTTCTCCATCACATATATAAAACTTTGAGCATTGATCACACTCACCTATATTATTATTTTAGTGTAGGATGATCTTGTCAATATAATAACCTAACTTGAGTTGGTTTTGAATCCACGAGGAGTGTAACTAGTATTCGATTCCTATGTATTATTAAAAGCTACTTAGTATTTACCCACAATGTAAATATAAAATAAGACATAAATTAAAATTGGGGGTTATTGTTTGAAAGGTTGTTTGAAAAAATTCTAATTAAACCACCAATTTAGAGAAACAATTAAAGATAAGATTCTAATAGGAGAATAGTCTTGGGATTATGTCTTCCTGGGGAAAAATAGTGCATGGGTACATAAGAATCAAATGCAAACTCTAGTTAATGAATATATGGGTAGGCTAGGTTAGGGGTTTTGATGTTAGTTTTTCAACCAAAGACCAAAATATAACCCATTGATCCTTTCTAATACCTCATAGGTGTGGAAAACAAATCAACCCACAACCTCAATTGGGCATCCCTATTTCTAGAGAGATGCCCAAGAAATAGAAAATTCACAATCCATCCTTATTTCTAAGACTATGTAAAGTAAATGACCCAATATATAATGATTTTCACACATACCCCTCTTTCAAGGATGGTATAGGATCTAAAAGAATATCTACATCCCACTTTCAAGGGTGATGTTGGATTTTGGGAAATTGGGCCTTTCACCAGTAAATTCTAATTTGACAATCAAGCATTAGTAAAACACAACATTATTAACCAAGAATCTACACTAAAAATTAAGATCTACACATATTTGCAAAATATTCCAATATAACCCTAAGATAGTTGTTTAGCAACTCATAAAGGTTAAGAGAAGAAATATACCCAAATTGACATTCAAAGCTTTCATTGAAGAGGCAAAGCAAGGGTATTCTAAAATTCAAATTCAATTACAACTAAAATCCTTGGAAAATTAACTACAGTAATCTTTCCCAATTTAATAGGGTTTTTACAACAACAACAATAACAAACCCAGTGTATTACCATAAAGTGGGGTCTAGGGAGGGTAAAATATATGCAATCCATATCGCTACCTCCAAAGAAGTAGAGAAGTTATTTCCGATAGACCCCCAGCTCAAGATAGAGAATTCTGCACCATCACAATCTCTACGAGTTAATTGCAATAACGACTCCCATGATTCCATTGAACCTATCGCGAACACCATTGTAACGACCCGATTTGCTGAACCAAAATGCTACACGATGCTCATGATCTCGAGAGACCACAAGCTAACCCATGACTGATATCTGTACCTATATACTACATAAGATAATATAATAATGCGAAAACATGCACTGAAAGGCTATAAGGTTCAATACTAAACATAACTGAATAACGTAACATCTGTGTGGGGTAATAGAATACCCAAAACAAAACTAAAGTCTAAAGCATGATAATTTGTATCTAGTCTGTATCTAGTCTGAAAGCCTCTACTGTCTAAAAAATCTGAATAAGGAGTTGATGGGGCAAGTCCCCAACTAACTCCAACTAATAAGTTAATCAATGAGATAATAGAAAATCATTATGTCCTTGAAGGATAAGGACTCACTTCTACTCTGACTACTGAAACTAGAATCTACTGCTTATCTAGAACTCGTATCTCTGAACTTATGGTGTAACATAGAAAGAAAGCACCATAGCACAAATGCGTCAATACATATATACCGAGTATACATGTGAGGTAGGTTAAATTTAAGGGTTCACATGCATGCTAATGCTAGCGACTGTCTAATATAAATGTGAGAATGTATACATAATTACGTAACTGTAACTGACAATGTGATATCATGATTACTGAATTTGAATACTGATAACATGCCATGACTGATAATATAAATAATTGTATCTGAGTATAACTGATAACATAGGGGACTGTAGCTGACAGTCCTGAATCTGATGGAACTATCTGAGTTGACTGTGTCTGACAGTCCTAAAATCTAAAAAACTATCTAAGTTCTATTACTGAGACTAATTAACTATATTTGTTAGTCCTGATTCTGTAACATGAAACTGTGGGAAGTAGTATCTAACCGACATGCCCCAAAGATGCTATGATAGCTGAGTTGGGGTCCAATCTATGCCCTGATTAGAAGGGTGTCAATACCATGCCACTGGTAAGGACAATATGTGAGTAACCTTCATATAATAGGTAACTCTAGCGAGAACGGTGGGAACCCTCACATAATAATTTAAACCACCTCATCTACCCTCATATTGTAGGCTATGATGTCTCAATCTATGTTGGCTACATAGTTCTAGAATGCAAGGATTGCTTCTAAAAATCATGCCCTCATATAACAGGTGAGTTCCCATCCTTGGGTTCACTCGATGCTAATTCCTACTCCCATCTGAATAGACACTGAACATGATTTACTGAACTAAACTGAGCATGGACTAAGTTACTGAATTTTTGTGGCTGACAAAATACTACTGATACCTGACAACTAACTGAGTTATGAACTATCTGAAGTCTAAGAGTTCATAGCTTGACCGAGAGTATCATGAAAACATGACATGGCTCTAGGCATACAACTAATATTTTGGGTACAAGTACCCCCAGGACTCTATAGAAGGAAACTAACATAGCATGATTTACTTGAAGACTTAACTAACATCATAATACATACTACATTCATAGAAGCCTTTCATCAAACATGTGATATGAATAAACTTGTACATACGTGGGGATTTCATGATATCATGCTAGTTAGACAATTTTCCTTCATCTAGGCATTTAATCAAACATATTGTAGGCATAGTACATGTAAAGCACATTATACAACAATTAAACATCATGCTTCAATTCCAATTCCATCATACAAGGTTTTAGTCATGAGATTTTAAATCTTTATCTATACTAATCAACCCACATGGAATTTATCATCAAATCATGGAATAGAAATCAATTCATCATTTATCAACATAAAAGAGAACATACAAATTATGAAAACATGAAGAAAATCCATAACTTGTATTTAAAAGGGATTCTTGGACTTCATGGATGAAAGGAGTCCATGAATGAACACTATGCATACCTTAGATCATGATTTCATGAAGATTGTTGGTGAAAACTTTATGAATTGGAATCCACAATAGAAACCCTAGTTTGTTCTTGAGATAAACTTGAGAGAAACTAATATGTTTTGGGTGAAAAGTGGCTGAATCACGTGTTAAAGGGATTATATAGGGTAGGAAGTTGACCCTTTTAACCCTGGACATATCATTAAATTTACAGTAAAATTTTTTGAGTTGAGCCCTTGGCGTGACACGGCGTTATTGCGTCGTGTCACTGGAAATTGACAATTGGGAAATTGCATGGTAGCGCGATGCAGAGCTATCAAGTTGCCACCTTGTTTACGACCTGGAAGTTTGGTGCGACGTGCCAGTCTCACGGAGTAACACTGGAAGTTGACAATTGCCATTTGAGCTATCTCCGTGACATGCTAAAGGCTCAGGTCAAACATTGTCTCACTAAAAAGGTTCTAACTCTTCGCTTGGGTATTGGATTTGGGCGAATTATATATCGATGGAAAGCTTATTCAATTTCCTGCATGATAGGAAGTGAAAATTATGGAAATACCACGTGTATAAGAATGAATTCTTATTTAAAAGCAAGTTCTAACATCCTTGAGATTATTTTCAAGCTAAGAAAAAGCACGAGTATTACAATATCTCCCCCTTGAGAATATTCATCCTCGGATGAGACTGACTGAGAGGGGAAATAATAAACTAAACATGAACTGAACATGAATAACTGGAACATGATCTTATGACGGACGTGATTGACAAGCTGAAAATAACATACTGAACATGTATATCTAATGCATGCGTAACTGAAAGTTTTGAAGAACTAAGTTTTCTCACAATGAGAATGCATATCTGATGATAACTATATAATTGATCTGATACATGAATGCATGACTGAATATACGGTGGTACTTGATACCAAGCTTATCATGGGAATATAAGCATGAGACTGGTTACTAAGTTAGTGATGTACACTAATCATGAAACTGAGTAAGATTAAGGAGAACTATTACCTTGAGCTTGATCTGAGTCGGCGAGGAAAAGGTGAGGGTACTTGGTACGCATATCTGCTTCTACTTCCCAAGTAGCTCCCTCTACGGACTGATTTTGCCAAAGAACTTTAACTAGAGGGACTTCTTTATTCCTCAATATATGAGTATGATAGTCTAGGATTTTGAATGAAATTTCTTCATAAGAGAGGTTGTTCTGAACATGAATGCTCTGAATAGGGACTACGACTGATGGGTCACCTATGCACTTCTTGAGTAAAGAGACATGAAAGACTGGATGAATTGAGGCTAGATCTGAAGGCAATTAGAGCTCATAAGCTACCTTGCCAAAACGATTGAGAATCTTAAAGGGACCGACATATTGGGGAATAAGCTTTCCCTTCTTGCCAAATCTCTTCACTCCCTTCATAGGAGAGATCTTGACATAGACATGATCACCAATTTCAAACTTGAGATTCTTTCTATGAACATCTGCATAAGACTTCTGTCGGCTCTGAGCAGCCCGGAGTCTTTCTCTGATTAACTGAAGTTTCTCCAAGGCGTCGAATACTAAGTCAGGACCTATGACTGAGGCCTCACTAACTTTGAACCAACCGATTGGAGATCTACATCTCCTACCATAGAGAGCTTCGAATGGAGCCATTTGAATACTGGAATGATAGCTATTGTTGTATGCAAATTCAATCAAAGTCAAGTGTTCATCCCAACTTCCCTTGAAATCAATTGCACACGCCCTTAGTATATCTTTTAAAGTATGAGTGGTCCTTTCTGCTTGACCATCTGTCTGAGGATGAAAGGCTGTACTGAGTTGAACTTGGGTACCAAGACCCTTTTGGAATGCTTTCCAAAAATAAGAGGTGAACTGGGTATCTTTGTCTGAGATAATAGTTAATGAAACACCATATAATCTGACCAACTCCTTAATGTAGAGCTTGGCATAATCCTCGGCTGAATAAGAGGTATGAACTTGAAGGAAAAGAACTGATTTGGTCATTCTGTCTACAATGACCCATACTGAGTCATGTTGACGGCGAGTTCGAGGCAAACCCATCACAAAGTCTATGTTCACAACTTTCCACTTCCAAGTAGGAATACTGAACTCCTACATAGGTCACTAGGCTTCTGATGCTCTATCTTAACTTGCTGACATGTAGAGCACTTAGCCAATAACTCTGCAACATCTCTTTTCATCCCACTCCACCAATAGATTTTTTGCAAATCACGGTACATCTTAGTCGCCCCTAGATGAATAGAGTAACGCACTCCATGCGCTTCTGCAAGAATTCACTACCTTAAGTCATCTATGTCTGGAACACAGAGATGACCCTGACAACGAAGAACACTATCTCCCCCTTGGGAGAAAACCTCTATTTTCTGAGTCTTGCTTTTATTTCACCTCGGAAACTAGAGATTATTCTGAACTACTCTGAACACATACACTGCCCTCTGAAGAGTCGACTAAGCGAATGCCTAGTATGGCAAGCTAGTGGACTTCCTGGACTAACTTCTTCTTACTATCATCAACATGAGAAATACTACCCATGGACAGTCTATTGAGAACATCGGCCACTACATTGGCCTTGCTCGAATGATAGAGGACACTCATGTTGTAATCTTTTAAGAGCTTTAACCACCTTCTCTAACGAAGATAGAGATCTTTTTGAGAAAAGACATACTAAAGGCTCTTATGATCTGTGAATACGTTTACATGAACTCCATAAAGATAATGCCTCCAAATCTTTAAGGCAAAGACTACGGCTTCTAATTCAAGATTATGAGTAG
Source organism: Capsicum annuum (assembly GCF_002878395.1). NCBI lineage: Eukaryota > Viridiplantae > Streptophyta > Magnoliopsida > Solanales > Solanaceae > Capsicum > Capsicum annuum. The sequence goes on along the minus strand of NC_061117.1, from coordinate 89,989,316 downwards.
GATAATTCTTCTCATGGGGTTTAAGCTGTCTGGAGGTGTAGGATATGAACTTACCATGTTGCATGAGGACACAACCTAAACACACTCTAGATGCATCACAATAAACTACAAAACCGTCTGAACCATTTGGAAGAGCTAAAACTAGAGCTGAGGTGAGTCGAGTCTTCAATTCCTGAAAACTCTTCTAGCAAGGATCTGACCACTGGAACTTGACTTTTTTCTGAGTCAATCTGCATATAGTGGATGCAATAGAAGAAAATCCCTCAACAAACCATCTGTAATAGCCAACCAAACCTGAGAAACTCCTGATATCTGAAGGAGAAATAGGGTGAGGCTAGTTTCTTACTGCTTCAGTTTTTTGAGGATCTACTCTAATTCTATCATCGGAAATAATATGGCCAAGGAATGCTACTGATCTTAGCCAAAATTTACACTTACTGAATTTGGGGAATAACTAATAATTTTTGAGAGTCTAGAGTACTATTCTGAGATGGTCTGCATGATCGCACTCATTGTGGGAATAGACAAGAATATCATCGATGAAGACTATGATGAACATGTCCAAGTACTACTTGAACACACGGTTCATCAAGTCCATAAAAGTTGTTGGGGCATTGGTAAGACCAAAGAACATAACTAAAATTCAAAGTGACCACCGAGTACGGAAAGTTATTTTTGGGATGTCAGATTCTCTAGCTCTGAGCTGATGATAACCGAATAGTCTATCTTAGAGAAATAACTGGCACCCTAAAGTTGGTCAAACAAGTCATTAATTTTGGGAAGAGGATACTTGTTCTTGATCATGACTTTATTGAGTTGACGGTAATCTATACACATTCTGAGTGAACCATCTTTCTTATCACGAATAAGACTGGTGCGCCCCACTGGGAAATGCTGGGTCTGATGAATCCCTTATCTAAGAGATCCTTCAACTGATCTTTTAGTTATCTGAGTTCTATTGGTGCCATTCTACATGGAAGAATAGAGATAGGATGAGTGTCTGAAAGAAAATCAATACCAAAGTCTATTTCCCTTTCGGGAGGATTTCCTAGAAGATCTTTGGGAAAGAAATCTGAATATTCTTCACTAATGGGACTGATTCGAGACTAGGAGCTTCAAAATTGGAATCTCGAACATGAACTAGATGATAAAAACATCCCTTAGATATCAATTTCCTTGCCCAAAGGTAGAAAACAAGCTGACCCCTAAAAGCAGATACGCTACCCTTCCACTCTAGGACGGGTTTATTCAGGAACTAAAACTGAGCTATTCTATTTCTGCAGTCAACTATGTCATAGAAGGAATGAAGCCAATCCATGCCGAGAATGACATCAAAATTAGTCATCTCTAATTTGACTAAGTCTGCTGAAGTGACTTTCTGAAATATCATAACCGGGAAGTTCCTATATACCCGTCGAGCTATGATGGTTTTACCCACTAGAGTAGAGATTGAGAAGGCCTCTGTTAGAATTTTGGGACTGAGTTTGAAATCAACTGCTATATAAGGAGTAACAAAAGATAAAGAAGCTCCTGAATATAGAAAAGCATAAACATACACATGAAAGATCTATAACATACTAGTAACTACATCAGGAGAATTTTCTTGATCTTTTCAAGTCTGAAAAACATAGAGACGATTTGGGAGTTGCCCGCTAGTAGCACTGGAAGTGGGACCCTGCTGATTTAGGCGACCAAACTGAGCTGAGGAGTGATTCTGTTGACCCTGAGGACCTGACTGTGGACAATCTCTAACTCTGTGGCCTGGCTTTCCACAACCACAACAAATGCCACTACCCACTCTACAAACACCCTGATGGTGCTTACCATAAGTCTGGCAAAGAGGATAGGTGGAGGCACTGCTAACACTGCCCTGGGTCTTAGAGCCTAGTGCTCTATCTTTGTTACCCTCTCTGAACTTAGGAACTGGAGCACTAGCTGTAGAGGGAACTGGAACTGATGACTTAGGATAAAACTAGGAGCGATTTTCTCCTTCTGATTTAGGACGAGCGAAGTTGAAACTACCTGTCTTCGCTCTCTTATTTTGCTTTTCCCTCTGCTTAATTTTCTGCTCTTCTATCTGTTGAGCATGGGTCATAAGTCTAGTTAAGGTCATGTCACTGTTCAGCATGGCGGATCTGCACTCATTAACCACGCTGTCATTCACTCCTGAAGCGAACTTACTTATCTTAGATCTACTGTCTGCAACCACATAAGGGGCATACCTAGGTAATTGAGTAAACTTAAAAGAATACTCTTTCACTGTCATATTGCCCTGCCTGAGGTTGATGAACTCTAGCACCTTGGCTTCTCTAAGCTCTTGAGGAAAGAATTTATCTAAGAATGCAGCGACAAACTCCTCCCACTCTATAGAACCTCCATCATCTAATCTTTTAGACTTCCACTATTTGAACCAAGCATGAGCCACATCCTACAACTGGTATGCAGCTAGCTCAGCACTCTTAACAGTAGTCACCCCCATGGAGTCTGTCACTTTCTAAAATTAATCTAAGAATTCCTAAGGGTCTTCATCTACCTTAGACCCGAGGAAGGTTAGAGGATCATTCGGGTGAAGTCCCAAATCCTAGCTGCGGCTGAGTTGGCCGCTGGGTTGGCCAGAATGACTGTTGGCCATTCATTATGAGCAGCGATTGATTGTGCAAGAGTGGTAAATACCGTCCTAAACTCTGCATAAAAAACATGATCGCCTAAAGGTTCTTCGGGTTGGGGGCTGACTGGTTTTTTCTCTTAAGAGGCATGTTCTGAAATAAAGAAAAGAAGCGGATTAGACTGAGAGACTAACTTGTGATTATGCTCACAGGCACGGCATGAATATTAAAAAAAGGGAAACTGTTCTTAAAAAATCCATAGCCTCTTGCACATAAATGTGACGCGCAACACACCCATGCACAAGTCTCTACTAGATAAGACTTTCAGACTTCCTAGGAATCTATTGAACCTTAGGCTCTGATACCAAGTTTGTAACGACCCAATTTGCTGAACCGAAAAGCTACACGGTGCTCATGATCCTGAGGGACCACAAGCTAACCCATGACTGATATCTGTACCTATATACTGCGTAAGATAACTTAATAATATGGAAACATGCACTGAAAGGCCATAAGGTTCAATATTGAACATAACTGAATAATGTAACATCTGTGTGGGGTAATAGAATACCCAAAACAAAACTAAAGTCTAAAACATGATAGTCTGTATCTAGTTTGCATCTAGTCTGAAAGCCTCTACTGTCTAAAGAATCTGAATACGGAGTTGATGGGATAAGTCCCCAACTAACTCCAACTAATAAGCTAATTAATAATATAATAGAAAATAATTATGTCCTCGAAAAATAAGGACTCACTTCTACTCTGACATTGAAACAAAAATCTACTGCTGATCTGGAACTCATGTATCTGAACCTATGGTGTAACATAAGAAGAAAACACCATAGCGCGAATGCATTAGTACATATGTACCAAATATACATGTGAGGTAGGCTAAATACAAGGGTTCACATGCATGCTAATACTAGCTGACTGTTTAACATGAATGTGAGAATGCATATATAATTATGTAATTGTAACTGACAACGTGATATCGTGATTACTGAATCTAAATACGGATAGCATGACATGAGTGATAAAATGAATGACTGTATCTGAGTATAACTGATAACATGGGTGACTGTAGCTGACAGTCCTAATCTGATGGAACTATCTGAGTTTCGTACTATATCTGATTTGACTGTGTCTGACAGTCGTAAAATCTGAAGATCTATCTGATTTATATTACTGAGATTGATTGACTGTATCTGTTAGTCCTGATTCTGTAACATGAAACAGTGGGAAGTAGTATCTAACCGACATACCCTAAAGGTGCTATGATAGCTGAGCTGGGGTCCAATCTAAGCCCTAATTAGAAAGGTGTCAATACCGCGCCACTGGTAAGCACAACATGTGAGTAACCCTCATATAATAGGTAACTCTAGCGAGAATGGTGGGAACCCTCACATAACAGGTTAAGCCACCTCATCAACCCTCATATAGCAGGCTACGATGTCTCAACCTATGTTGGCTAAATAGTTCTGGAATGCAAGGATTGCCTCTAAGAATCACGCCCTCATATAACATGTAAGTTCCCATTGTTGGGTTCACTCGGTGCTAATTACTACTTCCATTTGAATAGACACTGAATATAATTTACTGAACAGAACTGAGCATGGACTGAGTTACTGAATTTTTGTGGCTGACGGAATACTAATGATACTCGACAACTGACTGAGTCATGAGATCATGTTGAATTTTCCTGAGTCATAAGACTATTTGAAGTCTAAGAGTTCATAGCTTAACTCAGAGTATCGTGAAAACATACATAGCTCTAGGCATACAACTAATATTTCGGGTACAAGTACCCCCAAGACTCGATAGAAGGAAACTGACATAGCATGATTTACTTGAAGACTTGATTAACATCATAATACATACTACATTCATAGGAGCCTTTCATCAAACATGTAATAGGCATAAACTTGTACATACATGGGGATTTCATGATATCATGCTAGTTAGACAATTTTCCTTCATCTAGGCATTTAATCTAACATATTGTAGGCATAGTACATGTAAAGCACATTATACAACAATTAAACATTATGCTTCAATTCCAATTCCATCATACAAGGTTTTAGTCATGAGATTTCATAAATCTTTATCTATACTAATCAACCCACATGGAATTTATCATCAAATCATGGAATAGAAATCAATTCATCATTTATCAACATGAAAGAGGACATACAAAGTATGAAAACATGAAGAAAGTCCATAACTTTTATTTAAAAAGGATTCTTGGACTTCATGGATGAAAGGAGTCCATGAATGAAGACTATGCATACCTTAGATCGATATTTCATGAAGATTGATGGTGAAACCTTTATTAATTTGAATCCCCAATAGAAACCCTAGTTTGTTCTTGAGATAAACTTGAGAGAAACTAATATGTCTTGGGTGAAAAGTGGTTGAATCATGTGTTATAGGGATTATATAGGGGTAGGAAGTTGACCCTTTTAACCCTGGATACGTCATTAAATTTTCAATAAAATTTCTTGAGTTGGTCCCTTGGCGCGACATGGCATTATCGCGCCGTGTCACTGGAAATTGACAATTGGTAAATTGCATAGTAGCGAGATGTGGAGCTATCGCGTTGCCACCTTGTCTACGACCTGGAAGTTTGGCACGATGCGCCAGTATCATGGAGCAACACTGGAATTTGACAATTGGAATTTGAGCTATCTCTGTGACGCGCTAAAGGCTCAGGTCAAATACTGTCTCACTAAAAAGGCTCTAACTCTTCGCCCGGGTGTTGGATTTGGGAAAATTATATATCGATAGAAATCTTATTCAAAACATGAATAATATCCAATCTCATGCCATTAATAAAATACAAATGTAGGAAAAGAGATACATTCCTTAATTGCCAAGAAATCGAAGAAAACCACACCCTTAGGACCCAAGATAATCACCTCCCTGAACCCTAGCCTTGTGTTGTAAAAGGGATTTTGGAGAGGATAGTTGAAAGTAATGAGAATGACATTCGTATATTGAAAACTGATAGAAATAGGTCCCTAGAGTAATTAAAAATCATTTATAGGTGGAAGGACCTCCCCATCCCTTTTCCCTTTTTAATTAAACAAAGTAGTCACTAAATAACACAGGTCCGTGGAACGAACCTTATTGTAGAGTTCCAAGCTCTGTGAATGAACCCTATTACAGAGGCTAACCTCCGTGACATGGATCGTATCGCAGAGACTATCCTCTGTTACATTTGCTTTCATGACCCAAAATTACGTCGAACCCTGTCTAAAATTTTGAAACTCTTTCGGGTTACCCTTTTAACATCCCCAAACATAATTTAAGTCAAAAATCAATATTTCAAGAATGGGAAGGCAAAAATTGAATTGTCCAAAATTTTGAGGGTGTTACCCATACTCATAGGAGTCTATTGTTGAAAATTCATGAGTCAAAAATAAGGTTCAAATTAAAGAAAAACTATTTTCAAGCTTTACTGACCAAACCCCCCAAACCCATTTTGAAATCAAGAATTTGAAGTTTTTTTAAGATGAAATTAAGGTTAAATTATAAATATAATATTAGAAAACTTATCCATGGAATAAATCTCAAAAACTCCTTTGGAATCGCCCAAATTCGAGCTTCCAAGCCACAAAATAGTAAAAATAGGGTTTTGATTCTCAACTTGGGTGGAAATCATGAATAATAAAATACGACTTCTTGTGATATGGTAAATTAGAGTTCTACATTAATATACAATGATTATACAAGAAAAACGCATCAAATATTGTCAAATTTAGAGCTTCCTAACTCCTAAAATTTCAAAAATACGAATTTGAGTCTTATACTCAACAATGGCCGCTAAAGCAGCACTTTGACTGTTAAAGTGGTCTGATCAGATGGTGAAAATACAGCTAAAGCATTCATATGGTCTCTTTAGCGGTCGGTCAAATCGTCAATGGCCACTAAAAAGGCCACACCAGCACCAGCAACCTTTAAAACATGTTTTTGACCGCCGAAACTCATTTGGAACCCTATGAACATGATCCAATTGTGCAAATTGACTGTAAAACACATTCGAAATCCAATGGAATTATCAAAACTTTAATTCTAAATAGTTTCAACTAAATATGGGGCCCAAACCTATTGTTTTATTTTTTATATAATCTACCCAATAGCCCAAAATGAGTCCAGAAGACTCGTGACCTGAACCAAGTGTCCACTTAGCCTAAAATCAATGTTTCAAAGCTGATGGAATTGTCGGAATTCTCACTTGAGGTCATATACTAGAAGTGTTGATCTGAGACCAAATCCTAAACAGTGAAAGCTCCAAAATAGAGAAATGGGCGTAAAATTTAAACAAACTATCAAATAACTGAACTAGTAGTTTAGCAAGTCATAAAAGATATGTAACCACTATGGGAAGGCTTGAAACATAAAAAATGCACGTAAATAAAGGAAATGCCTTGAGGGTCATTACAGTAGATTCCCCAATGACTCGGTCATATCACCCCAAATATTGAAACTAGCAAAACTATCAAGAAGAAATCTTAAAAATTTAAAAGAGCAAAGTCATCCTCTAACTGAGAGAATAAAAACCAACAAGGATATTGAGAGAAAGTCTTGAGAGCCTTGGAAGTTAAGATTTATCCCAAATAGTATCTAATTAGGGCAGAAATTTTAAGGGAGACCTCAAAATTTCCACTAACATTTTAGAATAAATTAAAAATTCCACAGCACTAAGAGGTTAGAATTAACTTTAGAAATCACCAGTTGCGACAGAGTCAAGATAGACTAAATCCCTAGCCATTCCAATACTTTCATAAAATTGAGCTATTAAACTCTCCAGCAACGATAATGGATTTCTAGGGATTCTTCATTTAATGTCAGACATAGTCAGGCCTCAAGTAGAAGACGTTCATTGAGATAGCACATGACATAATTGCCATATATTTTCTAAAAGCTTTTATGCAAGTTTTTCAAACTACTTTTTTCAAAAACTATTTTTGGTAAATCTATACATGTTTTCTATTTGACTAGTTTTGCCTTATATCTATCAAAATGGGGAGTCAGGTCAGACGTCTAAACATGGCAAAAGTATTTGAAAGATGGCAAGAAGCAAACAAAGTTTGAAGAAGGTCAACGCGGTGTAGTTTCATACAAGACTAATAATTTTTATATGGATGCATAGATCACCACACGAATGAATGGTGTTGATATAGGTACATTTAAAAGAGTCGACACAATAATAAAGAGATCAAAAGAACTACCTAATAAGGAGAAGAACAAAATGTCCTTGTATTCACCATGGGATAAAGTAAATGATATTTAAACTATCCCTAGAAATGGATTTCATCCACTTATTTACATCCGAAGGTCACACCTTTCGAGAATCCCTTCAAAAGAAAGAGATTAATGTCAGGATAAGTCATTTAGATTACAATTCTAACTGTTTGTCTTTTAAACTTTCAAAAAGTTTGACTGCAGTTACTAGTAAGAGCGACATTGTAGAAACTAAAAATTTTACCTTGAGTACAGGTACATGTATAGAAGTCAACACATTGACAAAATCAGGTGAATCTCCTCTTAAAAATTTCCATAAGGACCATTTCAAGAAGGCCTTTTTATCTAATTAATATCATTATCGAGAGGGTCAGTTCATCGCATTATATATCATTTCCAAGAGAGCCATACTGAGATCTACTTATCTAATTATATATCTTTGATTAAAGGGCCATTTTATCCAATTGCATTGCATTGCTGAGAAGGCTATTTCATCAAATTACATATCATCGTTGAGAGGCCATTTCATCCAATTACATATCATTATCGAGTAGGCCATTTTGTCTCATTACATATCATTGACGAGAGAGCCATTGCATAGCATCACTAGAAGGGTCTTTATTGTATCATCTTTAAAAGTCTTCATACTGATTAATCATGTAAAAATGAAGGAGTCTAGAGCATAAGGATAAATTAGAGCATATGTGTGCCTATTAATCATGAAAAGTCAAGAAAGTCTAAACTAAAGGATATAATCATCATGATATTCATTATTCATGTAAAGGTAGAGGATCCTAGCATAGACGAATATAATAATTTTGATATCCATTATTCACGTAGAGATGGAGGAGTCTGATGCTGAAGGATACAATCATTTTAATATCCTTCATTCACGCAGAGGCAGAGAATCCTGACTTTAGGATATGTTGGGTCATCCACCCCATTATATTTGATTTATTGAGTTATCTACCTCGCTATAGTTGGACTATGTCAAACCAAGGGATATCTATAAGTCGCTATTCGAAAATAGATAATATACTAGATTTCCCAAGAATTGATTGTATTAAAGTTATTTATAAGTCACAATGTTTAACATAGGATAGTGTGTGACATCACCAAAAGTTGGCAGTTAAGGGTCATCCATAAGCAACAACAACATCCTATCGGGTAAAATACGAGATAACCAAAATTGATAGCTCAAATGTTATCCATAAGCCATAGCTAAATCCCTACCGGTTGATGGGTAAGATTACCAATTGGTGGGTCTAAGTTTTCTCTATGAGCCACACCATATCCAAGATTGATTGTATGAAGGATTACCAAAAGACAATCCATTTGAGAGATATCTATAAGTTATATTGTATCTAAGTTTGATTGATGAGAATGAGTACACGAGCTAGCAATTCGACGAATATCTATAAGTCATCTATTATCTAAGGTCAAATAATATGCAGGATTACCTAAAAGCTATCAACTCAAAAGTTATTTGTAAGATTTCTTATATCCAACTTTGAATGATGTGCAAGATTATCTTAAGACTAACAATTTGATGGATATATAAAAGTTATTTTTCAAAATGAAAGATATGCAAGACTTACCAAGGTTCATATGTAAAAGAGAATTACTAATAGTCGAGGGGGTTATTGCATCAAATACAAGAGCTTACTAGTATCTAAAAAGGTAATATCAAACAAATATCAGATGGTTGCAGCGACCATTCTACCCAAAATATAGTAGGTTCCAAGGAGAGCCACCCCATTTTGAAGAAAAAGTCAATTTCCAAAGGTCCATCATATCCAACAACTGAGATAGTTTTTGTGCCTATACTATTATGGAAACCATTGTCTTCCAAAAAAAGGCTAGGAAAGTAAAGGTCCATCATATCCAACAACTGAGATAGTTTTTGTGCCTATACTATTATGGAAACCATTGTCTTCCAAAAAAAAAGCTAGGAAAGTATGGCATGGCCAGTCAAAATAGTTCATGTGAGAATTAGGTAAAAACTATCTATCCTTTACTGAAATATGTTTATCGCTAATAATTTTATTTGATATGTTTTCAAGAGCAAATGAAAGATAAAAATATCAAACTAAAACTACAAGTGAGGATAACTCCAAAAAAGATACAACACAATATGAAACTTTTTCTTAACAGTCAACTAGGATATAGTCTTGATCAATGCCCAAACTACACCTCCAACTGAAGGATAAAGCAGTCACTATCAAGTAAAGTAATTCCAAGATCACTTTTTCTTAACAACAACTGAATTATCAACAAAAATCAAGAACAAAGTAATTCCAAGATAAAAAAATAAATCTTGGAATATAATATAGCTTAGTAAGTGTTAAGAGTGCGTAAACTGACTACAAAATGTCAAAAGGGTATTTATAGGATACAAGAATACCATAAAAATCAACTCCCAAATGAGAAAGGAAAATTGAGGTTGGTGACCGACCACTTATAAGGTCGCCTACGGACCATAGGTGGTTCTTGGTAAGTTGAAGACCTTCTACAAAACTCCTAAAACTCTATGAACTTGTCCCTCTAACACTTACAAAGGTCACCTAAAAACTGTAGATGGCATTTACGGATCATAGATGCCCTTGGTAAGTGATAATGTATTCTTTTTCTTGCTTTTGAGCCTCTGGACATCAAGTTCTGACACCTACGCTCGGTAAGGAGCACTTATACCCAGAAGTTCCTTTAGTAAGTAGGCTAAAACTTTAAATTTCATCTTCTTCTTTATTTTCAGCTTCCAAACCTAGTTTCCTGCGAAACTTACACAAAACACATCATATCTCACAAAATAACCTAAGAAACTTGCATATTTTTATCATTTTAACCATCGAAAGTGCTATAAATCCATATCACACCAACAGCCTCAACTTAGAATGTTTGCATGTTCTCTGGAAACACAATAAAACAAAACGAAACAATGACACTTAACTATGAGAACTCTAAGCTATCTAAGGCAGTCAAGCAATAATAAGCTTGAAAACATTACCCCCTCTTATTTCAACCATTCAAAACTAACTGTGTGTATACATGAAGCATAACAATGTGACACAAAGAAATCAAGGTATGGTAATTACATTATAAAAAGACAACCATGCATATATACAAGTTATACTACCTTTAAAATTAAGCACCTAGCAATACAACCCATATGCTCTAATAACAAAGAAACCTCACTCACTCATATAAAATAGTGCATATCAATGTGGGGACAGTCAAGAGACACTCATGCTCAAATGAAAAGTTCCACCAATGTACATCAGATACCATAGGTTTTCCCTTATTTTCTTTACCATTAGTTTTACAGCTATCAAGTTAGGATCACTATAGGACTTTATTCGGATTGTAATGTAGGCTTGGGGGCTGGTGTGGTACATATAATATATTAAGTGACTAAGCCTCCTTGGCACTACACTTACTTAGGGGTTCACACTTTAACCTATTTCCTTTTATTCCAGCCTTATTTCTCCCATTTTATTCTTTAATACACATTCAGGTTGGGTATAGTTTCTTTTATTCATTATTTTTCTTTTTCTTTTCTTCTTCATATTTTTCTTTTCTTTTTCTTTTTCTTTTTCTACCACACCCAGCCGTATCTTTTCTCTTATTTTACCCTTCTTCATACCCACTTTACATTATGCAACCCTATGATAGCAACCCTTAACTTAGGCGATTTGCCTGAGTTGAGGTGCATAATGTCCAAGGAGGACCAGGGCCAAAACAGGTTCATTGTAACACAAATGGGAAGGTAAAATATGTGACAAGAAAAATAGGCAACAAGTCTTAATAATCGAAATCAAGGGATACTTATTCACACATGAAAGGTCATTTAGGCTAAAAGTGGACTAACATAAAAAATGATCTATAATCCTTACCTAACCGACTATCCTACAACCTAGGCAAGACTAATTGAGTAAGTTTTGGATGCAACACACAAAGGGAATAGATTATCATTTCACACACATATGTCACAGAGTCATATCATAAGATACTTTTGATCTGGTTCATGCATAAGCTAGCTATGATTATCATGTTCTAAATCCTAATGCTATACCAAAATCCACAATGGTCACACATATATACATTCACACAGTTATAAAAATAAATTTTTGGATGGGTATCATTTTACTTAATATGAGTAAAAAAAACATGTCAACTGCTCGAGATACTCAAAAATCTCCTAATTAGACAAAAACACAGCACAATACAAAAAAAACTCAATATGACACAAATTTAACCTAGACATACCGATTTTACAACCAAACCATAGCCGATAGAAAAAGAAGCTTGAAAAAAACCATAACAGATATGGTATACCTAACCTCCAACTAAAAGACTACATATTATCCCTATTGCATATAGATAATGTAAAGCAAAGAAATAAGGACATACCTGGGATGTACTAGGAGTCTGTGTCATGATCGTCCCCAAGTGAGGGTATCTGGACTGGTGGAGGAGGTGGTAGTGGTGGTGCACTAATATAAGATGCACTAATATAAGATGCACTCAGCAGGCCTCCACCTATCAACAAATATAGTCTCTGCCAACTCATGTGTGGCCCTTTTCAAGGCCTAACCAAAGTGCATATCGGGGTCCTACAACTCTCTCTATTTGTCTCTCTTGGTCTAAAATATGAGGGCTACCTTACCATCCTCTATAAATAAATCAAAGTGTCGAGGTCCATATGGAGGTGCCGACTGAACAATTGGAGGGATCACTAGAAGGATAGCTGGAATATGTCTCTTAGTGAGAGAGCATATCTTTGGCCACAGTATATCTACCTCCTCCATAAGATCACCTGAATTCAGTGCCTCAATATCACTAATTCAGGATGAGACTCTTTTCCAAAAAGCATCTATACAAGAATGTAGCTCAGCTCGTATCTCTAACATAAAATCCTGGTATGCAGAATACAATCAAGTCACAACCATATCTAGTGTGGTATAAACCTAAGGCTGAATTTGTCCATACAATCTCACCACCTCGACCTTAATATTCTATAGCTAAGTGTTGGTGATGCTCTAACTGTCCACCAAGATCTGCCAGAACTCACATAAAAATAACATCATACTTGAGGCAGCAACTGAAGTGGATGGGTGAGGGGGTACTAAAGATGCACCCACCAGCTCTAAAGTAGAAGTCAGAGCTGATGTAGATTTAGCTAGGGTCCCCTTCTCTTCTCCCTCATCTAAAACTTCAAACCAACTCCCACGTTACCTTCTAATGTATTACTATCCTTTACATAGAATGATGGGCCCTCAGTCTGGGTTGGAGACATTGTAGTGGGTGTACGGGGTCTCCTAGAAAGGACAAAATTTGTCGGATCCTTCATCATCTTAGTTTGTGCCACAACCATCGCCTCTACTCTCTTATCAACACCTGGTACCTTTGGCATACCAGCCTCATTAAATAACCTCTAGAAAAGACATGGGAATGGAAAAGTCATCATCTCCCAAAAAGTTCTCTAATAAAGCTCATGCCAAATATAGCTGCAAAGTCAATATCGTATCCAGCAATCATGCTTGCAGTTAGTGCAGCTCCATTCCAAGCCAATAAATTTTCTACGATAGTCAGATAAAATATATATAAAATAAGCAACCAATAAAAATTTATGGCAAAAGTCAGTTCCACCTTTTTAATCATACTCGGCCTCTCGATCTAAGGGGTATCATCACCAAAAGGTTAAATATAGTTGTCAATCTATCTCAATATCTCAACTCTCTCTCTCTCTCTTATGCTTAGTATCATGCATAATTTGTATGTCTCATACAACTCTCAATCTATAATCACATCTATTGTGGATGCTGGAATAGCATAATCTGGCCCGAAGAGAACTCGGTGGATGGCCCCCACTAAAATGTCAACCATGACCCATCTCATAACCATTTGCAAAATACTATGGCATGGTATAAGGCATAGAATTCTGACACCAATGTTGAACTGTATGTACCTAGGGGTCGAGTTATCCACCCTAACTGGTGCCTATCAAATGCAACTTGCAACAATGGAGCTCTAGCCAACCCAGACAAGTCTATCTATATCTCCTCATAAATGGACCTCTTGGACCACCCTATCTCGATCACAAAATGACCCTCTTATAAAGAAGACAAATTCTCTCTATGCACCATCTTGAGATTACCTCAGCAATCGGCTTGGCCAAAATATGCGTAGGGTCTGAGGCCTGATCTGTCAGAGCTGGTGGTTCTATAGTTGGTGGCGGTACCTATGTGTGGCCTGGTCTGTACTTTCCTCAGACTGAGGTACAACTGATGATTGCTCCTGAACTATTTTACCCTCCTTAGACTGGGTTACTGCCAATGACTCCTCATAATGTGATGCCTCAGACTCACCCTAGGATACCTTCTCAGACTGAGGATCCTATGTATCAAGCTCTGGTGTTGTTCTTGACTCTATCTCTAGATCTTCATCATCATCACCACCCTTAACGAGTTGGGGAAAGTGTGGTGGTGATCTTCTAGATGACTTCATCCTCGTCCTGTATATGGACTGGATGATAGCCTTAGTTTAGGTCCTAGGTTGAGTAAGAGTAGGTCATCTACCCCACTATAATTTCTCTATAAGTGGTATGCTAAATTTTTTCATAGTAATATCCTCAACTGCAGCATGCTTCTAGCCTCTAGTGTCTGGTCATGTCACTCTAGTTGGGGCTGCTTTGGTTTGAGCAGGCAGGTACTCCTTCTTTAAGATACTACTCTTGAAAGAGTCATCTCATCACTTCAAAGATAAAGCCTTCTTCTTTGAAGCCTTTGGGGCCATGTGTACCTGAAAAATAAAGTGTTAGTGTCTGAAAGATAGTAAGGAACCGCAAAATTCAAAGAAAAAGTCAAAATTCTAAAATTTCAATTTTTTTCTCAATTTTGGCATTCCTATAACTTATTCATAGTCCCAACAAGTCCAATATGCACACATTCAACTAGAATCAACCTTTCAATAAAACTAGCATTCAAAACTTTTGGTATTCCTCTACCTTTTCAAATTCATTTTTTATTTAGGGCATGATCTTATGGTTTAGTTAGAGAACAATGCCCCCACATGAATATGTTAGGCTAATTCAAGGATCCTATATACAAGCATGATGGTTTATACATATTTTGCATAAGAAGAGGCATACCAACTTACTTATTTCATGTTTAGCACAAGATACTACTATTAGAAGCCAAGAATATAACATTTTATTCAAAGAACCAGAACTGAACTATGAAAAAGTGAAGTAAAAACAAAGCTTGAACACGTACTTAGTGCTTTTGAATAGGTTGGTACCACGAACAAGTAACCTTTTAGCCTTTTCTTATGTATGGGGAAGTGGGGTAGTTTGAATTTTAAGAGGAAAGTTGGAATTTTTAGAAAGAAGAGAGAATTTTAAGAATTTAGAAGTTTAAAAGTATGTTAAGGGGGATAAATAACCATGGGGTGGTCGTAGGTTAAAGTCCAAAATTTCCCCAAAAAATCCTCAAAATTCCATCCTTTCAGTTAGTGCATAACTTTACTGGCCCATGTGGGACTTATGACCTTGTTGAATTGGTTACAACATCCCTTTACCTAGAATATTCGAAATTAAAGATGTTTAGGTTGACTCCCACCCAACGCTTTATTTAACATCGCAGCACGGTGTGGCTATGTTGGTTACTCAGAATCCACTAACAAGACTGTGGGTTTCCTCCTATGCAACACTTTTTTTAACATCGTAACACAATGCGGGTACCTTGATTACTCAGAATTCATCAAGGTACCTAGAGGAATAACCTCCAGTATCATCAATATAATGGATAATCGACACCACCCTCATATCAGTAGGTTGTTTCATAGTTCTTTGAACATTAAAGGTGACTTCTTCGTTATTGACTCTGAACTTCATCTCTCTCTTTTCCATATCAGCCATCGCTTTACCCGTGGCCATGAATGGCCTTTCTAATATGATGGTCATCTCAAAGTCAACCTCACAATCCAAAATGACAAAGTCAGCAAGAAAAATAAATTTATCAACTTTCACCAATCAAATGAAATGCCCATGGGTTTCTTTACTATGCGGTTTGCCATCAATAACCGTATAGTAGTAAGGTCTGAAGGGCTTAATCCTAACTGCTTGAATACAGCCAACGACATCAAATTGATTTTGGCTCCTAAGTAACATAATGCTCTGGTGAAGCTGGATGTCCCTATAGTACATGGGGATCATGAACGCACCAGGATCACCCTTCTAGGCTAGAGACTTAGAAGTAACAACACTACAATGGAGCACTCTACCAACGTCCTCAAAACTAGTTGCTCACTTCTTTGTTACCAACTCTCTTATAAACTTGGCATATCCAGGCATCTGCTTCAATGCCCCAAGAAGAAAGATGTTTAAACTCAGATCTTTCAACATCTTAATAAATCTTTTGAACTTTTTTCTTCTTTCTTCTATTTCAATCTTTAAGAAAAAGGTGAGGGCAGTCATAGAATTTGTTTCACTATGGGCTCATTAACCTTGACCTTACCTTTATCCTCAACAACACTAACATTAACACCTATCACCTTTTTGACTCTATAACAAGTGTCTCATCAACCACAGTACTGTCATTCTTTTGCAACTCCACAGCAGGTAATGAGGGATCAATAGTAAACTTACCACTCAAAGTGGTAATAGCGAGACAATGATCATTATTCTTTGGATTCTGGATCGTGTTGCTTGGCAGGATACTCGACTACCTCTAATTTAAAGTAATAGACATCTGCCTAAACTATGTCTCTAACTACTTTATTTCAGCCGCATGAGAGTCAACTTTCTGTGTTAGACCTGAGATATCAAGCTTAATCTCCTTAAGACATGTCTCCTGATTTTCTTGACCCTTCACTAGTTTAGAAAATAATGCCTCCGTTCTCAATTTAGTATCATGGTTGCCTAATAGAATATACCTGTCTCTCTTCTTTTTGTAGTCATCTTTCCTTCTCAATTCACCATCATGCTCCCTACTGTGATTTTTGTATCTATCACCATAATAGTTCCGTCCATGGTTTCCTTTCCCTCTTGCTTGGAAATACGCCACTTTTATGATCATAATATTTAGCCTTCTCCTCCAAGTCAAACTCATAAGCTCTAGAAGTTGAACCTTGTGCACCTTCCATGTTTACCATCCCAGAGTTCACTATCTTAAACTACTTAGTAAGCAACCATCAGTCCTCAACTATGAAATCTCTTGTACCTCAGACTTATCCACTTCTCTATGGTTTCCAAAAGCCCCAATGGCATAAGTGCTAGCTTCTCTCTCAGCCTCCAAGTATGCCACCCTCTGATAGTGAGAGAGATCTGGTCTAGATCCTCAGAAGCTACTTCCCGACATAATCTCAAGAATCTCCAGTGATTGTGCCTACCATGTCTTGAGAACTGATGTTTAGAGCTTATAGAATATCTCCAGCAAGATCTTCCCTGAAATACGATGATTGGGTACCATGCTCAACTTATTCTTAAATTGAAACCAAGCCTAGTATATCAACTCTAAATATAGTTGCTTGAAGTTATATATCTTGTCTTTTAACTTTAATATTCTAGAAGGAGGAAAGAAATGGTTTAAGAATTGCCTGCACAACTCATTCCAAGTGGTAATAGATCCTCTCAGAAGTTGCCCAACCACAAAGAAGCTTCTCCAGTCAATGAAAAGGGGAAAAACCTCAATCTGAGTGCCTCATGCTCTACTCTCAGAATAGTATAAGAAGTACAGATCCTAACAAAATTATCAAGATGTATATTTGTGTCATCTATAGTCGAGGCCAAAAGTACACCTTTAAAGGCTCAAAAGCTAGATCATGTCACTAGTTATGCCAAATTTCATATTAGGGGCAGTGCAAGAAAAATGATAGCTCTTATTTCTGCAGGATCAACGTATCCCATATCCTCTTCATCATCATGTAACTAAAAGTATTGGAATGCTAAGATCACTTAAGCTAGACTACCTCAAACTCTATCTCTATTACTGTTGAGTGTTGCTATATGATTAACTGCCAGTCTTGGCCTGGCTAGCTCTGCCTACTAAGCTAATCAGGCCTCCTCGTCCCTTCTCTGGTTAGCAATATATTCTAATAACTTCTTTATCTATTGATCAATAATAGTCTGAGGATCACCTGGAGCAGGTAGAGGTACCACATTATGATCATCCCAAACCCTTTTAAGATAACCTGCATGTACTGGTTTAGTTATCTACGATTAGGTTGTAACCGTCTTTTTGGGTTAGGATTTAGTAGGAGTAAGGGATTTCCTTGACTCATGGTGTTAGGCATACACTGGTGTATACCCAACTAAGAATAGAAAAATAAAGACCCAAAAACTCCAACAAACTTCAATCCCCAACTTAGCACTGTGGCAACGATACTAAATTTTTGATAAATTCCCAAACTATACCTCAATTGAAGGATAAAGTAGTTGCTGTCAAATAAAGTAACCCAAATAGGTTAGGGTCATACCCATAGGGAAGAAGTGGATTTGTATCCCTATCTAGCTGAACTCAATGGGCAGAACTGAAATTAAATGGGGTTTTATAGTAATAATCTCAAACAAGTAATCAAATTCATTTATGGTTGTAATAAGCCAGAAACGAACACTACGATTGTGTCCCCCTGGCTTCTCAAATGAGTAGGCTTATCATTCTTTATTGAATCAACCCATTACCTTCCATGCAAAATCAAATAAGTTATGTACCATCAATTATCTTGTGAACCCCTTTACGGATTCCATCTTTTACCTTTTGTGTCTTAGGATATTGCATTACTAACCCTTATCTTAGATCCCAGTTAACTATTACCTTTTGAGTCTCAATTTATTATATGATAGATAACCGTCTTACATAGATGATATTGATTAGACTAGATCGATAATTAATCTTTAAATTACTGTTGTGATTATCTTTTCCTAGTCACTATTCCTCTTTGAAGTAAGTAGTGATATGCTAGAATGGATCTTACTGTTTGCAATCACCAAGAAATCTATTAAACTAAAGATAATACAATACATGCAAGAATAAACTTCCCTTACTTTGTCAATATACCAGGGTTCCTACAACCCTAGCTAAGGTCTTTACCCACTCATGCTTGTGAAATGATCAATGGAATTCATAATGAAAAGCATTAAATAATACCATAATGATCAACAAGTAAAACACAAATTCAACAATTGAATTATCAACCAAAATCAAGAAAAAAGCAATTCCAAGATCAAAAATGAATCCTAGAATTAAATATAGATTTGTAAGTATTAAGAGTGCATAAAGGTCACCTACAAACCATAGGTAATCCTTGGGAAGTGGCAGACCTTCTACACAGCTCCTGAAACTCTCTGGACTTGGCCCTCTAATACTTACTAAAGTCACCTATGGACAGTAGGTGGCACCTACTGTAAGATAGGGTACGAGTCATACCACATACTCGTATGGTAGGTAGTGATCAAACCTCTTTGGGTTCTATTCTACTAGGGATACGATTAGGGGTACTAATCATATAGATGGATACGACTTGGTTTAGGTAAGTTGTATGGTGGATAGTGTTAGGTCCAAGGGGGAGGTCTAGGGTACAAGTGGTGGGTACCACTTATATTAGAGGGTATAACTGGTATGGGTAGTCGCACCAATTGACTAGAATTTTAAGCAGTTTCATTGGGGGTAATTTGGATATTTCCATACTTAACCTCTTAAGGCCCCACGACTTACAGCATCATTTACCCTATTATTCTAACCTTAAATACTTAAAAACACTCTTTAATTCCCTCTAAGGCTCTTGGGTAAATAAAGGCTAGGGTTTCATCTAGTGGAGTAATTTAGCCTTTTTTAAGGTGATTTCTCTCCATCATCTTCATAATCTAAGGCATATACTTCTCCCTCATTGTTAGTTCCAACTAAAGTAATGTTTTATATAATGTTGACATCAAATGATTATTTTATGGTTTTGGGGTTTTTAAATATATGTTGTAGTTTTTGTATTAAATGTCTGGTTATGGTTTTCCTATGTTTTAATTAAGTTTTTACATGCTTTAATGGTGGTTTGCAT
Organism: Capsicum annuum; assembly: GCF_002878395.1. Classification (NCBI taxonomy): domain Eukaryota; kingdom Viridiplantae; phylum Streptophyta; class Magnoliopsida; order Solanales; family Solanaceae; genus Capsicum; species Capsicum annuum. The sequence continues at coordinate 89,969,418 of NC_061117.1, read as the reverse complement.
AATTGGTTGCATGGGAATGGTTAATTAGTAATTGGAATTGGTTTTGGAAACACTCTCTCCCCAACATATTTGATAAAATGCCAATGATAATGCTTTTACTATACCATTGGACTTTTATTGGAACTATTGCGTAGTATGGCTTGGTAATAGAATCCTAAAAGGTAAAAGGTTTGCTAAGGACATTGCTTGCAAGCTATAGTCGGTATGACGATACCACTACTCAGAGCCTTGGTTAATAATAATAAAATAATAGTTTGGTTGGATGGTAATTATTTTAATTTAGAAATAATGGTGGGGTATGATAGCTAATTGTGAAAGTGCAAATCTAATAGATGGACACTGGAAACTCATGTTTGTCGATAAAAGGGGTTGGTCATAACAACCATATATGATACTATGAGTTACATGAGAAACCTCTAAGTACACTACACATAGGTATAATGGAAAGAGAAAGGTACTCAGGAATCCCCTACTCTTGTGTTATCTTTGGTTCATGAAGATACACGTATTGAGGCCTATTTAGAGGTTACACTGGACCCATATAGCCCGTGGGAGGTTCTAGGATGATTAAGCTACAGATACCCAGGTTAATGGTTTTAAATGCATGCTAAACCTAGTTTCTATTCCCAAAATAGTTATATATATATATGAATGGTTGTGTGCATATGGTTGGTTAATTGGTTTTACTAGATGGCACTATTTTATCCTTATCCTGAGTTCATGCTAGCATTCACTCGCTAACCCATCTTTGGACGGCTGTTTCCCTATTGTGATGCAGGAACCGACCATTCTACTCCTCCTACTTAGTGATCAAATTTGGGATAAGCTATTGGATTGAAGTGGTGATCTTTCATATTTTTAAAGTCTCCATTTTTAACATAGATGTTTTTACAGACTTGGTTTATTTTATGGATATTAGTTTTGGCTATGGTTGGGGCATGTCCCAATCGGATATTGTTTTTCTTATGGTTAGAAGCTTGTGTGACTACTATGGGTTGGAATAGGCAGGATCGCTATTGGTGTCATCTAATAGTATTGGCATTGGTAATGGGGCTGATACCATTGTACTAAATTTATAATTGTTCTATCCTCTTTTATTTTAGATTATTTGTATTTATATTGGAGTTTATTTGGTTTGGTAATGGTTACAGGTTGGATAATGGATGGTTGGACTTGTTTGGATTGGTCAAGATTATAGACCTATCCCAGATTCTTAGGTTATACTTACACACTTTCTTGTTATACATTTGAGATTCATCTGATGCAAGATATGCATAGGTTGGTTGGTTTAGGTAATGGGGGTGGTCCCTAGTCCGGGTTGGACTTGGGATGCCTATTATGACAAGGCCCTAGATCAGGTCGTGTCAAGTTGGTATCAAAACTTTAGGTTCATGGTCAATTGGGAGTCCACAAGCCGTGTCAAGTAGAGACTCTTTTAAGGGTGTGTAGCTCTCCACACTCATAAGAGAGAGGCTACAAGGCTTTCTGGAATATTTCTCTTTCTTGGTATTCTATTTTCAAGCTGCAAGGTCTAAGGTCCTTTCTAATCCTGGTTTATTCTCTTTTTAGATCATGCCTCAATAATCAAAGATGCAAGGTAACTCTTCTGCCCCAACTGGGGACACGTACTACTCTGGGGATCTATACTTGGTCTAGAGGTCCGGTCCCTGATATTTCTGGTGTTCTATCGATTGCCACCAGTCCTCCATGGGGTGAGGTGACGAATGCAAAATTTTGTCAATTAATTCATGTTATTTCTTAGTTGGTTACTGCTCAGGCTGAGTGGGATGCATCTGGTGTTTCATCTTCTGAGGCCACAAGGGTTGGCCAGTTTATGAAGATGAATTCTCCTACTTTGACTGTCATAAATATGTCGGAGAATCATTAAGGTTTCTAGGATGAAATGGAGAAATTCTTTAGGGTGATAAAGGCCACGAATATGAAAGGGGTGAATTTTGCTGCTTACCACTTAAGGATGTGGCATACAAATAGTATGAGGAGTGGTATAGGGTAAGAGGTGATGCTGAGGAGTCAACTTTATGGAAGACATTCTCTAATGCATTTTTGGACCATTTTTTTCTTAGGATCTTAGGGAAGCAAAAGCAGAGGAGTTTGTCAATCTGAGGCAAGGGAAAATGTCTGTGAAGGAATATGCCTTAAAATTTTATCAGTTGTCAAGGTATGCTTCAGAATTAGTGTATGATATGAGTACAAGGATGAGAAAGTTAACTTCAGTACTATCTCAAGATTTGATCTTTGAAAGCAAGACTCCATTATTGATCAAGGATATAGATATTTCTAGGTTGGTGGTTAATATATGTAGTAGGTGGGGAAGGAAAAGAAGAAACTGATTGAGTTTAGGGAAAGGCAAGGTAAGAAGTTTAGGTCATCTAAATAGGGTGGTGCTCAACAGCAAGGTGGTTGGGATGGAGGTAAGTGGTAAAAGAATAAGTGGGGGAGTTCTAGTTCCTTCTCTATAGCTAGTGCTCCTAACCCAAAGCCTTTGGGTGATAGGCGCCAGCAGGATGGCAATTATTTTTGAGCATAGGGTGCCCAATCTCAAGTAAGTGGGGCTCATTCGTCCTGATGATTCCCTGTTTTCTAGTTCTGTAGTAGGTTGAATAAGGGTTTTTGTGATGAGGGGAGGGACAGTTGTTTCAAATATGATCAGCCAGGCCATATGCTTAGAAATTGTCTAGTTGGCAAGGGTGATTTGGGAGTGAGTAAGGCTTTAATTGCTTCATCTTCTGCTCTTGCACCAAAGGGTGCTTCTTCTATATCTGTTTCTTCTTTTGGTACCGGTGCAGGTTGTAATAGGTTATATGCTCTTACTACTTAGTAAGAATCTAAGGCATCATCTAATATTGTTATAGGTATGTTATAACTCTTTTCCCATGACATGTATTGATTTCTTGAACTGGGGTCTATCTCTTTTGTATGACCCAATTTGTGGCTATGTATTTTTGTTTTGATCTCAGGGTTATTTTGAATCCTTTTTCTATTTCTACCCTAGTAGACAACTCTGTGCTTGCTAAAAGAGTCTATAGGGAAGTGTATAGTGTCTGTTGGTAGTAGGCAGACTTTGGTGGATTTATTGAACTTAATATGGTGGATTTTTATGTTATTCTAGGGATAGATTAGTTGTACTCTTGTTACGCATCCTTAGATTATCAAACCTATAAGGTATTCTTTAAGTTCCCTGGTGAACCAATTATTAAGTGGGAGGGTGGTTCCCTAGCTCCTAGGGGAGGTTTATTTCTTATCTTATAGCTCGGAGATAATCTCTAAATTGTGTCTCTATCATTTTGTATGGGTTAAAGATTCTAACTCGGAAGGTCTTTCTTTACATTTAGTTTTGATGGTAAATATATTTCCTGAGGTCTTTTTGGTTGATCTTCCTGGTGTTCCTCCATATAGGGAGATTGAATATGGTATTGATTTGGTTCTGGACACTCATCAAATATCTATTCCTCCTTATTGAATGGTTATGGCTGAGTTGAGGAAACTCAAGGAGCAACTTAAAGATTTTTTGGATAAGGGTTTCATCCATCCTAGTATATCCCCGTGGGGTGCACCAGTGTTATTCGTGCAAAATAAGGATGGTTCCCTTTAGATGTGCATTGACTATATAAGCAATAGAATAAGGTGATGGTTAAGAAAAAGTATCCTCTCCTAAGGATAGATGACTTGTTTGATCAGTTGCAGGGTGCCAAATTCTTTTCTAAGATAGATCTTTGGTCTGAGTATCATCAACTTAAGATTAGGGAGGAGGATATCCCTAAGATTGTTTTTCGTACTTGGTATAGGAACTTTGAGTTCCTAGTTATGTAATTTGGTTTGACTAATGCCCAAATGACATTTATAGTTTTAATGAACAGGATTTTTAGGCAGTTTTTGGATCTATTTATAATTGTGTTCATTGATGACATATTTGTGTATTCTAAGAGTGAGATGGATCATGCTAATCACCTCTATGTGGTGTTGCAGACCTTGAAGGAGCAGCAGTTGTATGCCAAATTCTCCAAGTATGAGTTTTGGTTGAATGTTGTGACTTTTCTTGGTCATATTATTTCTAGTGATAGGATCATGGTAGACCTACAAATAGTAGTTGTGGTTAAAAGGTGGCTTAGACCCATGACTCCAACCGACATTCGGAGCCTCTTCAGTTTGGCTAGGTATTATAGGCAGTTTGTGGAAAGCTTCTCAACTATAGCTGCCCTATTGACTAAGTTGATTCAGATAAAGGTAAAGTTTTCTTAATTCTAAAGTGATGCAGGTAGGCAAAATATGATGGTATTTGAGATCAGTGGTGATGGTACCTTGAGGTACCAAGAGAGGTTATGTGCTCCTAACATCAATGGTTTGCGATAAAGGATTTTGGATAAGGCCTATGGATCGCGCTATATTGTTCATCCTGGTTTAACAAAAATGTATCATGATCTCAAGGAGATGTATTGGTGGAATGGTATAAAGAGGGATGTAGCTGATTTTGTGGCCAAATGCATGGAGTGCCAACAAGTCAAGGTTGAGAAGATAAGGCTTGGAGGGTTATATTAGTAAATTGAATTGCTGTAATAGAGATGGGAAGTAATCAATATGGATTTAGCTACTGGTCTTCCTCGATCTCAGAATTAATTTGGTTCAATTTTTGTCATCATGGATGACAAAGTCTGCTCACTTCTTACTAGTGTAGATTAACTTTTTGACTGAGGATTATATGAGGTTATATCTTCAGGAGATTGCAAAGCTGCATGGGGTACCTGTTTTGATTATCTCTGATCGTGGTATGTAGTTTTCATCTCACTTCTGGGGGTCTTTTAATAAGGGTTTGATACTAAGGTTAGTCTGAGTGCTGCTTTTCATCCATAGACATAGGACAAGCAGAGAGGACTATTCAGACATTAAAGGACATGCTTCGTACATGTATAATTGATTATGGTGGCAATTGGGTTGAGCATCTACCTTTGGTAGAGTTTGCTTACAATAATAGCTATCATTCTATCATTAGAATGTCCCCTTTTGAGACATGATATGGTAGGAGGTGTACATCTCCTATTGGGTGGTTTGAGCTTGATAAGGCGGATATGTTTATCTCGAACATGGTTTACCGGGCTATGGAAAAGGTAAAGGTGATTCGGGATAGGATTAAGGATGCCCAAAGTCACCAAAAGTTTTGAGGTTAGGGATAAGGTATTCCTAAAGATATCTCTAATGAAGGAAGTAATGCAATATGGTAAAAAGGGAAAGCTCAGTCCCCGCTATATTGGTCCTTATGCGGTTTTGTAGAGGGTTGGTAACGTTGTGTATGAATTGGAGTTTCCTTCTAGTTTGAGTTCCATTCATCCGGTATTTTATGTCTCTATGTTGAGAAAGTTCTTGGTGATCCTTCTTCAATGGTTCCTTTCGAAAGATTAGGTATCTTGAATTCTCTGTCTTATAAAGAGGTACCAATTGAGATATTGGATAAGCAAGTTCGTTGGTTATGGACCAAGGATGTGGCCTCGATTAAGTTCTATGGAGGAACCACAAGGTGAAAGAGGCTACATGGGAAACAAAAGCGAACATAAAGTCCAAATATATGAATTTATTTTCTACTTTGGATATTCGTGCGGAAGATATGTGTTCTTGATCATATCTCTATTTTCTAATTTGGTTAAAGGTTGGATTGATATTTTGATAATACAAATGAATTGTGTTCGTGTTTGACCTACCTCGTTCGTCATTCGGGGATGAATTATCCTAGTAAGAGAGATACCTAAGCAGTGGACCCTTAGAAATTTTCCTAGATTTTTGGTTTTTAGTTAAGATATGACTAGGGGGTACAGGTCGTATGCTAGGGTATGGTTAATAAGGCTTACAACTAAAAATGACTAGGGGTACAGGTTGTATGCTGCGGTAGGGCTGGTAAGGTTAGTCGTACAATAACCAGTAATGGTTGGTGGGTTGGATTGGTTTCTGGAATGGGTACGACTTGGGTTGGTATAAGCCATATGGTGGTTGACGGGTCATATGGTTGGGGTTTTTCCTTAACTTAATTTAAGAATTAGTAACTTAAGTTGGATCTAAGTACAAGTGACTCACCGTAATCTATAAGATATGGTACAAGTCGTACAATATACTCATATGGTAAGCAGTGATCAAACCTCCTTAGGTTCTATTTTAACAGGGTTACGAATAGGGGTACTAATCATACGGTTGGATACAACTTGATTTAGGTAAGTCGTATGGAGGTCAATGTTAGGTCAAAGTAGGAAGTATAGGGTAAGAGTGGTGGGGACCACTCGTATTGAAGGGTACGACTAGTATGGGTAGTCGTACAAATAGATGGGCATTTTAAGCAATTTATATTAGGGATAATTTAGACATTTTCCTACTTAACCTCTTAAGGCCCCACAACTTATAACTCTATTGGGACATCATTTACCCTATTATTCTAATCATACACACTTAGAAACACTCTCTAATTTCCTCTAAGACTCTTGGGTAAAGGAAGGCTAGGGTTTATCTAGAGGAGTAATTTGGGGCTTGTTTGGGTGATTTTTCTCCATCATCTGCATAATCTAAGGCATGTATCCTCCATCATTGTTATTTCCAACTAAAGGCATGTTTTACACAGTGTTTTCATGGTGTGATTATTGTATGATTTAAGGGTTTTCAAATATATGTTAAGGTTTTGGTATTAAATGCTCGGTTATGGTTTTCCCATGTTTTGATTATGTTTTACATGCTTTAATTATGGTTTGGGCAATTAGTTGCATGGGAATGGTTAAATGGTAATTAGAATTGGTTTTGTAAACACCACGTCACCAATATGTTTGATAAAATGCCTATGATAATGCTTGGTAATGGACTATTGCATGGTATGGCTTAGTAATGGAACCGTAAATGGTTTAAATGGCTTGGAATGGTTAGATGGTAAGGGTTGGTGGTCATGGTTATGGTTAATTAGACTTCCTTGTGGAGTACAAGGGAATCCCCCAAGTAAATGATGTGCTAGAGTTCTATTAGAACATTTAAGACTTTTAACTCGAAATAATTGTAAGTTCTTAGTAACTATTGTTTCTTTTTCATATTTCATGTGATATTGCATGGAAATAGAGATGCAGGGAAACCTATGATAACTACATCAAGAAGGTCAAGTTTTGATTGAAACAGATAGAAAAATGTTAGTTGATGACTTGTCTGATAACTTATCAACCATTTGATTAGTTATCACAGTTGGCCGTTACCCATAAGCAGAGAGCAAGAAATCTGAAGCATTTCTGATGACTGATCTAATAAGTTATCAGATATGTAATAAGCTATCAGACTAGGTCATCACCTGTGGGCAGCATATAAGAATCTGAACAATTTCTGACGACTTGAGCTGATAAGTTATCAACTACGGATAAGCCATTAGACATTGGCGTCAACTAAGGGGCGAAAATAGAGATTTTAAATTCCAAATTTTCTTAAAGTTACAGATATAAATAGCAGCTTTTAGGGTTCCATTCATCATCTTGAACTTATTCCAAAAACTAGTTTACATTTTTTTGGGTCTCTAAATTTTGAATTCAATTTCCGAATCTTTGATTTAGTTTTGGGAAATTCTTCTTGAACTTGGAAGAGAATCAACCTTTGATTAGATCTTTTGTAAGTTTAATTGCTTTGAATTGTGGATTCAATTGTTGTTATCTCTTTCTATTTCATGTGGAACTAATCCCACAACTAGAGTTATGGGATCTTTGATTATTCCTATATTGATTTAATAGTTGGATAAGATTCGAGTGATTGTGGGAACATCTTGATAATTCCTTTGTAATGAATGTTTTCTATTGGTTGCAAACAATAGAATCCTTATGTTGGTTTACTCGAACTGATAAATCAACTAAAGTAGGGAATTATCAATGAGGATTTGGGAAGGTTAATTTTCCATCTAATGATTAATATTGTAACAAGATTAATCAACTTGAGATAAAATCAGTGTGAATAGAAGGTTTTTCTAAGTTCGACAGAATTAGGGAACTCAACATCTAGGTAGGTTGAGAAACACTTGGATGGGCTGTAGGTAATGACAATTTGGTGTTTTCCATAAGTCACGAGAATCCAATGCTATGACTATTATTCAATGAGGATTAATAATCATAGTGATCATAACTCTCGTTTCTCTATATCATTGATTTGAAATTCTGAAATTTTAGCTTTGAGTTTCTAAAGCAAGTTGAAATGGTAACAATTGTTTGATTAATAAAAAAAACCCAATTAAATGAAACCATTATTTATTAGTCGGTTTAATCACAAATAGACCTGATTAATCCATATTCCCGGTGGGATTCGACCCCAACCTAGTTGGGTTATATATTTGACAACACCACTTACTCTCTCGTAAAAGAGGTGTAATTTGGGCATATCAAATTTTGGCGCTATTGCCGGGGAATGCGGTTGTCAATTGAGTATATCTGTGATAATTGACTCTTAGTTAAGTTTCTTAGTTTTACTTTTATTTGTTGTGTTTGATATTTGCAAGCTATCTGGTTGTATATGCCATGAACTAGAAGTTCAGGAGAACCATTATCGCCCCTCAACCCTGAACCTCATCTTATTGGGAGAATGGCAGACCAACTAGAATCTGAAAGATTAGCCGTTTTAGCTAATGCTTAATTAAATCAATAGAATACAGATAACCCAAGTCGGGTCCCTAATCTAGAAGATGAGGACCTGGGATATGATGAGTTGATTGATTCAGGCAACAGGAGACGTGCAGAGGGTGTAGATGCACCTGTGAACAGAAATCACCTATTCAGAGGAAGACCAGAATGCCAAGCTATGCAGTTCGATCTTATTGAAAATTAGGATGAGATGGATGGAGCAGGTGCTACTGGAGCTATTATCCCTCTACCTTTGGCACCTGGAGCTAAGTTCAACATTACAAGCACCATGATTCAATCGCTTCATCTTAAAGGGTTATTTGGTGGATTTCCGGATGATGATCTAAATATGCATTTAGTGAACTTCATCACTATTTACAAATCCTTTGATAATCTGGGAGTAGGGCAAAATACAATCTATCTGCGTCTATTCCTATTGTCTCTGTTTGGGGAGGTAACACTATGGATGAATAGGTTGACTCCTAATTCTATAACAAACTGGAGGCAGATGAAATGAGCTTTCTTAAAAAGGTTCTTTTCGCCATCTAGGATGTTCAGTTGAGGGATGAGATAAGTAACTTCAGGCAGCTTCCAACCGAAGCTCTTCATAAGATATGGGAGAAATTCAAAAAGAAGTTGATACAATGCCCCAACCATAAAATGACTAATGTATATCTAATAGAGGCTTTGTATAGAGCTCTGAATTCTATGACAAAGTCGATGGTCGATAATACTGCAGGTGGAGCATATATGGACCTTACTTTTCCTGAAGCCTCAGAAATTCTTGATAGAATAACTAAATAGAGTAGAGCTTAGCATACCAGGGATTCAGAGATTGTAAGCTCCACTGTGTCTAGTGGTATGACAGCTGAACAATGTAGGAGAGAGAAAGAGTGAGACCAAGACATGTCCCATTTAAAAACATAGATAGATTTGCTTGTAAAGCACCTGCTTTCAGCTAACGTAGAAAAGGTTAAAGTTGTTGGGTCGCATAAAAAGGGAGATAAAATAAACACTGCTGAGGAGGCTAAATAATTGTATAACCAAGGGGGTTTCCGAGATGGTGATCAAGGAAACCAAGGTTGGAACTATCAAAGAGATTGAAAGAATAAAAGTGATAGGAGTGGGTTGTATGTGTCTCCCAGAAATCATGATACCGCTGCTACTAGTTCAGGTAAGATGACTATGGAAGACATGATGGCAAAGTTGTTGGAAAAGGTGGAGTCAGCTAATGCAAGAGTGACAGAATTGAAGAGTGACTTATCATCCATGAGTCAGCTAGTCAACTCATATTCGACGTCCATCAAGTAACTTGAACAACAGATGATCCAATTATCCGCAGTAGTCAACCAAGAAAGAATGGGACACTACCAAGTAATACAGTTCAGAACTCGAGAACTGACGGGTCGTGTATGGAAATTACCACTAGGAGTGGTAAGATATTATCTAGTCGATGTCTAGGAGCATCCTCTCATATTAATAAGGTCAAAATGGATGGGGAAATGATTAATGAACATCCAGTGGTGCCTGTGGGGTTAGGAGGTTCAGAAAAGAAGAGTGCAGAAGTAGAACAAACACCTAACCCAAAGCATGTTAGTGATGTGGAGCAAGGCATAAGAAACGAGCTAGAGGTTGCTCCAGTTAGAATCCCAAGGCCACAACCCCCATTTCCATAATGATTAAAGAAGAAATAAGATGAGGACAAGTTTAGCAAATTCATGGCTATGTTGAAATAGTTGACAGTGAATGTACCCTTAGTTGAGGCACTGGAATAGATGCCTGGATATGCAAAGTTTATGAAAACCTATTGACGAAGAAAATGACTGTGAGCTATGAAATGGTAGATAATCTTTAGCATTGTAGCGCTATTGCTATAAAATCTATTATGCATAAGAAAGCTGATCCAGGAGCATTTATTGTCTCATGTACTATTGGATTGCTATACTTTGAAAGGGCCTTGTGTGATCTTGGGGCAAGTATAAATCTTATGCCATTGACGGTTTTCAAGAAACTTGGTTTGGGAGATCCTACACCCTCCAATATGTGACTTTAAATGGCAGATCGATCAGTGAAAAGACCAATTGGGTTTTTATATGATGTACTTGTCAAGGTGGTCGAGTTTATATTTCCTGCCGACTTTGTAATTCTTGATTACAAAATAGATTTCACAGTACCCATAATTTTGGGCAGGCCGTTCTTAGCAATTGGGAGAGTGTTAGTTGACATAAAGCTGAATGAGCTAAAATTTAAACTCAACAAGAAAGAAGTTAGTTTTGAAGTATGTAAATCCATGAAACAGAAAAAAAGATAAGTGTCTTTTCGATTGTTGATGTATTCAATGAAGATGAGAGAGATGTGCCAAATGAGGTATCAATAAGTTATCCTGACAAATTCTGAGTAGTCAAGATGACCAAGTCATGCCGCAATATTAAATCAAGCGCTGCTTGGAAGGTAACCCAAGGTATTTTGTTATTTGTACTCATATTATGTGATTGACATCAGATATCCGCACCTAGGGTGCCACAGGTATGTTTTTAACTCTCTTGTTTTATTTTGATGCATTGGAGACAGTGCATGATTTTATGTTGAGGGTAGGGCTACTTATGGGTGCTAATGTGATCTTGGGGTTTTTGTTGTCATATCTCTTTTCCCCGAGTCTTGTTCTTAGTAGAGATGACATATTTAGGCATATTATATTTTATTTCATGATGTTTTGTGGTTAACTAGGAGAAAAATAAGTATCTAGGGCAGTTGACATATTTTTGTTGATTTTGGGGACAAATGATAAATACCTTTCCAGTTGTCTATTTTGTAACTGTGTGATATGCATCTATATGCAACTATTATGAATATTTTTATGGCATTAGTATTAGGGACAGGATAATCATTGCTAACAATTGCATAAACCAGAGAGGTAGCAGCTTGTGATGTACCTTTGTGCCAAGTATATGTGAGATATTACCAAGTTCTCTCTATGTGTTAAATCCAGAACTTTTCTAGTTAGTCTTACCGAGGTTGTAGGATAGTGATTAGGAAAGGATCATAGGTTGTCTTTTATATTAATCCACTTTTAGCCTAAATAACCTTCCATGTGTGAATAATACCCCTTGATCCTGATTTTGAGCCTATATGCCTATTTTTCTTGTTAAACTTATCACCTTCCCATTTATATCACAATGAACCTATTTTGGCCTTGGTCCTTCTTGGACATTGTGCACTTTGACTTAGGTAAATAGCCTAACTTGAGGGTGTCTATCATAGGGGTGCATGATGTTAAATGAGTATGAAGATAGGTAAAATAAGAGAAAATAATACAAGGCTGGGTGTGGTTGAAAAAGAATAAAAAAGAAAAGCTGTGAAAAAAAGAAAATGAAAGACAATAAGACCACACCCAACCTAAATATTCTTTAATAAAGAAAGAAGAGAAAAAGGTTAAAAAAATGGTTAATAAGTGAGCCCCCAAAAGTTAGTGTAATATCAAAGAGGCCTAGTCACTTTAAATATCTTTACGTATCATACGAGCCCCAAGCCTGCATTACAAGATGGAGAAAAGTCCTATATTAATCCTAACTTAACAGTCTGAAGCTTAGGTAATGAAAATAAGGGCAAGCTTATGGTCTTTGACATACATTGATTGAAACTTCTTTCTAAGAGAGTGTGTCTCTTAATCATCCTTGCATTGACATGCTTGATTTCATATATGAGTGAGGAGGGATTTCTTTGTTGTAAGGGCACATGAGTTGTATTACTAGCTGCTTACTTATTTGGATAGTTTAACTTGTACATATTCGTGGTAATTTGTTACTAATTGATGCCATAGATTGATTCCTTTGTGTCACATTGTTGATTTTCATTAATATACACGGCTGGGTTTAAAGTGATTGAACTTTGAGAGGGTAATGTGTTTTAAGCTAAAATTGATGATTGACTGTCCTAGGTAGCTTATATTTCTCTTGGTTAAGCATCGTAGTACGGTATGATGTAGTTACTTGAGGACAAGCAATTGTTTTAAATTAAGGGTGATGATGTGCTAGCCTTCTGTTAGCACATTTAAGACTTTTAACTGGAAACAATTTTAAGTTCTTAAGTAACTATTGCTGTTTTTTATTATAAGCATGTGATATTGCAGGTAGATAGAGTTGCATAGAAACCTATGATAACTATATCAAGAAGGACAAGTTTTGATTAACAGATAGAAAAATGTTAGTTGATGACTTTTCTGATAACTTATCAACTATCTAATAAGTTATCACAGTTGGCCATCACCCATAAGCAGAGAGAAAGAAATCTGAAGCATTTCTGATGACTTGATCTGTTACTTATCAGATATGTGATAAGCTATTAGACTAGGTCATCACCTATGGTCAGCATATAAGAATCTGAAGGAATTTCTGACGACTTGAGCTGATAAGTTATGAACTATGTGATAAGCCATCAGACATGGGCATCAGCTAAGGGGCGAAAATAGAGATTTTAGATTCCAAATTTTCTTTAAGTTACGGATATAAATAGCATCTTTTAGGGTTTCATTCATCATCTTGAACTTATTCCAAAGACTAGTTTACATTTATTTGGGTCTCTAAATTTTGAATTCAATTTCCGAATCTTTGATTTAGTTTTGGGAAATTCTTCTTGAACTTGGAAGGGAATCAACCTTTGATTATGTCCCACCCCTTTTTCGACCGAAGGGATCAAGTCGAAGAGTTTTTCTAATTAAAGTGACGATATTGAATAGGGATTAGTTTATTAATAGAATCGACACTTGGAATTGAGTTATGGTGTTCCAAGTCACCTTATTGAATCCCTAACCAAAAGGAAATGACTCTTTGTTGGTTTGCGAAAATAGAAGACCAGATAAGGAATTCTGTTGATCGAAGGGAAAGTGTGAGGCACCCCTCGAGTCCTGTGGTTCTAGCATAGTTGCTTTTATTGAATTATCTTGACTTAAACTATTTTAATAAATTATGTTAAGGCCAAAAGTCGCTCATTTTTATTATACCCAAAACTGGTATATTCTATTATATTAAACAAATCAGTGAAAGTTTTTTTTGTCTTTTGGAAAAATATTTGCCAAGGTGCATTATTGCATCCTTGAATTTTAAAATGTCTTAGAAAGATGCGTACGCCGCATTCTTAATTGAGACGAATATTTTAAACGTGCCTAAAATTCGCCTAGCGTTAAAAAAATTTGTTTCGTCTCTTGTAAACTCGAAACAAGTTTATTTTTATCCTCATTTTTGCTCTCTTTCGCCTTTTCTTTCAAATTTACAACGAGTTTTGAAATAATTCGCAACTCTTCTCACTCCCTTACAAATATTTTTCCCCTCATTTATTTTTTCTTTAATAGTAAAAACAAATCTTGAATAATTTCGCAACAAACATGTTTTATCCCACAGTAATAATTAATCAGGAATCACGTATGGTATAATCAGAATTCAACTAAACAAAAACTATGGAAAAATAGTTTAATATAATACGAATTAAACTCAAATAATAATTTTAATGCCTTAGTGACTACATTAAATTAAATTACAAAATAGTCGAGGACGAAATTCATCATTGGCTCAATAATATTCATTCTAAAAAAATCAATCAAAGTCATTAATTTTCCTAGCAATTTTATTCAAATAAAATTAGGTCCAACAATATTTTCCTATTTTTCTCTATACATATTTTCTTTTTTTCTGTTTCTTGTGTGCGTGTGTATTTTTTTAATTTTACTTTTCTATTAATTAATTATTTTCCATTTTGCATGCATGCATGGTTTATGCATTAGTTTGCATGTTAACTAAACATAATTTTACACTTTTAATAACTTTAAAAAAAATATCTCATCTAATATTTAAAATAAATTTAATTAATGTTGATCCAATATAAGAAATAATTATAAATAATAGAGTAGTGCAAAACTTCATATAAATAATAACTATATGTACTAAATAATATAAGAAAATGTTAAGATAATTTTTTTCATACTTTGATTCACCATGAAACTTATAAAAAATAATGATTCACGAATTGAAGAAGAACCTGTGTGATGATTTGAATGCGAGAATAGAAATGCCATCAACGGAAACTCGAACAAGACTCCAAACTCAAACTCTTAACTTTTCTCTCTTTTTGATTTTTTTAATCTTTTTTTTTTTGCTCTTGTTTTCTCTCCACTGTTTTTCCTTTTTTTGTCTCTTTCTTTTTCGTTTCTTTTTTTACAAAATGTTTTCCACTTCTTTCTCTTCTTTTTTCCTTCTAAGTTTCTTTTTCGTTTTATTTTTCTAATGTCCGTGTCTCTATCCTGTGTTGCCTATCCGTGTGTGTTTAATGTAGTGTGTAGGGGGGTTGGGAAGTTGAGGGAGGTTGAGAGAAATTAGGTGGTGGTTGGGGTAGTTTTATAGGAAAATGATTCTTTTTTTTAATTTAAAATAGATAAATTATATATAAAATAAATAATAATAATAATAATAATAATAAAAATATTAACTAATTAATTTTTTTATACTTAAGAAAAATATAATAAAAATAAAAATAACCTAAAATAAAATATAAATAAAGAAAAATAAAATTATTAGCTTATTTATAAAATCTAAATTAAAAGAAAAATATAGTTTTTTTTTGGAAAGAAAAAAATTCATATTATTTAAAAATAAAAATAAAAATATCCTAAAATATAGCTTTATTTTTTGAAAGTTTTTTTTTTCACAATTTTTAAAATGAAATTCTACTAAAAAGTAAAATAAGAACTAAAGATTACATTGGATAAAAATAAAATATTTAATGCAGAAAAATAGGTTAAGACTCGGGGAAGGTCAAAAATCACGTGTCTACATTTTGCCCCTCTTTGTGTGAAATTTCAAAGAGTTTTCATATAAATAAGTAGACAAAGAGATAATTTTTTATCCTTCGATTATTTGAAAAATGAGGATAAAGAAAAAAAAACGCGACCGAGTCCTTATTTTGGACATCCTACATATCCCCAGTTATAAGAGAATCAGATCACGTGTAGTTCAAAAAGGCAAAATAGGGAGACAATGAGCTAGAGGTCGAGTCAGGTTCCATCGAGTTTCTAGTTCGCGGCTTCTTCTTTTACATCCAAATAAATAACAAAAATAAAAAATAAAATAAAGATACAAGTGAAATATCCTTTCTATGTTGTTTTTTTTAATCTTAACTTGAATCTTCATGACTTCTCAAA
This sequence comes from Capsicum annuum, assembly GCF_002878395.1. NCBI lineage: Eukaryota > Viridiplantae > Streptophyta > Magnoliopsida > Solanales > Solanaceae > Capsicum > Capsicum annuum. The sequence goes on along the minus strand of NC_061117.1, from coordinate 89,953,602 downwards.
TGGTGAGATAGTTATTATTCTGAGTTGAATTTGATACACGAAATGTTCCTCCTCGTTGGCTTTTGGCATTTGAAGGGAACTTGACAATTGGTTTATTCTTCGAATTTTCTTCTAGTTTAGACTTGAAAATCTTCACCCTATTCTTCAGGAAGACCCCTGGACTTACAGCTTCTTCACCCTATTCTTCAGGCGGGCTCCTGGACTTACAACTCCTTCACCCTGTTCTTCAGCGGGCTGCTGAACTTCCTTTTTCTGATTTTTCAAATATGTTCCTGAACTCAAAATAAAAGATGAAACAGAAAAATAACATCCCATTCTTCAGGAGGGTCCTGAGCAAAAGTAAATTCCCATTCTTCAGGAAGGCTTGACCAAAAAATAAATTCTCATTCTTCAGGAGAGTCCTGAGCAAAAAGTAAACTCCCATAAACACGAACAAAATTTTGCCCCAGTTTGCACTAGAAAATTTTGTGAGTGTTATCAGGTCACAACTTTTGAAAAGTACAGAAAGAGTGTGAATCAAAGCCCTGCTAAAGAAATGCATCTCATCAAAGTAAAACTGGTGACCAAAATTAGGAAATTTCTCTCCCAAGAGTTAAATTGAAGGACTTGACTAGAAAGTGCGTCTTCTAAGAGTGAGGTTCAAGTTAGGAAGTGTTTCACCTAACAAATGAAAACTGACTTATTCAGACTAGGAAGTGCGTCTCCTAGGGGTTATATTAAATGACTTGACTAGAAAATGCGTCTTCTAGGAGTAATGGTTCAAGTTAGGAAGTGTTTCACCTAACAAATGAAAACTGACTTATTCAGACTAGGAAGTGCATCTCCTAGGGTTTAAATGAAATGACTCGACTAGAAAGTGTGTCTTCTAGGAGTGAATGTTCAAGTTAGGAAGTTATTCACCTAACAAATAAAAACTGACTTATTCAGACTAGGAAGTGCATCTCCTAGGGATTAAATGAAATGATTCAACTAAAAAGTGCATTTTCTAGAAGTGATGATTCAAGTTAGGAAGTGCGTCACCTAATGAATGAAACTTAAATTATCCAGATTAGGAATTGAATCTCCTAGGGGTTGAATGAAATGACTCAACTAGAAAGTGTGTCTTCCAGGAGTGATGGTTCAAGTTAGGAGGTGCGTCACCTAACGAATGAAACTTGAATTATCCAGACTAGAAAGTGCGTCTCCTAAGGATTAAATGAAATGATTCAACTAGAAAGTACATCTTCTAGGAGTTAAATGAAATGATTCAACTAGAAAATGTGTCTTCTAGAAGTGAAGATTCAAGTTAGGAAGTACATCACCTAACGATTGAAACTTAAATTATCCAGATTAGGAAGTGCATCTCCTAAGAGTTAAATAAAATGCCTCAACTAGAAAGTGTGTCTTATAGGAGTGATGGTTCAAGTTAGGAAGTGCGACGACTTAATGAATGAAACTTGAATTATCCTGACTAGGAAGTGCGTCTCCTAAGGATTAAATGAAATGATTCAACTAGAAAGTGCGTCTTCTAAAAGTGATGATTCAAGTTAGGAAGTGTGTCACCTAATGAATTAAACTTAAATTATCCAGATTAGGAAGTGCGTCTCCTAGGTGTTGAATGAAATGACTCAACTAGAAAGTGCATCTTCTAGGAGCGATGGTTCAAGTTAGGAGGTACATCACCTAACGAATGAAACTTGCATTATCCAGATTAGGAAGTGTGTCTCCTAAGGATTAAATGAAATGATTCAACTAGAAAGTGCGCCTTATAGAAGTGATGATTCAAGTTAGGAAGTGCATCACCTAACGAATGAAACTTAAATTATCCAGATTAGGAAGTGCATGTCCTAAGGGTTAAATGAAATGACTCAACTAGAAAGTGCGTTTTCTAGGAGTGATGATTTAAGTTAGGAAGTGTGTCACCTAACGAATGAAACTTAAATTATCCAGATTAGGAAGTGCATTTCCTAAGGGTTAAATAAAATGACTCAACTAGAAAGTGCGTCTTCTAGAAGTGATGGTTCAAGTTAAGAAGTGCATCACCTAACGAATGAAACTTGAATTATCCGGACTAGGAAGTGCATCTCCTAAGGATTAAATGAAATGATTCAACTAGAAAGTGCTTCTTCTAGAAGTGATGATTCAAGTTAGGAAGTGTGTCACCTAACGAATTAAACTTAAATTAACCAGATTAGAAAATGTGTCTCCTAGGGGTCGAATGAAATGATTCAACTAGAAAGTGCGTATTCTAGGAGTGATGGTTCAAGTTAGGAGGTGCATCACCTAACGAATGAAACTTAAATTATCCAGAATAGGAAGTGCGTCTCCTAGGGGTTAATGAAATGACTCAACTAGAAATTGCTTCTTCTAGGAGTGATGGTTCAAGTTAGGAGGTGCATTACCTAAATAATGAAACTTGAATTATCCATACTAGGAAGTGCGTCTCCTAGGGGTTGAATGAAATGACTCAACTAGAAAGTGCGTCTTTTAGGACTGATTGTTCAAGTTAAGAAGTACATTACCTAACAAATGAATTTTGAATTATCCAGACTCGAAAGTGCGTCTCCTAGGGGTTGAATGAAATGACTCAACTAGAAAGTACGTCTTCTAGGAGTGATGGTTCAAGTTAGGAAGTGCTTCACCTAACAAACGAAACTTGAATTATCAGACTAGGAAGTGCATCTCCTAGGGGTTAAATGATGAAATTTAATCATAATTTGATTATTAAACCTGTGCAGCAATAGTGCTTCCTGCATTTTTGAAATTGATGCATTACAGCCCTTGATATTTATGCTCTGTTTTCTGTTTCAGCAAAGAAAACTTGTGAGTTCAAAAACATTGTGGTAGGTTTGTAGTTTTAACATCCGTGGCCATCACTCTTGCCCTCGTCACATTTAATCTTCTTTCCAACCATTAGCATTTGTCACCGACTTGCTGTATCCTTGACCCAAACTCACATTATTAGAAGTGACTCTAAAACAAACACAATATCTTTTTTTTGCCATGCTCCTCAAATAAACCCTATGAACCTTGGTATTTCAATGAGTTCCTAGGCTCGTCCGTTGACAAAACTTTCTGCATGCCATATTTCGGCTCACAATCATGTCTCTTTCATGTGTTGGCTTTTTGTCCTACTTTGTGCAATTGAAGAAGATAGCAGCTAGTTTTAAAATCTTTTCTCACTTGTTATGACACAGACTTGACTCAAAGACATGAGAAAAATGACAATAATTTTTATTTGATGATGAAGATATCAGAAAATATCAAAAATAGAAAAATAAAAGGGAAAAATAATAGGCATTTTTTTCAAATGATAGAAGAAAACTTATTTGGGTGTGGTAGTTGATTCCAGCAATCATGACATGTATTTTTAATTAAACAGCCTTATCTACCCACACTTATCATTACAACTCTTGCCTACTTATTGAGTTTGAAAATTAATCTTGAATATGCTCCATCTAGATCACAATCATCCTTCGGCTAGTGGTACCTCAATGGACTTTTGCCAATGCCTATCTCATTTTTATTTCTTTCTCAACTCAATGTCGCCTTGTGGTTCTCAAAAGGGTTTTCACCAATAAGACTCTCTTATTTTTACTCATTCATTTTATTTTTCAAAATAACACCCAAAATATGAAATATCACGCACCCATAAGATGTTAAGCCTTGACAATCTCAAAGATCGATCTGAAGGTTTTTCTTTAGTTGTAACTTGGATTTTGAAAAGGGTTAGAAAGAAAGGGCGGCATGAGGCTCAAAATTTATATAACACTGGGTGAAGCATACAATTTTCGGAATCAACTCTTTTAAGGAAATAAACTTTTGCCCTAGTTTTATTTCATTCAGGGTAACTTGAATTTTTTTTGTTGGACCAAACCCTAGAGTAGGGCTGCCTACATATCTTGTCATAGCAAGAATGAGGTCAAACGTAGTTCAGACATCTTGTTCTTTGGCTTGATTTTCTTTCTTTCTTTTTTTTTCTTGACTTTTCTCTCTTTTTTGTAAGAGAGAGATATTTTTACCGACTTCATTTTTTTCTTGACACTTTTCTGACTCTATTTTTTTTCGTGACACTTTTTTTAAAATTTTTTTTTATTCTCTATTTTGATTCCAAAAGAGGGATATTAAAGAAATAAAACAAAAGCTCAAAAGGGATAACAAAGGATGACACAACATTTGGATAGCAGAATGAAATGCCTTCGTCATACAATCCTTAAAAAATGTAAGTACATAACATGTAATCTAGGAATGGAACATGAAGATCATACACATCTTTTAAATATTGACCGTGACTAAGCACATGCACGTGTGTCACTTCTTTTAAACTTGTAAACCATACAAGTCTACTTGTATTGTACTTTCCTCACAACAGATGACTTTTTTTTAGCTAACTTTGTTTTGCTTCTTGTAACAATAGAAACTATATATCCTCTGGTTGGTCTCATTCAAAAATGCTTTAGTTGAACCTTCTCATTAAAGATCAAGTCATTTTTTATTCACAAAGTGATTGGCTCAAAACATTCAAGTACGGATGTAACTAGGTCCCCAAAACATCTCAACACTTTACTTATTTTTCTTACACATTTTTTTTCAACTCTAGGTTCTTGATCGAATGTTTTAATATTGGATTGGGTTTTAAGATCTGGCTGAAAATTTAACATGCTTATCATATTACCAGAATCACCATAGAAAGAGCTCTTTGAAGAAAAAAAGAAAGACAATATATATTGAGAAATAAAAATAAAAGGGACACATATTTTGTTGATAGAAAGATAAAAGAGTTTGAACAAAAATGAAAATAAGAAAATCAAATAAGACAGGTCCTAAACTACAATCCTAAAATAATTAGGTAACAGAAAATAAAATAAAACAAACTACTAGACCTTTCCCTAGTAGGGAGAGGGGTGACTTATCAATTGCTTACCCTGATAACTTAGCCACTGATTTGCATATCAACATGACTAGAGCTTCCACCACGATCAATATCCTGCACCATAATCAATTTATCTTGAATCATTCTTTCTATTTCTTTTTTCAAAGCACGACAATCTTCAGTACTATGACCCTGAACATCAGAATGATATACACATCATACATTAGGGTCAAAGTTTCTTGATTGTGAGTCAGGGGTATACCTAAGAACAAGAGTGATCATGTCGTTTTGTCTCAGTTTCTGGAATAAACTGGGATATGATTCTCCAATTGGTGTGAAACTATCCCTTAGCTTCTGTCACTTTTCATTATTTGGCTTAGAGCGAAAATCAAGTCTGGAGGGGCTTGGGTATGTTTGTGGAATTGGAGAATGTTTTGGAGGGGTTGGTGCATGCCATTACGGATAAGAAGGAGTTCGAACATATAGTTATGCATCATAGATAGAATGCTGAGGAGATGGAATAGAATATAATGGATTTTATGGTGGAACATAGTGTCGTGGATGGTTATATAGATCTTGGACATAAATTTGGGACTGAGATTGTGCGTAAGGGTGATGTGCACTCTCCAATTTTGTTGTGGACCTGGTATAATAGTTTCTACATCCTCTTTTATTTTGTTTCCACCAAAGCTTCCTGAACCACTTTGAATTGCTTGTGTTGTTGCTTTTAAAGTGGCTTGGCTGATAATCTTTTGGACTTAATTCCACTCTCTACCATCTCTCCAATTTTAATGACTTCGGCAAATGTGTTTCCAATAGTAGAAAGCAAATGATGAAAATAATCAGGTTCTTGTGCCTGCAAAAAGATATCAATTATTTTAGACTCTTTTATCGATGGTCTGACTCTTGTAGCCTATTCTATCCATCTGATAGCACATTCTCGAAAACTTTCCATTGTCTTATTTCTCATATTAGTTAGTGTGGTGGAATCTGGGACTATCTCGATGTTATATTGAAAATATTGAACAAAATCCTGAGTCATGTCATCCCACACGTGCCAACAGAAAATTTCTTGGTCAATAAACCATTCAGAAGCTACCCCTTCCAAGTTTTCTCCAAAGTAAGCCATAAGTAATTCTTTTTTTCCTCCTGCTCCCCATAATTGATTGCAAAACTTTTTCAAGTGAGCTACAGGATTGCCATAACCTTCGTATTTGTCAAAATTTGGCATTTTAAACCCCAACGGCAAATAAACATCAGGAAACATACATAAATCCTTGTATGAAACACTCTTTGGTCCTCCCAATCCTTGCATGTTTCTCATACTCTGCTCCAAGCTTCTTACGTTCCTAGCCATCTTATCTTGTTCTTCATTCTTAACCTTTTAAATCACGATAGGAGAATCATGTTAATGAGCATAATAATGTGGATTTTAAGGTTTGAAAGACATTTCAGGAGGATACAATAGATCATGACTTGGTTCCCCCATATTCTTCTGTGCTGTCGATTAAAGACCCGCAGTAGCTGGTGCTACAAAAGTGAAAAATGGGTTATTTATGATGGACGAATTTGGTGGGCCCATGGTAGAAGTACCTGCAGTGTTAGACACATTAGCATATAGGCTGAATCCAGGTAGGTAAAATGGATCGCCAGTTTGAGCTTGAGCAGGATTTGGATCATTCATATTCGCAAGTCCAGGGATTAAGGAAGGCGAGGCTTGTCCATTTAACCAAGCTTGGTATAGTTCCGCCATCTGTTGTTTCAATAACTTAACCTCTTCCATTGATGCTAATTCTGGCAAAATCAACTGATTTCGCTCCTCCTCACTGTCAAACTCTACACCCTTTTTGCGGGTCATTTTTCTTTTTCCCTTGTATCTGGTGTTGTACGGATGTGATGCCATTTTAAACAACAAACCAACCACCAACTACTTTATCTTTCTATTACCAAGTAGCAAATGGGTGAGTGTTATATATTTAACACATTATAATATCACGTTGTATGTTATGCTTCTAGATGCATTTTCCAACCTATTAGGGAAGCCTTTGTGTTTCATCCCGGCTTTCTAGGCGTACTTTTTTTAAAAAAAAATTTGATCGAACCCTTTAGAGGATTGCCTACGTATCATGCTAGGACATGAATCAGATCTTGCGTAATTCAAAAAAATTGAAGATACGAAGAAATATACCCTTTTTATTATTATTATTATTTGAAATATGAGAAACAAATTTTTTATTTTTGAATAACATTTTTAATTTTTGAAAATATTTTTTTTCTTTTTTTTTTATTAGGAAAGACATCCAATTTTTTTAAGATCGCCGAATCCATTGAGGACTGCCTATGTAACTCATTAAAATGAGAATCAGGTGTGCATAGTTCTTGAAAATTATGTCATGTAAAATTTAGCCTTAAGAACCCTAAAGGTTCAGGGCTATTAAGATTTATATATATTTTTCATTTGGTAAAAACTTAGCCTCATGATCCCTAAAGATTCAGGGTTGTTAAGATATGTAAAAATTGGACTTTGAGGATGAAAGTAATCATATTTGTAAATTATTCCTCAATAAATCTATGAATAATTTTTTTAAAAGATAGGGTCGCATCTCGGGAAGGACTTCCTACGTATCCCACTAAAGAGTGAGAATCAGACCCTCACAGTTCATAAAGATTGTAAAGTTTAATCTCTTGCATTTTAAAGTTTCCTAAAAGACGGTCGACAAACAAACAACCTTCCAAACAAATGTCAAAGAGTACGTAAGATACACATGTTGACTTTATAAAGTAGGTCACCTGTCCTAGATAAACCCGGCCCCTGTGCCGAGTTCCACTAAGTCAAATGTATATGATGCAAATAAAGCGGCACCTAATAGGGATAAACAGATTCTGAGTTTACAATTCTTCTAAGTTTAAGCCTAATAAGGATAGGTGTCTAAACTGGCTTACCAAAGCGGACACTCGAGCCAGGAAGGGACAACTTGGTCGGTAGCAGGACAACACCACCTTCGTTGCCGATCCGAACCCCACCTAACATGTGTTACTATAATCCTTTACCAGGTTCCTTGACACTCCGTCTATCTAAAATAAAGTAGGATACATGCGCTACATTTCTTCTATCCTATTTCAGAGACTCAGAGGGGGAGCATAAGAGAAAACAGTATATAATGTTCAATCAATAACAAAGCGGTAAATGAGTGACAAGTAGCACATAAGGCCAACAAACACAATATCAACAATAATTAAAGCAAGTATAAGTCAATATAAAAAGCTCAAATTCTTATTAATCCCCAGCAGAGTCGCCAGAGATGTCACACCCCTTTTTCACTCGAAGGGATCGAGTCGAAGGGTTTTTCTAATTAAAGTGGCAATATTGAATAGGGATTAGTTTATTAACAGAGTCGTCACTTGGAATTGAGTTATGGTGTTCCAAGTCACCTTATTGAATCCCTAATCAAAAGAAAATGACTCTTTGTTGGTCTGCAAAAATAGAAGACTGGGTAAGGAATTCTGTTGATCGAGGGAAAGGGGTGAGGCACCCCTCGAGTACCATGGTTCTAGCACGGTCGCTTTTATTGACTTATATTGACTTGCACTATTTTAAAAAATTATGTTAAGGCCTAAAATCGCTCATTTTTACTATACCCAAAACTGGTCTATTCTATAATATTAAACAAATCAGTGAAAGTTTTATTTATTTTTTTATAGAAAAATATTTGCCAAGGTGCATTATTGCATCCTTGAATTTTAAAATGTCTCAGAAAGATGCGTATGCCGCATTCTTAATTGAGACGAATATTTTAAACGTGCCTAAAATTCGCCTAGCGTTAAAGAAATTTGGTTCGTCTCTTGTAAACTCGAAACAATTTTATTTTTATCCTCATTTTTGCTCTCTTTCGCCTGTTCTTTCAAATTTACAATGAGTTTTAAAATAATTCACAACTTTTCTCACTCCCTTACAAATATTTTTCCTCTCATTTATTTTTTCTTTAATAGTAACAACAGATCTTGAATAATTTTGCAACAAACTTGTTTTATCCCACATTAATAATTAATCGGGATTCACGTACTGTATAACCATAATTTAACTAAACAAAAAACTATGGAAAAACAGTTTAATATAATACGAATTAAACTCAAATAAGAATTTTAATGCCTTAGTGACTACATTAAATTAAATTAAAAAATAGTCGAGGAAAAAATTCATCATTGGCTCGATAATATTCATTCTGAAAAAAAAACAATCGAAGTCATTAATTTTCCTAGCAATTGTATTCAAACAAAATTAGATCCAACAATATTTTCCTATTTTTCTCTTTACATGTTTTTTTTTTTCTATTTCTTGTGTGCGTGTGTATTTTTTTTATTTTACTTTTCTATTAATTAATTATTTTCCGTTTTGCATGCATGCATGGTTTATGCATTAGTTTGCAATGTTAACTAAACATAATTTTACACTTTTAATAACTTAAAAAAAATATCTCATATAATATTTGAAACAAATTTAATTAACGTTAATCCAATACAAGTAATAATTATAAATAATAGAGTAGTGCAAAACTTCATACAAATAATAACTACATGTACTAAATAATATAAGAAAATATTGAGATAATTTCATTCATACTTTGATTCACCATGAAACTTATAAAAAATAATGATTCGCGAATTGAAGAAGAACATGTGTGATGATTTGAATGCGAGAATAGAAATGCCGTCAACGGAAACTTGAACAAAACTCCAAACTCAAACTCTTAACTTTTCTCTCTTTTTGATTTTTTTTAATCTTTTTTTGTTCTTGTTTTCTCTCCACTGTTTTTCCTTTTGTTGTCTCTCTCTTTTTCGTTTGTTTTTTTACAAAATGTTGTTACTTCTTTCTCTTCTTTTTCCTTCTAAGTTTCTTTTTGGTTTTATTTTTTCTAATGTCCGTGTCTCTATCCTTGTGTTGTCTATCCGTGTGTATGTAATATAGTGTGTAGAGGGGTTGGGAAGTTGAGGGAGGTTCAGAGAAATTAGGGGGTGGTTGGGGTAGTTTTATAGGATAATGATTCTTTTTTTTTAATTTAAAATCGATAAATTATATATAAAATAAATAATAATAATAAAAAAATATTAACTAATAAATTTTTTTATACTTAAGAAAAATATAATAAAAATAACCTAAAATAAAATATAAATAAAGAAAAATAAAATTATTAGCTTATTTATAAAATCTAAATTAAAATAAAAATATAGTTTTTTTTTTTTGAAAAAAAATTCATATTATTTAAAAATAAAAATAAAAATATTCTATAATTTAGCTTTATTTTTTGAATTTTTTTTTTTTTACAATTTTTAAAATAAAATTCTACTAAAAAGTAAAATAAGAACTAACGATTACATTGGATAAAAATAAAATATTTAATGCCGAAAAATAGGTTAAGACTCAGGGAAGGTAAAAAATTACGTGTCTACAGATTACATCTTTTGTAAGTTTAATTGCTTTGAATTATGGATTCAATTGTTGTTATCTCTTTTTATTTCATGTGGAACTAATCCCACAACTCTATGATTATTCCTATATTGATTTAATAGTTGGATAAGATTCGAGTGATTGTGGGAACATCTTGATAATTCCTTTGTAATGAATGTTTTCAATTGGCTGCAAACAAAATATATAGCCTTATGTTGGTTTGTTCGAACTGAGAAATCAACTAAAGATAGGGAATTATTAACAAGGATTTGGGAAGGTTAATTTTCCATCTAATGATTAATGTTGTAACAACATTAATCAACTCGGGATAAAATTAGTATGAATAGAAGGTTTTCCTAAGTTCAAGAAAATTAGGGAACTGACATCTAGGTAAGTTGAGAAACACTTAGATGGGCTATTGATAATGATAATTTGGTGTTTCCCACAAGTCACGAGAATCCAATGTTATAACTATTATTCAATAAGGATTAATAATCATAGTGATCACAACTCTAGTTTCTTATCATTGATTTGAAATACTGAAGTTTTACCTTTGAGTTTCTAAAGTAAGTTGAAACATTAATAATTATTTTATTGATACCCCCCCTCCCCCAATTAAAGGAAACCATTATCGTTTAGTCCATTTAATCACAAATAGACTTGATTAACACCATATTCCCTGTGGGATTCGACTCCAACCTAGTTGGGTTAAATATTTGACAACAACCACTTACTCTCTCATAAGAGAGGTGTAATTTGGGTGTATCAGTAATCAAGTTACTAAACAACTTGTGGGGTACATAGGATTCCCCCAGGCTAACATAATAATAGAACTCTTGTGGGGTACATGGGATTCCCCCATATCAACTTGATAATGTAATCTATGGGTACATGGGAATGCCTTTACATAAAAAGGTTTGCTAAGGACATTTCTTGCAAGCTATAGTCGGTATGATAACACCACTACTCGTAGCCTTGGTTAATAATAATGGAATTGGTAATAGTTTTAATTGGGCAATAATGGTGCGGTATGATAGCTAACCGTAAAGGTGCGAGTCCAATAGATGGACACTGGAAACTCATGTTTACCAACAAGAGGGGTTGGTCATAGCAACCATATATGATACTATGAGGTAAATGGGAATCCTCTAAGTACACTGTACATAGGTATCATGGAGAGCAAAGGGAACTCGGGAATACCCTACTCTTATGGTATCTCTGGTTCATGCGGCTACACGCATCGGGGCCCGTTCAGGGGGTTACATGGACCCAAATAGCCTGTGGGTATTTCTAGGATTGTTAAGCTACACATACCTAGGTTAATGATTTTAAATGCATATAAAACCTGGATCCCTTTCCCGACATGGTTTTATATATGTGTGTGTATGGTTGTGTGCATATGGTTGGTTTACTTGGACTTATTAGATGTCATTATTTCATTCTTATACTGAGTTCATGCTAGAGTTCACCCTCTAACCCGTCGTTGGGCAGCCGTATCCCCACGCAATACAGAAACCGGCCATTCTACTCTTCATGCTTAGTGATCAAATTGAAGATCATTCTATATTGGATTGAAATGGTGAGAATTCTATATTCCAGAAGGCTCCATTTCATATCATGGATGTCTTTATAGACTTGGTTTATTTTATGGATATTGGTTTTGGCTATGTTGGGGCATGTCCCAACCAGGTATTATTTTTCTTTTGGTTAAAAACTTGTGTGGCTACTATGGGTTGGAATGGGCAGGATCAATATTGGTATCAGTTTTATTATGGGCATTAGTATTGGGGCTGATACCGTTGGACTAAATTTATGATTGTTCCATATAGCTTCTGAACATATTACAACCCTATTATTATCTTAAATCTCATCATCTAAGAGCACTAAAAGAGAAAAACAACTAGGGGTGTGTGACTAAGCTTGAAGATCCAATTTCAAGGAAATTCCTCCGTCAATCATCAAGAATTTTCCTTCTAAGGTATGCGTGAGTTGATTCATGGAATCCTTTCATCCATGAAGCTCAAGAACCATCTTCTAAATTTTGTATTATGATGTTTATGTTGTTGGTGGTTGATGTTCATGTGGTTGGAGTTTGATGATGCCTAAGATGGGATCTTTATATGTTTATTGTGAGGATATGGTGGTATTTAACGTATAAATATGTGAAATTGGTGGTTGAATATTTGTAATCTTGATGAATCCACCTATGCCTAAGATGTGCATGTAAAGTGTTTGTGAAAATAACTAAGGGAAGAGAAATCATGCTTTTATGACATAATAAGTCCTAAATGACTATTCCATGTTCTAAGTTTATGTTCAACGCGATCCCCGTGCTATTGTCTTGAGTTGAAGAAGTTGTATGAGATGCTCATGATATTGTTGCGATATGTAATGACCATGTTATTGAATCCATGCAAGTATATACATTTGTGTGCATTCCCGATCATGTGATAGTTTGTTGAGAATCATTCTTATTATGAAAGCCTTACTTATGATATTGTGAATTGTGGACTCAAATCTTGTGATCAAGTCATATCATGTGTGTCAGTTTCCTCCTATCGAGTCCTAAGGGTACTTGTACCCAAAAACTATAGCTATGTGCCTAGAGCAATATCATGTTTCACGATATCCGAACTCAAGCTATGATTCCATAGACTTCAGTCAGTCATGTGACTCAGGAAAACCTCATGATCTTAGTCAGTTGTCAGATATCAGTAACATTCTGCCAGTCAACGGAATTCAGTAAGATTAAGTCATGAACAGTCAGTTATTCATGTCCAGTCCCTCTAGATGAGAGTAGAAGTTAGCACCGAGTGAACCTAAGATGGGAACTCACCTGCCAGTTCAGGGTGTGATTCTTAGTAGTCATCCTTGTGTTCCAGAACTACTTAGCGAGCGTAGGTTGAGACATCTTAACCTGTCAGATTAAGGTTGATGAGGTGGCTTAACCCGTTAGTTTAGCGTTCCTACTATTTTCATAGAGTACCCACCAGATAAGAGTCACTCACAAGCTGTCCTTACTCGTGGCAAGGGATTAACACCCCTCTAGTCGGGGTAGAGATTGGACCCCAGCTTAGCCATAACGTCATACATAGGGCATGTCGGTTAAACACTACTCCCCACAGTTTCAGTATCAGTCTCAATAAAAGAACTCAGGGCGTTCTTCAGATTTCAGTATATACAGGTCTGTCAAATACAGTCGTCCATGTTATCAGTTTTAGTATCAGTTATGACAGTTATCAGTAAACCATGTATTAGCTTACAGGTCATGCTATCATGTATTCATGGTCCGAGTTTCTATATATGTGTGTTTGCACTCCCACGTTCAATTAGTCAGTCAGTGTTGTTCATGCATGAAACCCTTTATGTTCAGCCTACCTTCCTTATATACTCAGTACTCCAGTTGTACTGACGTACTTGCACTATGGTGCTTTCTTTTCATGTTACACGAGCTCCAGCCCAACAGTAGCGATAGCATTCCAGTCGCAAAGACACAGTGAGTCCTCATTGATTCTAGGAAAATATGATTTGATACATTTATTTATTTCTTCAGTTCAGTTTTATGGAGTTAGTTGGAGACATGTTCCTTCAACTTCTTATTCAGATAGTTTAGAGGCTTTCAGATTTACGTTCAGACTTAGCTTTCAGATTGAGTTATTTTGGGTATTTTCACACACATGATTTTATTCAGTTGAACCTTATGGCCTTACAGTTCTATATATTCCGCATTATTATATCATGATTTGCAGTATACAGGTACAGATATCAGTCATGGGTTAGCTTGTGGCCCCTCGGGGTCATAAGACCATGTAGTATTTCGGTTCATCGAATCGGGGTGTTACAAACTTGGTATCAGAGCCTAAGGTTCAATAAAGTCCTAGGAAGTCTGAAATCCGCATCTAGTAGAGTCTTGTGCATGGGTATGTTGTGCGCCACATTTATGTACAGGAGGCTATAAGATGTTTTAGGAACAGTCCTCTTTCTTCATTATTCATGTCATGCTAGTGAGCATAATCACAAGTTAAACTCTCAGTTTAATCCATTCTTCTCTTATTCTAAGACCATGGCCCCACAGAGAAGAAACCAGCCAGCTCCTCAGTCCGAAGATCCTTTGGGCAAACATGTTTCCCATGCGGAGTTTAGAGCCGCATTTACCATACTTGCTCAGTCTATGGCTGCACAGAATGAACGGCCACCAGTTATTCCGGCCAATCCAGTGGCCAATCCCAAAGCAGCTAGGGTTCGGGACTTTACCTGGATGAACTCTCCATCTTTCTATGGGTCTAAGTCTGATGAGGACCCTCAGGAGTTTATTGACCAAGTCCAGAAGGTCATTGACATCATGGGTGTTACTTCTATTGAGAGTGCTGAGTTAGCCGCCTACCAGTTACAGAATGTTGCACATGATTGGTACAAACAGTGGAAGTCTGAGAGGTTAGATGATACATGCCCTATCGAGTGGGAGAAATTTCTCACGGCCTTCTTAGATAGATTCTTTCCCCAAGAGCTGAGGGAAGCCAAAGTCCTTGAGTTCATCAACCTCAGGCAGGGGAATATGATGGTTAGGGAGTACTCTCTCGGATTTACTCAACTAGCCAGGTATGCTCCTCATGTGGCTGCAGATAATAGAGCTAAGATAAGTAAGTTTGTGTCAGGGGTCAACAATAGCGTGGTATATAAGTGTAGGTATGCAATACTGATCGGTGATATGACCTTAGCCAGACTCATGACCCATGCCCAGCAAGTAGAAGAGCAGAAGTTTAAGACAAGGGAGAGGCAGAACAAGAGAGCAAGGTCAGGTAACTTCAACTTTGCTCACCCCAAGTCAGATGGAGGAAACCGTTCACAGTTTCGCTCCAAGTCACCCATTCCATCTCCTTCTTCTACCAGCGCTCCAGTGCTAAAGTTCAGAGACGACAATAGAGACAAAACACGAGGCTCTAAATCTCAAGACAGTGTTAGCAGTGCCCGAACGAATCCCCTTTGTCAGACTTATGGTAAGAACCACAAGGGCATTTGCAGAGCCGGTAGTGATTTCTATTTTGGTTGTGGCAAGCCAGGCCACAGGATTAGGAAGTGTCTGTAGTCAAGTCTTCAGGGTCAGTAAAATCATTCTACAGCTCAGTCTAGTCGCTCGAACCAGCAGGGTGCCATTTCCAGTGCTACCAGTGAGCAACGTCCAAACAGACTCTATACTCTTTAGTCCCGACAGGATCAGGAAAATTCTCCTGATGCCGTTACTGGTATGTTACAGATTTTCCATGTTCATGTTTATGCTTTGCTAGACCCAGGTGCATCTTTTGTCTTTTGTAACTCCATACATAGCAGGCGATTTCAGAATCAGTCCCAAAGTCCTAGCAGAGCCCTTCTCAGTCTCTACCCCAGCGGGTAAAACCATCATAGCGCAGCGGGTATACAGGAACTGCTCGATTATGATATCTTAGAAATCCACGTCTGTAGATTTAGTGGAGCTAGAGATGACTGATTTTGATGTCATTCTCGACATGGATTGGCTTCATTTCTGCTATGCCACAGTCGACTGCAGAATAGGATAGTTCAGTTTCAGTTCCCGAATGAGCCCATCCTAGAGTAGAAGGGTAGCATTTCAGCATTTAGGGGTCAACTTATTTCCTACCTTCGGGCAAGGAAAATGATTTCTAAGGGGTGTGTGTATCATCTCGTGTATGTTAAAGATTCCAGTTCTGAATCTCCCAACCTTGAAACAGTCCCTATTGTTAATAAATACTCAGATGTCTTTCCCAAAAATCTTTCAGGCATTCCTCCTGAAAGGGAAATAGACTTCGACATAGACCTTCTTCCAGATACTCAACCTATTTCTATTCTGCCATACAGAATGGCACCATTAGAACTCAAGGAACTGAAAGATAAGTTGAAGGATCTCTTAGATAAGGGATTCATCAGACCCAGCATTTCCCCATGGGGTACGCCAGTATTATTCATGCGCAAGAAAGACGGTTCTCTCAGGATGTGTATTGATTATCGCCAACTCAACAAGGTTACTGTCAAGAACAGATATCCTCTTCCTAGGATTGATGATCTATTCGACCAACTTTAGGGTGCCAGTTACTTCTCCAAGATAGACATCAAATCAGGCTATCATCAGCTCATAGTTAGAGAATGTGACATTTTGAAGACAGCTTTCCGTACTCGGTATGGTCACTTCAAATTTTTAGTCATGTCATTTGGTTTTACCAATTCCCCTGTAACTTTTATGGATTTGATGAACCGTGTGTTTAAGCAGTACTTGGACATGTTTGTCATAGTCTTTATAGATGATATTCTGATCTATTCTCGCATAGAACATGATCATGCAGACCATCTCAGGATTGTTCTTCAAACTCTCAGGGATCACCAGTTATTCGCTAAGTTTAGCAAGTGCAAATTTTGGCTAAGATCAGTAGCATTCCTTGGCCATATTGTTTCTGGTGATGGCATTAGAGTAGATCCTCAAAAAACCAAGGCTGTAAGAAACTGGCCCAGACTCGTATCTCCATCAGATATTAGGAGTTTCTTGGGTTTAGCTGGCTATTCCAGACAGTTTGTTGAGGGATTTTTTTCTATTGCATCTCCCACGTCCAGATTGACTTAGAAGAAGATTAAGTTTCAATGGTCAGATTCATGCGAGAAGAGCTTTTAAGAGTTGAAGACTCGACTCACCTCAGCCCCAATTTTAGCTATTTCAGATGGTTCAGATGGTTTTGTAGTCTATTGTGATGCATCCAGAGTGGGTTTAGGTTGTGTCCTCATGCAGCATGGTAAGGTCATAGCCTACGCATCCAGACAGTTAAAGCCACATGAGAAGAATTATCCTACTCATGATCTTGAGTTAGCAGCGGTAGTTTTTGCCTTGAAGATTTAGAGGCATTATCTCTATAGAGTTCATGTAGATGTCTTCACAGACCATAAAAGCCTTCAGTATGTCTTGTCCCAGAAAGATCTCAATCTTCACCAGAGAAGGTGGTTAGAGCTCTTGAAGGATTACGACATGAGTGTTCTTTATCATCCGGGCAAGGCCAATGTTGTGGCCGACGCTCTCAGTCAACTCTCCATGGGTAGTATTTCTCACGTTGAGGATGGTAAGAACTAGATAGCTCAGGAGATCCGTCAACTTGCCAGACTAGGCATTTGCTTAGTCGATTCTTCAGAGGGTGGTGTATATGTTCATAGTAGTTTAGAGTCATCTCTACTTTCCGAGGTGAAAGAGAAACAAGACAGGGATCCTAGCCTTGTCAAGCTCAAAGAGTCAGTTCAAAATCAGAAAGTTGAGGTTTTCTCCCAAGGGGGAGATGGTTTTCTTCGTTGTCAGGGTCGTCTATGTGTTCCAGGTGTAGATGAATTGAGGCAGCAAATTCTTACAGAAGCGCATGGTGCGCAATACTCTATTCATCCAAGGGCCACTAAGATGTACCGCGACATATGGGAGATCTATTGGTGGAGTGGGACGAAGAGAGATATTGCAGAGTTTGTGGCTAAGTGCTCTACATGTCAGTAGGTTAATATAGAGCATCAGAAACCTAGTGGTTCCATGCAAGAGTTCACCATTCCTACTTGGAAGTGGGAAGAATTTAACATGGACTTCGTGATGGGTTTGCCTAGAACTCGTCATCAGCATGATTCAGTCTGGGTCATTATAGATAGAATGACCAAGTCTGCTCATTTCCTTCCTGTTCATACTTTTTATTCCGCTGAGGATTATGCCAAACTCTATATCAGGGAGTTAGTCATGTTACACGGTGTTCCACTATCTATCATCTTAAACAGAGGTACCCAGTTCACTTCTCACTTTTGGAAAGTGTTCCAAAAGGGTCTCGGTACCCAAGTCCATCTCAGCATAACATTTCATCCTCAGACAGATGGTCAAGCAGAGAGGACCATTCATACTCTTAAAGATATGCTAACGGCGTGTGCAATTGACTTCAAGGGAATTTGGGATGACCACTTGCATTTGATTGAGTTTGCATACAATAATAGCTATCATTCTAGTATTCAGATGGCTCATTTGAAGCTCTCTATGGTAGGAGATGTAGATCTCCGATTGGTTGGTTCGAAGTTAGTAAGGCCTCAATCATAGGTCCTGACTTAGTAGTCGATGCCTTAGAGAAAGTTTAATTGATCAGAGAGAGACTCCGGGCTGCTCAGAGCCAACAGAAGTCCTATACAGATGTTCGTAGAAAGGATCTCGAGTTCGAGGTCAATGACTATGTCTATCTTAAGATCTCTCCTATAAAGGGAGTGAAGAGGTTCGACAAGAAAGGGAAACTCAGTCCCCGGTATGTCGGTCACTTCAGAATTCTTTGTCGCTTTGGCAAGGTAGCTTATGAGCTTGAGTTGCCTTCAGATCTAGCCTCAGTCCATCCAATCTTCTATGTCTCTTTGCTAAAGAAGTGCATAGGTGACCCAGCAGTTGTTGTCCCTATTCAGAGCATCGACATTCAGAACAGCCTCTCTTATGAAGAGATTTCAGTCGAAATCTTAGATTATCAGACTCGTAGATTGAGGAACAAAGAAGTCCCTCTATTCAAGGTTCTTTGGCGAAATCAGTCTCATGAGGAAGCTACTTGGGAAACAGAAGCATATATGCGTACCAAGTATCCTCACCTCTTCCCCGCCAATTCAGATCAAGCTTAAGGTAACAATTCTCCTTAATCTTATTCAGTTTCATGTTCATGTTTCCAGTATAAACTTGGTACCTATTAACTGTTTCATACTCAGTCATGCATTCATATGTCAATTATCCGTGTATTAGATATACACGAGTTTAATATGTTTAGCATGTCAGTCATGAGATCAAGTTTTAGTTCGTTATGTTTAGTTCAGGTTCTATTGTCTTGTATCCCTTCTCAGTAAATTCTCATTCGAGGACAAATATTCCCAAGGGGGAGATATTGTAATACTCCGCATGTTTCTAAGCTAGGAAGTGAATAAGTATTCCTACGTATGAAATCTCCTATCCTATGACTCATACTTGAGTACATGACTTACAATGAATATCCTAGTGATAGAATAGCTTATGATGCATTAAGCATGTTCATATGAGTCAGTTAAGGTAATACAAGCTAAGAGTTTTTGAATCCATCAAGTTTTAGTGTTCGATTTTGCAAGGGTCACCTTTGAATAAGTATAACTCAATGTTAATATGGTACCACCAAATTATAGAGAATCAAATTAGCTTTCCAACGATACCAATTTCACCTTAATCCAATACCGGAGCAAAAAGTTATGCCCATTTTTGTGAGAGACAGTAAGGATAGGCGATTGGTTAGGCGCCGCCCAACCAAACATAGGCGATTGGTTAGGCGCCAACCAACTTAGCTTAGGCAATCACTTGGCCACCGCCTAAGTCAGTTCCAGGTTCCAAAAACACTCTGTTTTGAGTTATTTTAAGGGTAATTAAGTCTTTTAACACTCCTTACACGTCCCTAAACTTAACCCTACGAAATATATAGCTTCTAAACATATTACAACCATATTATCATCTCAAAGCTTATCATCTAAGAGCACTAAAAGAGAAAAACAACTAGGGTTGCGTAACTAAGGTTGAAGATCCGATTTTAAGGAAATTCCTCCGTCAATCATTAAGAATCTTCCTTCTAAGGTATGCATGAGTTGATTCATGGAATCCTTTCATCCATGAAGCTCAAGAACCATCTTCTAAATTTTATATTATGATGTTTATTATTGGTGGTTGATGTTCATGTGGTTGGAGTTTGATGATGCCTAAGATGGGATCTTTGTATGTTTATTGTGAGGATATGATGGTATTTAACGTATAAATATGTGAAATTGGTGGTTGAATATTTGTAATCTTGATGAATCCACCTATGCCTAAGATGTGCATGTAAGGTGTTTGTGAAAATAACTAAGGGAATAGAAATCATGCTTTTATGACATAATAAGTCCTAAATGACTATTCCATATTCTAAGTTTATGTTCAACCTGATCCCCGTGCTATTGTCTTGAATTGAAGAAGTTGTACGAGATGCTCATGATATTGTTGCGATATAGAATGACCATGTTATTGAAGCCATGCAAGTATATACATTTGTGTGCATTCCCGATCATGTGATAGTTTGTTGAGAATCATTCTTATTATGAAAGCCTTACTTATAATATTGTGAATTGTGGACTCAAATCTTGTGATCAAGTCATGTCATGTGTGTCAGTTTCCTTCTATCGAGTCCTGGGGGTTGCACCCAAAAACTATAGCTGTGTGCCTAGAGCCATGTCATGTTTCACGATATCCGAACTCAACTATGATTCCATAGACTTCAATCAGTCATGTGACTCAGGAAAACCTAAATATAGTATCGAGAGGTCAAAATTGGGTATCAACAGCTGCCCCTTCATTGTTTGAGAATGATAAAAGAATTTTCAAGCAACGAAAGTTGACGTAGTAGCCAATTTTTTCCAATCGAGAAGGATTCGTTGGAATTAAGGCAACAAAAGGTGTTTTAAAATAGTGTGGCCGAGACTTTGGGTTTAAGTCGCCTAAATATCTCTGTTTTTACGAGAATCAGGTCGTGTGTAGTTCTAGATTTAGGAATGAACAATATTCCTAAAGAATATTAATGACAAAAGTTGTGGTGTAAACAAATGGTATCGTGGATTGGTGAGACGGTAATGAATAGAATTTGGAATAATGACATATAAAGAAGTTTGAGAGTGTGAGATAGTAGAGTTTCACGATGAGTTCACGTGATGGAGTAATGTTCCAAAAATAGAAATGAAAATCATCTCTATTTGTTATTCCTTCTCCGTTACCTGCATCTTTATATCACTAAATAACAGGGTAAAAACAAACATTTGACAAACGTAACATAATTGTAAAAATAAAGAAAGTGTATCTATTTTATCAGAAATCGTGTGATCAAATGCTTAGCTTCTCATCGTGGGATTAGTTTTTGGGGCTTCTCCGTAATTATGAAATCGTGGGATCAACATTTGAGCTTCTCCATCGTCGGTTCAGTATTTGGGCTTTCCCATCGTTGGATCAGCATTGGAGCTTCTCCATCGTCGGTTCATCATTTAGGCTTCCCCATCGTCGGATCAGCATTGGAGCTTCTCCATTGTCGGATCAGCATTTGGACTTCTCCATTGTCGGATCAGTATTAGATCTTCTCCATTGTCGGATCAGCATTGGGGATTCTCCATCATCGGATCAGCATTAGAGCTTCTCCATCATCAGCTCAGCATTTGGGCTTCTCCATGATGCATTGGAGCTTCTCCATAGTCGGATCAGCATTTGGGCTTCTCCCTTGTTGGATCAGCATTGGAGCTTCTCCATTGTTGGATCAGTATTGGGGCTTCTCCATCGTCAGATCAGCAGTGAGCTTTTCCATCGTCGGATCGGCATTTGAGCTTCTCCATCATCGAATCAATATTGGATTTCTCCATCGTCGGATCAGCATTTGAGCTTTTCTATTGTCGGATCAGTATTTGAGCTTTTCTATCGTGACCTGTACCTGCCACATGTAGCTTGACTCGACAGAAATGATTAGTAAGAATATATGTGTGTGCATGCATAGAGGATTGAACATTATAGCAAACAAATGTGACGGTAAAGATAATGAAATATAGGAAAGCGTATATGTCTTGTTGTCAGATCAACTGTGCGGCTTCTCGTCATGATGTTGGATAATCTATCGTGTTCCTTTGTGATAAAGTGATTACTGGCACCTTATAACGTTGGGTCTCTTGTGATGGAGTGATTATTGTCATCTGTACCCGTTACTTATTTTTGTACTCAAAGAAACGTCATCGGTCAAAAAGAAAATATGAATTTGTACCATGTTCGAGTCGACTCCTTGGTCGTTGTTTTCTACTCCATGAACTATTGGGATTTGTACTTCATCGTGATGAAATTTTTGAGAAATTCTCAAAAATTTCTGCCCCAGTTTAGAATGTAAAGCACCTTTGGCACGCCATTTGTGAATGAATATATTGTTTACTTGTGAAATTTTTGAGGAATTCTCAAAAATTTCTTGTCCCAGTTTAGAATGAAAGGCACCTTTTGCATGTCATTGTGAATTGATATATTGTTTAATCGTGAAATTTTTGAGGTTTTCTTGAAACCTCAAAAATTCTGCCCCAGTTTGAGTCTTATATTCCTGCACCACTCAAAGAAAATATTAGTCCAATAGAAATGGTTGTCCTACATTTGAATGTCGTAACCTCAATTGTAATCTGCCTTTATATGCTCAAGAGTTGGGTTAATTAGCTTGACAATTTGGATGTGTAAGAATTTAAAAGAGAGAGGAAAGCAAATATTTTATTAGATAAAGACCGAACCCAAAGTGGATTGCCTACGTATCCAAATGAAAGTCAGGTCAAACGTAGTTCGTGAGGGTATGGTGAGGATAAGAAGGCGCAATGTTTTGTCTTGAGCGATGAGAAGGAGGGCTAGAGTCTTTTTGGATATTGAGCATATTTTTCATATTGTAGATTGTCACTTGAGTTCGATATTCAAATGCTAGACAACCTTAAAGTAAAATAAGTAAGGCAAAAATTACCACATAGTGCATAATTTCAACACGTAATATAAATATAAAGTAAAAGTCATTCTAGGAGGAAGGCTTTACCTTGATAAACGTTCTAGGCATAAAGATTTGTGCTTCTAACGCACGAAGCAGGATAGTGATAGAACGTGATGTTGAATTTATGGTTGTAGTTGTAAAGAAGGTAAAAAAAGTAGGAAATAAACAAGGTCGACCTTTGTTGAACATCAGATTTGTCGATTCATGTCATATTGTTGATTCACCCAACTTCGTACAGAGAAAAAAATGATAAAGAAGGGAAAAAGAAAGATTTTATTATGATGAGACCGAACTCATTAAATGAGCACCTACGTATCCCTCATATAGGGGAATCAGGTCGATCGTAGTTCAGATTACAAAGGCAAGGAAAACATAAAAAGAAAACTGCAAATTACGAAACTTAAAGAAATTTCAACTGTTTGGAAGTCTGGAGTAGAGAATCAGCATGATATATTCTTCACCAATGTCAACAAGTGCCATTCAAGCTTCAAAAATCAAGCAGCATCAGAATTTGACCCCATTATATTTATCGCTTTGGTGTCAAACAACTTTTGGATCTTGTTCTTCAAGGCAAAGAACGCCGTAGTAGGATGTCCTTTCATCCCAGAATGGTAGGCACATATATCTCCTAGACTTGGTATCGCAAGGCACGGCAGCAATGGGTGTGATATAGCCCGCATCTTTGAGTCGTTCGTACAATAGTTCTATGGGTTTACCCAGAGAAGTGGATTGTTTTGATAGATTTTTTAGTAGCTCACATTGAGGTTTTGTGGATTTGTTGGATTGTTGATTTTTGGGTTGGTTTCGATAAGAAAGTGGAATGTAGTTTGATTTTGAAGCAGCGGATGGATGCGGGTACCATATTGGTTGAGGTTGGGGTACACTTACTTTAGGCTTTGGAGGTTTGAATATCTTGTCGATGATTGTCTTACCCTTATCCTTGGATTGTAGCTTAACCAATTTGCCTCAACCATGAGCTTTCTTCTCAGCTTATTATCGAACCACGTAATAAAGTCTATTGCCAAAAAGTCCCAAGAGACCCACTTGCTAGTATCATTTTTGGCGTACCACATTAATGCCGGACCCTTAAGTGAACTAACAAAGATTTTCATCTTTAGGCAATAACTTTGCCCTATAAACAATAGCTCATCAAAGTACTCTTTCAAATGAGAATGAGGGTTTCCTGACCCATCATATAATGGAAAGTTCAAGTACTCAATTTTATCCTTATCTTCTTCCTTAGCTTTGGATGACTTATTTACCTCAGGTTGTTGAGATGACTCCGTCTTATGCTTAGAAATTTGTCCTTCCGTTTCTTTTTCCTTGCCCATGGTTGTTAGCTCATTGAGCACTGTCTATAATTCAACTGAATACCGACTTAAGGTGGGAGCAATGAGGTCAGCTTTGGATAGTGGCTCTGCAAAATCTGGCGGCATTTCGACTGAACCTCGGAGATTAGTCATTATCCCTCTGATTCTCTCTATTTTCCCTTTTATCCTTCTGATGTTCAAAATAACTTTGTTTTGATGCAATCCCAAATTCTCATGCTCATCATCGTATTGACAAGGTTGATAAATATTGCTTGACTGGCCATTTCTAACGTTCAACTTTAGTCAACCTTAGAAGAAAGGATTTATAATTAGAAACAAAAAATACGTACGGGAGTCTAGAAGGGTTATTCTACTCATTTGAAAATAGCAAGTTATGCTCATTCAAAGTGAATAGACATTATGAGAGCTCTATGTGACTTAGAGGTTGTGAAAGCTAAAGTATGACATGAGTATGAAGATATTAATGTCTGAGAATCTTGGTAGGACAATAGTATGTAAACGTTGGAAACATTAGGAAAAGGATTTCCTAAATGATAGGTTGTACTAAAAGACTGTGAATGAGACTAAATCCTTTTATCGAATCAAGAGTTAAGCATAGGAATAATTAGTATATTAACAGACGAGTCAGGAGGATAATTTGAAGGGAAGTTTTGAATAGGCCCTAAGAGGGCATTGTAAGGTCCTAACATGATAAGGGTTTTGAGAGTAAAGAACTCCGAAATAAAGAACACTAAGAATAAGAATCATTAAGGACAAGGAAGAGAACAACATGATAGGCAATATATCAATGCATACATGTAATGCAACACGTAGCAAATAATTGTGAGTTCTTTTTAGGTCGTGAACCTTTTTGGACTCTGAATGAGACTAACATTTGATGCGTCAAGGATGCCAAGGCATCCAACATTGAATGGGACGTATATTCCTTAATAAAACAAATATATAGCCAAGGCCTAAAGAATAAGAGTAGGTTTATGACATGGTTCCCCCGAGTGGGCAACTCGAGAGTGGGAAAGCTTGTGGCTGTCAACGCACTGCTGATCGACCAATCCACAAGGAATTTCCCGAAGGGTGTCTTAGGAATGAACGTCCGTGCTACCACGCAACCTTTCGTAAAAAGAAAATAAAAAAAGTTTCCAAGTAGAGGAGAATTATGAGTGGAATGCCAGTTACATAAAGTAGTAACACGTAGCACATAGAAACATATAATAGCGTGTTTTAGCCAAAAAAATATATAACCAATAAAGGAAAATGGGCATGAAGAAATACATAAAGGAAAAAGGAGATGGGATTAACGTGTATAAATTAATCACCAATAAAAACAAAAGTAAACATGAAGAGACATGAATAACACATAAAAATAGAGAGAGAGAGAAGAGACAAATAAGTCGTGATGTGAATAAATAATAAAAGGAGAACATATAAAAAATAAATCATGTCAAAAGCCAACAAACGAAAAACATATAGAGAGAATCCCACATAAAGCACAAATTCATAATGATTAGAACCTAATATCCCCAGTAGAGTCGCCATTCTTTCGCACCCCGTTTTCCTCGTAGGAAATGGGATTCGACTTGACAAACTCTTTTGGGATTGTTTTGAGGATGATGATGTAAAGAGTCACCACCTAACGAATTAAGGTGCGTTAGGGCACCGGTCTAGAATACTACAAACCTATTTTTGTTATTTAGTTTTAGTTCACCAGAGTTTAGGTAAGGGTTTAAATTACCACGAAATGAAGGTGTTAGGCACCTTTCAAGGTCCACAAAGGTGGTTTCCAGCCGAATTCATACTTTACATGGGGGATTCTATGTGATCAAATAAAGGTCTTTAGTTTTATAATTAATTTAATGTTTAGCTGCGTGGTAACGTATAAGCAAACACATGTTACTTTGTTATTTCTAATTATTGATTATCTAAGCGACCAAATAAATAAACGTAAATAAAATAAGCAAGAAGAAAGAAAGACAAAATTAACAATAAAAAGGGGACTGCTTTATATAATAAACTAACTACCCCAAATAAAGAACATAAAAAAAAGAAATCGTCCAAATCAATAAGATGTTTTGGTCTTATTCGGATCAGAAACCCAACTTGTTAATCATCATCCGACCCAATGACCAAACTCTTAGACAAGTAATAATATTATTAGCCTCACCGTTAATATTTTTTGGGATCATCATTTCTGAAAAGGGGCTACCCGTCCCACCCTACCTAGGCTGGATGTGTCATGTCTAAGGTCGTTCTATGACAAGGATAAAATTAGCGCTAATAGTAATATTTAACATCCCACCTATCATCCAAGAGGCATTGGACTTTACTATTTTAGGTTTGTGCTCTAGACTAAAAGAAAGTTATGTTGCCTAGGAGTCAAAATGAGAACATATTGGACAACAAGTAGCACGTAATAATCCCAAATTAGCCTCTTGATTAGTTAATGTTAATTAATGTGATGACACGCAAAGACAAGCAAATTATATTATCATTAACCTATAGGCATGGTATCTAAATGTTCAATGAGTAGCGATAAAGGACGACTGTGATTCGTCTATGCAACATCATTATGCGTGTTTATGAGAGGTGTCAAAAGTATGGTAAATGTGTGAAACAAAAATTAACTTGTGAATTAAGTGTTGTAAAATATGAATGAGAACATAAGAAATCAACAAGAATATTATAAGGCATTAACATGTTAAGGATGCCATAATACTTATTCTAGTGTTTAAACATATCGAAAAGTGCTCAAAAGTATGTATTTTTATATAACAACAGTTGTATTATTGTAGGAATTTCATAGTGATATGCTGAAAGTGTATCAATCATACTAAAGATGTCTTAAAGCTAACTTTTTGACATGTTGATTATATTTAAACATGATGGAGATATGCCAACATACAGAAACTTTAAGTTAACATGCTGGAATTAGTTATGACATGCTGAGAGTTGTGTTGAATATACCCAAAAATTAATCAAACATGCCAACTAGTTAATTAAACATGGTAAAAATTAATTAATCATGCTGAAAAATTAATTAGACATACTGAACAATTCATTAAACATACTGAACATTGATTAATCGTGTGAAAGAATTAATTAGACACGCTGAAAAGTTAATTAAACATGTTGAACATTGATTAATCATGTGAAAGAATTAATTAGACATGCTGTAAAATTAATTAAACATGCTGAACATATTGTTAAACATGCTGGAAATTGTATTAAACCTGTGAAAGAATTAATTAGACATGCTAAAAGATTAATTAGACATGCTGAAATATGAATGAGACATGCTGTAAAATTAATTAAACATATAAACATGCCTAGTATTTAACAAGCTACCAAATATATTAATATGTTGTCATGCTCAGTGTCGAATAATGTACTATTGTGCTTGACTTCAAATAATGTAGTCATATGTTTGATGTCAAATATGCTAGGATATTAACGTCTTCTTTAACATGTTAATATGTGAGAATATGTCTGGAATGTGATGAAAATGACTTTGATGCTAAAAATATGTAGTAAACAGTATTCAGCGATTTCCATGTTGCCAAAACTTAATTCAATATGTCGAAATTAATTAAAATTCCTAAAGCAGGATTTCTAGGCGGCCAAGTAAGTAAATTAAATTGCATTTTGCCTAAGTGTTTCATATACCATATAAGACACGTAAAAACCTAAATTGTGCCTACTACTCCGTTCATAGAGCACGTAATCCTCACCCTCCAAAGCAGTCCCCCCAATTATTATTACATCATCAATAGTAGTGTCTTTACAATAATATTACAAACCAGAATATATAAGAAGAAAAATAACTATCTAAAGAATACATAGTCCGTTTAAATTCCTTGGTTACTCTTCAAAATTTCCAACCTGTAGAGCAACAATGTGGTAAAGGCAAAGTCAAACAAGACTCTATAGCATGCTTCTACATACAAGTGACATGTCAAACACAATGCAGAGAAGTCCCTATGAACATGCTTTCTAACACATTAGGCACTCAATAAATAATTAATTACATCATTTTAGACACTTACCTGTAAGCAGCAGTAAGAGGAGAGATTAAGTATAAGAAACCCAAGTAGTTGTAACAGTGAAATAAAGCAGGATGTTCCCAAGGAGCCTCATCGAAGAATCAAAGACTCTTAAAACAACAAAGGAATTGCCTCGTATTCAAATAGCTAGTAGTCTTTTGTTCTCACAAAGTAGTAATTGTAAACTTAGGAAGTTTTGAGAAGTTCAGAAGTTGAGCAGTGTTTTCATTATGCATTAACTATAAAAGGGGTTGTTTATCTAGTAGGAGGATTGTGGGTTAGGCTCAATTAACCAATCCAGGAAAGGAAAAGCAATATTCAAAATTCAGTCCCAATTAATTAAGAAGAGTAAAATAACCGGTAAAAGGAAAAGAAATATTTTTTTTCAAAAAATCAGAGTCAATATGGGGTCAATATATCAGCCAATTACTCACAAATCAGTCCAAAATTAACAGAGCATGTATTTATCAAAATCAATCAACAATAATCAATTAACATCGAGTTACCATAAATAGATAAAAAAAACTACTAATAATAATAGTAACACGTATTACCATTAGCATTTATTGAAATTGACTGTCAGATAACAAGAAATCAGGATAGATAATTCGCCAATCTACTAAATTCAATTTAGTACCGCTATTTTTAGCCAAGACAAAAGCAGCTTTGATATTCAGTCAACGACAATTAAGTCATAGCCTCGTTCAAGACCAAGCAGAAGTCAGTAATTAGGTCAACACTGAATCAAACATAACCCATACGATTTTTTCACGAGTAAGCAGAAACCAATAATTATTTTCATTATAAATGATAAAATTAGGTGTTTTCATATATAACAGACCCAGAGATGCACATAAACAAATAATTAAATGAATTGAATCATAATCCGAAGTTATATGTCATGAAAATTTAAACAGGTAAACATGCAATTTAAGTTTAGAAAGGTCAAATCGGATAATAGTTGTGTTCATCAAAAGGGACCTTAACGATCCTCAAGTTCAATGAGACGTAACCAGTATGGAAGGGGAGGCCGAATCACAACTGGTATGGCCGTTGTGGCTGTTGACGGCGAAGGAGAATGGGGTTCGGAGGTGCTTGGGGTTGACGGCTGGTAGAGGCGGCTGCATGGCTATTTTCACCGATGGTCGATGCCACTGGAGGCGCTGTTTGCTGGTGGAAGACGGAAGTTCGACGACGATGGTGAGGCTGGCTGAGGCGGGGCGATGACGGAGGGGACACAGTGGCTTGACCAGCAGCGGCTGGTCGCTACGTCGCCGGAGAAGTTGGAGAAGGATGGTGGTGTTGGAGCGGCATTTGATGGCGTTGGCAGTGTTGCTGTTAGTTGGTCGCCGATCGGAGCTGGATGGCAACGACGGTGGCTAGGAGAAGGAGGGGGGCTGGAGCGGCTGTTTGGACGGCGAAGACGGAGAGGGAGACCGAAAGGCTTGGTGGCGGAAGTTTTTATTTTAGGAAATAGGGTTAGGGTCTTTGTTTTGGTTTTAAATAGGAAAGAAAGGGTTGAGGTCATCTCAGCCATTAGTTCAGTTTTGATCAACGGCTGAGATTAAAATAGGGGTTCAATAATTCAACTTAAAGATCTTGTGGCTGAATTTGATGTAAATTTGCTAGAATTGAAATGATTTTGGCTAGAATTGCAATGGGTCAAGTGAATTATGGTTAGAATTGTAAGGATTTGGATAAGACTTGGGCTACAAGATTAAACAAATTAAGCAAAACAATCTTAACTTAGGTTGTTATTTAAATTTTAGTAGGGATAATGATATATGATAATAAATATAACATGAAATAATAATAATTAAATAATAAATAATAATGTTAAATTATAAATAATAATAATAATAATAATGATAATTAGAGGATAAATTAAATAATAAATACTAATAATATATATAATAATAATGCTAATAAATAAATAAAAATAAAAATACTAATATAAATAAATAATATTTTAAGCAATGAAAAATTGGACAATGTGTTTCCGAAAAATATGAGTGTGCATAATTATGTGAAAAATAATTTAATTAATAAGATTACATAAAATGTCATTTTTTTATTTTAAAAAATTGTAAAAAATGATGCTAAAAGATAATAAAATAATTTAGGCATTTTTCTAAATGATGAATGCGATATGTCAGAAATCTGTTTGATGCAAGAAAAATATGCAAAAATACTAATGTTTAAAAATTAATGATTTTGTTAAAATAGTAGCCTAAATGTAATATTAGGAGGTCAAAATTGGGTGTCAACGGTACTTAGTAGGTATCATAGGACGATCGAGTAAAGTAGAAAATAAGCATATAAACTCAAACTACGGGTACGTCGCTTACAAATAAAAAATGTCCTAAATAGTAGTCCACACCGTCTCCACTAACAGTTCTACAACATCCACATATACCACACATAAATATAATAAAGGAGCACAAGGATACAGATATTTTACATATAAGTATGGAAAAAAACCCACACATCGATAGATATCACATCAAAGATATACAACACAAAATAAGCACAATATATATGAAATGCAATGAAGATGATGATGATAATGAAAATGATCATGAAAATAATGATAATTTGATGATAATGTAATGCTCGAGTTTGTCGCACAACCTTCGTATACACCTACCGAGTTGTGTTCCCAAGGTAGGACCCCTGGCAGATTCTTCAACCTATATACAACCAATATCCAATACCAATATCTATAACTCCTCTCTGATATATACATCAGTATAGGGATTCTAAAAATATCATATTTTTATCAGAAAAACCTTATTTTCATGGTGGTACCAATGTTTCATGCATGTATGACATAAGACACAAATCAACACAATATACAACAATAACAGATACGTACAATATAAGATTTAACGATAATAACGATGTGATGCACGAGGTTGTCGCATAACCTTCGTATACACCTATAGAGTTGTGCTCCCAAAATAGGACCCATGGGGGTCTCAACCCATAAGTAACCAATATCCAATACCAATATCCATAACTTTTCTTTGGTATATATATTAGTAGAAGGTTTTTAAAGATATCACGTTTTCTGTTAGAAAAAATATTATTTCTACAGTGGTACCAATGTATCATGAATGAATATGCTATAAGGAAATAATGATCACAACCAGCCAAAAAATAAAAATATCCAATATCCAACCAATATACCAACCAGGTGAGCCAAACAACCACTTAAATAAACCAACCATCCATGATCCAATATAATCTAGAACCCATGAAGTAAAACATGTGATACCATAAAATTCCAAAAATCTAGGTTTTTTCCACGAAAAAGAGTATAATCAAACATACATATATCAATACCAGGCGAATAACATCATAGAAGACCCCACCCGGACACAAATAGCAAATAATATCTCAAAACCACCAAATACTATTCACATAGGCCCCCACACGGGCACATAAATCACCTAAACACATTTTTCATGATACATCCCCATACCCATAGCATGCTTTTACGTTATTATTAACTACCCAACCTAGTCTGAAGAAAGTTAAGCCATAACCTACCACGAATAATGGAATACCAGTCCAAAAAGCTCCAACTACAAAGCTTTCCCCTCACAAACAACCTTAAAATCCCCAAAAACATAAAAATATATAGTTTAAGTATCAAAGGGAAGCCAACGATACCCAAATTGCCCATTTTTTAATCGAGGTCAAAACAAACCCCCAAAATGGATTTCAAAAAAGAAGGATAAAATTATTTTTCTATAAATGTGTTCCCCATGATTATAGGAGTCTACAGCTGAAAACCCATACAAAAATGAGGTTCAAATCAAAGAAAACTATTTTTATGCATTACCAGCAAAAAACCCCAAAACATATTTTGAAATTAAGAATTTAAAGTTGTTTTAAAGATGAAATTGTGAGAAAATATGATAATTATAATATTAGAAGCTTACCCATGAAGGAAATATCGAAAACCCTTTAGAATCATCCAAATCTGAGCTCCTAAGCTCCAAAAATAGTGAAAATAGGGGTTTGATTCTCAAATAGGGTAGAAATCATGAAAAATAGAATATAAGTTCTTAGTAAATGGGAGAAATGGAGTTATAAATTGATAGACAATGATGATACAAGAAAAATGCATCAAAAATAGTCAAAATCCAAGCTTCCTAGCTCTAAAAATGTCAAAAATATGAAATGGGTTCGGTTTTTTTCTTAACCATCAGCAATGGCCACTAAAGAGGCAAGTTGGCTTCTAAAGCGGCCTAGTCAAATGGTCAAAGGTCGCGAAAGAAATCGACCAGCAACTTTACACCTACACCAGTACCAGTAATCTTCAAAACTTGTTTTTGACCCCCGAAACTCATTCGAAATCCTATGAACATGATCCAATAGTGAGATTTGATTGTAAAACACATTCTGAATCTAATGAAATATCACGACCCAAACCTAGGCCTATCCATGACGGGCAAATTCAAGCACAATTGAGCTAGAGACAACCCGCTTAGCCTTACCTTAAGAGCACAATATGAGAATATAGCGGACACCAACAAAACATAATAATGAGAAACATAGATAAACCAAATAAAAGTCTTGAGAATCAAAACAAACAACCAATCCACACTTGTCCATAAAAGCCTCTAAAACCAGAATACCAAACTATATTGGGACATGCCCTCGAATATGAAAAAAGAATCCAAAAATAAAATACTGAGACAATAAAGAAACTAGCAAAATAATAGGGCCGTCTAAAAGAATGGAGGATCACCACTTCACAGAAAATCCACAAGAATATCGAATCACCTAATTGTAATGCCCTGAAACCTGGTCTCGAGATGCCACACGGTGCTCAAGAATACGAGTAGCCTCAAGCTAACCCTGTAAGCCTGCTACTAAATCTATAACACCCATTAAGATAAACAGGTCAAGCATGAATACTGAATTATATCATAACTGTCTGAGGTCAACTGAATATACTGTCTAGATAACAAATGCGAAAAGTCTAAAAATAATAACTAGTAGTTCGACAAGCCTCTACTACAAAGGAACTAGAGAGCCATTTGGATAGACCCCCAACTGACTTGGACTATACTAAAAATAATAAATCAAATACTATGAAAGATAGAAATCTGGATAAATAGGTCCTCGAACCATGAGGACTCACCAACTGAGAGGTGTAGATAGAGATGCTTGAAATCACTCACGCTGCTGAGACTGAGCACCTGAACCTACATTATGAGACAATGTAGAACATAGAAGTATATATGGATTAGTACTTTAAGGATGTACTGAATATATGAGAGTGAATGTACCGTAAATCAATAACTTAACGTTATAAAAATTCATAGAATATGTATGTAGTGTGTAATGACTCACATGGATGGAATAATTGAAAGATAAAAATCATAGATCATGAACAATTAAACATACTATATAAAATTGGTGAGCCATTACCTTTAAAGTCTAAAAATTGCACCTGTATACTGTTTTCAAATCATGCAGCTAAGTGTAAAAAGGATTCGGTTTTATCATCTGAAAAGTGAAAGCTGAAATCTAATAACTAATATGCTATGCAAGATAATATCTGAGTAAAATTGTGAGCCTTTACACCTAGTTTCTAAAAGCTTTTCTGTTATTATTTTCTATTAGGGAGGTTCTTCTAACTGCATAAACCATCTGATCAATCATGGAGTCCAACGTCTTGTTCAACTAAGGGAAAACCTCACATTGGGGAGAGGTCTCATACTCTTACCAAGGAGTAACCTGAGCTAAGTGATCTCATCTGTAATTGTCATCCCAATAGAAATGGGAATATTAAAGTTGTTCCTACATTGGCTTGTAGTTCTAGGAAAGTAGGATGCGCTAAACCCATACTTTCTGCTCAATGCTAAATAGTACTCCCTTAATTATATGCTCATTCTGTAGGAAAATCCATTTTAAGAGTCATAACATTTTATACTGAAAGCTAACTATGCTCTGTTCATTTAAAACTAAAATTAAGTTGCAAAGTGGATTCCAAATCCTAGCTAAAGATCAAAAGATCAAGTCTTTATTCAAAGTTGTCTATAAACATATCATGGGATGCAAAAAAATAATCATTCTTGAAATAGCAATATTGAACTAGGGCTTGATAACCCATGCTTCAAATTCATGTCAAAACATCATAATGTTCATGCTTGATAATGTAAATATTCATAATTCAACTAAAAATCTGAAAAATATAATCATACACATCAATTTACGAAAGTGGACATGTAATTCAACGTAAAAAATACTTAAAACATCATAATCTTCAAATAGCAATAAATGGGTATGAACCCTAAATTGAAATTCATGTAAAAATCATGTAAAATTGTAATTTAAAACTAAGTTTTGGGCACAAGGATGGGAGATTTATCCTTGTTCGAAACCCCACATGCCTTAATCGATGAACTAGATAAAGAAGCTTGGTTTTGAGATCCTATTTGTGCTCTTGAAGATTGATTCTTGGAATTCTTGAATTGGGAACCTTGAATTTTAAAATATTTTAGGAAAAGAATAGTGGAATTTCAGGGATTCTTGAAGTTGAATCTTAAAGCCTAGGGTTTTAATTGAGAGAAATTTGATGGACAATGAGTATATTTTGCTCAATAATACACTTAATCATCTATTTTCACGGTTTGGGGAGGTGCAAAACAGACTAAACTGCCCTTGGTATTTAAAATCCATAACCAGTTGCCGATTGAGGCTTCACCGCGACTCGGTGAGTGGGTCATCGCGATACCCACCACGACATGGTGGAATCGCGGTGACTTACTGGAGTGTGACAATTGTTGTTTTGGGATTCACCACGACACGGTGCAATCGCGGTGACCTTCTGGAAATTGACAAATACCAATTTAGCCTCCACCGCGATATAGTTTAACTGAAAAATTATGGTCTCGAAGTCCGGAGGGTCAACTTAGAAATCTTTGAAGTTTAAAGGAAGTCAAAATGACTAAGTCCCTCAACTCTTAACTTTATTTTTTTCAGATTCTAAGTGCTACAAGTATGTGCTAAGGGCTAGACTAAGCTAGAAATATTTGGGGTATTACACTAATATGTACAGAAGCAACAGAAAACCCTTTGAACCCTACATCATGAAACAATGTAGCATCTAGGGACGGTCAGTGGGGCGAGCACTGGCATATAACTCCTGGGAAGAGGATAAAATAATGTCATTTACCAAAGCCATTCAAAACCACATGCACAATATTTGAATATAGTATAGAGGATGTAGGGATAGAGCCAAGGTCTATGAACATAAAATTTTAAAATATTAGCATGAACTATGTAGCTTGCTCCGTCCAAAAGGCACCCATGGGATATATAGTCCATCTCCGCATGCTGGAAGGGCCTCAGTGTGTGTTAGTCGTATGAACAGAGGACAAATCGAGAAAAGGCTAAAGACACAAAGGTTATAGCCATCTCAAAATATGTATAATGTGTATGCACCAATAACACGGTCACATGAACACCCAACGCCTGCAAATGTGATTTCCAATGTTGATCCCCTCAGGACATACGCCTTCATGGAGAGCTACACAATTCCTTTTAAGGCCAAATTAAAACACTTTGCACATAAACCAACCATTAACCCATGAGTAATTTATTAAGGCATTTACCAATTTGGTATTGCCATACCAATAAGTTTGCAAGTTAATTCAATTATACCAAACCATTCCACATAATTAAAATCCAGAACCATATTCATTCATTTATCCTTTAATTCAATGTAATGGGTTCAAAATACAAGTTAAACCATGTAATTATCCATATTCAAAGTCATATTTACAAAGTGGGTTGAGGTTAATACCATTATCAAGCCAAAATTTTCATTAATTTGGGGAAACCCATGTCCCCCTATTCCAACCATTAAAACAATACACCAATTCAGTCCCAAAAATCATCAATTAAAGCATGAATAATCAATTTGAAAAATGGGACAAGTAGTTCAAGTAATAACATTCCAAATCCTTCAACCTAATTTCAAACCCATCATTTAAATCACATGAATATCCAATCAATTAATGCCATAATGTAAAATTCAAGTTAGGGAAAGAGAACAATGCCTTTAATATAGAGCAATTCGAAGAGAATTTAAAGTTTGGAGCTTGGATGGTGAATTCCATATAAACCCTTGAACTTTCTTGGGTTTTGAGTTAAAGAGGAAAAAGAATGGTTTTGATCTTTGAAAACTGAAGAAAATGGGTTATTTTATGTTTAAAAGTCATGCAAGGGGTAAAAAGACCAAAAGCCTAAACTTACTGGTAAATCTAACTCATACGTGACATTCCCAATTCTCCTTACAATCTAATGCGGACCAACATAACAAGGACCGAGTTTCCCCTTCTTTACAAACCTCATACCTCCTTTCATATAAGATACCTTCAAGAATACCCAATCACTTACTTAAACTCTATTAGCCTCACATCTGCATTAGACTTTTGGCGACTCTAAGCAGTCTTATGTCTTTCTTTAATCACTTTCACCTTCTCTATGGCTTGTTGAACCAAGTCAGGACAGAAAAACCTAGCCTCACCTACTTCAAAACAACCAATAGGAGACCTGCATCTCTTACCATAAAGAGCCTTGAAAGGAGCCATCTGAATGCTAGAATGATAATTGTTGTTATAAAAAACTCAAAAAGAGGCAAATGATCAACCGAACTACCTTTAAAATCGATCACATAGGCCCTTAGCATGTCCTCCAAAGTCTGAATAGTACGTCCTATTTGTCCATCTATTTGAGGGTGGAAGGCATTGCTAAGGTTCACCTGAGTACCCAAATCTTTCTGAAACGAACACCAAAAGTGAGAAAAAAATTACGTACCTCGGTCTGAAATAATGGACTCCGACAATCCATACAATTTAACTATCTCAAGAATGCACAACTTAGCATAATCCTTTCTTAAGTAGTTAGTCCTCACTAGTAAGAAGTGAGCGAACTTGGTCATTCTATCAACAATGACCCAAATAGAATCATACTGAACGCGAGACCACGGAAGACCTATAACAAAATCCACCTTGATCTCTCCCACTTTCGCATGGGCAACTTTATCTTTTGGGATATGCCACTAGGACTCAAATACTCTACCTTGACTTGCTGACAATCCATAAACTTAGCAACAAAATTTGGTACATCCCTCTTCATATTATTCCACCAGTAAATTTCCTTCAATTCATGATATATTTTAGTCAAACCCAGATGAACTGTATATCTGGACTCATAAGGTTTGGTCAAAATCCTTTCCCATAACCCATCTACATCAGGGATACATAATCTTCCTTGATACCTCAAGATGCCATCTCCCCTAATCTCAAAAGCCATAACCTTTTGCTAACCCACATAATCCTTAATCTGCATTAAGTATGGGATTCAAAGCATGCTTTTTCTTAACCTTAGACCCAAGAGATGACTTAACCACTTCCTGAACAATCACTCCCCCTTCCTTATTGTCCAAGAGACTAACTTCTAAGTTAGCCAGCTAGTGAATATACTTCACCAACCCTCCTTTCTTCATATTAATATGAGATAGCCTCCCCATAGACAGCCTTCTAAGAGCATCAACAACTATATTAGCTTTAACTGGATGGTAGTAAAGGCTCATGTCATAATCCTTAAGTAGCTTGAGCCACCGCCTTTGAATGAGGTTTAGTTCCTTTTGCGTAAACACATATTGAAAGATTTTATGGTCTGAATAAATATCCACATACATCCTATACAAATAATGGTTTCAAATCTTTAAGGCAAGGACCACAACCGCCAACTCTATCACGAGTTGGGTAATTCCTCTCATGAACCTTAAGCTACCTAGAAGTATAGGCCATAACCTTACCATGCTGCATCAAAACATAACCCAGTCCCACACGGGATGTATCATAATACACAACAAACCCATTAGTACCCTCGGGTAGGTCAAAACTAGCGTAGAAGTCAACTTATTATTCAACTTCTCAAAACTACCCTCACAAGCATTGGACCACAAAAACTTATAATTTTTCAAAGTTAACTTCATCAGTGGGGTAGAAATAGAAAAAAAACTCTTCACACACCTCCTATAATACCCAGCCAAGCCCAAGAAGCTCCTAATGTGGGTTAGAGTTGTGGGTCTAGGCCACTTCTTAACTGCCTCAACTTTCTGCGGATTAACCTTGATCCTCTTGCTAGAAATAGCATGCCCAAGAAAGGTCATAACACTTAACCAGAACTCACACTTAGAAAATTTTTTATATAATTTTTGGTACTTAAGACTCTTCAATACAATTTAGAGGTGATTGGTATGATCCTCCTTAATTTTAGAGTACACTAAGATGTCATCAATTAAAAATATAACAAAAAAATCCAAAAACTACCTAAACACTTGATTCATAAGATCCATGAAAGAAGCTTGTGCATTAATCAACCCAAAAGACATAACCAAAAACTCATAATGGTCATACCGAGTTTGAAAAGCAATCTTGGGAATATCAACCTCCCTAATTTTCAACTGGTGATAGCCCAAATGAAGATCAATCTTAGGAATAGCCCGAACTAAGATCAATCTTAGGGAAACATCGAGCACCCTAAAGCTTATCATAAAGTTCATTAATCCTAGGAAGAGGGTGCTTATTCTTCACTGTAACCTTATTCAACTGACGATAGTCTATACACATCCGAAGAGACCCATCTTTCTTTCACATGAAAAGTACAGGAATACCCCATGGAGAAACACTAAGACGGATAAGCCCTTATCAAGGAGAACTTTTAACTTCTCCTTAAGTTCCTTTAGCTCAGTCGAAGCCATTCTATAAGGAAAAATAGATATAATATGGGTATCTAATAAAAGATTAATGCCAAAATCTATTTCCTAATTGGAAGGAATTCTAGGAAAATCATTAGGAAAAACTTTAGGAAATTGATTAACCATAAGGATAGTTTATAGAGAGGGACCCTCAGAATTAGAATCCTTAACCAAAACTAGATTGTACAGACACCCTTTTGAAATTAATTTTTGAGCTCTAAGATAAGAAATAAACCTCTCTTAAGGCACTAAAGAGCTCCCATCCCATTCAATCGTCGGTTACTTAGGAAAATGGAAACAGACCTTTTGGGTCCTACAACCCAGAGAAACATAGCATGAATGAAGCCAATCCATCCCAAAAATCACATCAAAATCTATCATGTCAAGTTCTATCAAATCCAACAATGTCTTTCTATTGAAGTTAGACTTTATGCAACCCTTATAGATTCTTCTGGCAATAATAGAATCAACCATCGGAGTAGAAATAGAAAAGAGGTCGAAAATATTTTAGGAACAAAACCAAAGTGTACAACCACATAAGTGGTCACATAAGATCGAGTAGAACCTGGATTAAGAAAATAGTAAACATAATGAGAGAAAAGTTGTAACATACCTATGCTAACATCAGGGGATGCCTTAGATTTTTAATAAATAGCAAGTGCATAGAGACAATTCTAGCCAGTGTTGATACCAGAAGTGGATCCCTTAGGTGCAGGAGCCAAAGAAGTGGCAATCGGGGACCTTATTAGCTATAGTGAAAAACCTGGCTGAAAGATAATCTCATTGCATATAACCAAGCTGACCATAATTATAACACCAATTTCTCCCGTCCTCATAATATCCATGATGAAGTTTCCCACAAAGCAAGGAGGATATGATGGGCTGACTGAGCTCCACTAGCCTAAAACTGGGTGTTCCTTAGGACCACCAAAACCTAAAAACGACAATCACCAAAAGGCTTAGAATGAGGAACACTAGCTGCCAAATAAGAATTTCCTTAATTGTTCTTCTTAGTCCACTGTCTACCATCTCTCTCACTGTTTTTCTGATTTACACCCTGCTTTGGATATCTAAACTTCTTATTCTGTCTCTTTCCCTTCTCTACCTACTTTTTTTTTCATCCTCTACATATTGTAAATAATCCACTAGTCTGGATATGTCCATATTAGTGTTCAACATCACAGACTTACACTCCAATACTAAATCACGGGACAAGCTAAAAGCAAACTTCCTCATTCTGGACCTCATATTAGACATAATTCTGGAGCATAGTGAGCCAACAATTGAAACTTCAAAGCATACTCCTTAACACTCATCTTACCTTACTTTAAGTTAACAAACTCTTCTGCCTTAGCCTCTCTCAACACCTAAGGAAAGAAGTTATCAAGAAAAGTTCCCGAAAAGTCATCTCACACAGTCGATTTAGCATCATTATCCGTCCTTGCTTCTCACTCCTTATACCACTAGTAAGCCACATCTTTCAACTAATAGGCAGCAAACTATACACCTTCAAAATTAGTAGCATGCATCACCCTAAGGATTTTCTTAATCTTAAATAAAACCCTAAGGATCCTCCTCAACCTTAGATTTTATAAAGGTTTGGGGGTTCAACCTCATAAATTTGCCAAATTGAGTGACCTCAGATGAACTAACAGTAGGACCAATATTATCAAACCAATAAGACTACGATGCCACCAGTTGGGCAACCATGTGAATCGACTAATGCAACTCTGAGAAATATCCCACAAAGGTTACTGAACATAAGTATCACCAGCCCAAGAAGACTAGGAGGACTAGTAGGGGCTCATGGAACCTCACGTGGAGCAGTACAATCAGGAGCAGGGACCCTAGACCATGTCTACACTCCATAAATAGGGTAGGTCCCTCAATATTATCCGCAAGTAGGAAAGAGTTTCCAAGAAATTTTCTATGATCGTCAGATCTTCAGAGAGACATGATCTAAAATATGAGTAAGCTAGGATTTAGAGAAGAGTCAAGGTAACTAGACACTATAGCCTAAAATAGAACACAAGAAAGGAAAAAATTTCTAAATGCCTTATAGCCTTCCTGTAATAAGTTTGGTGCGCTACACACCCATAAAATATACTCTACTCAATATGACTTTATGGACACTCAAATAACCTAAAACATTATCTGATACCAAGTGATACAAGAATAATGGCCGCCTTAGTTTTCGACGACATCATTCAAAGTCACTATGTGAAAATCAAGCTTTGGTCGCACGAAGGGCATGGGATCATACTTGGTGGGGACATTTTGAGCCTACCATTAATCAAACTTGAGTATGGAAGATTGCTTGGAGTCTTGAAGACTTAAGGACTCTCGGGTTTGGACCATCTTTATTGGTTCACGGTTTTGGTGCCCTTTATTAAGGGAATTTTGGTAACTTAGCCTTAAGGGCATTTTGGACAATTCATATTGTTTTCCAACACACCAAGGCCACCCTTGGTCATTAAGGGTACAGTCTTTTTTGCCTTCTTTTTTAATATACTATAAGTAGGATTTTTTTAGGTCTTCTCTCATTAGTTTTATGAAAGATAAAGGATTGAAACATTAAAAATTCTCTCTCTTGAGAATAGAACACTTAGTATTAGTTAGGTCTTGGAAAAGCTAGTATTGATCTTTACTTGGAAATGGTGGATCTTGAGGTGAATTGATTCCCTTGGCGGTCACCGTAAGAGTGTGGTTTTGATTATTACATTCATTAGGGGTTTTTGAGTTTAATACACTCTTTAGATCTTAATCTTGTAATAATCTTGGTCTCACTATCTATCATTTACTTTTGTTGTTGTTATCTTGTGTAGTGGACTGTTTTGGGTCATTTATTGAATCGGAAACTTATGTTATTGTTGTTGATATTGTTCATCACGTTTTATAGCTGTTTTGGTGTTTAAATACACCCTTGTATCTTGTATTCTTGTTATTGGTAGCGAATACTAGTGTGGTCTTCATCTTGGTCCTCGAATCCTTAAGATTAGTGGACTGATTTGGAGTATGTTTTGTGCCTTCCGTTGTATTTCTCGTATCATTTGGTACCAGAGAATCACTAGATCTTGTTCCTACAAGATCAATCTTGGGCTTTCTAGTTATAAAATTCAAAAAAAAAAGTTGATATCTGAAAATTCCAAAAAGAAGCAAATCTGTCCATTTTTGTGTCTTGGCCGAAATTATGTTCTTGTTGTGTCTTGGCCGAGATTTTTCTTTTTTTGAGTCTATATCTAGGAGCCATTTTATTTGTTTTGCTGTTTCTAGTGTTAGCTTCTTCACCTCTAACACTAAATAAATCTAGATCTAGATTTGAGCTTTAATTATTGATGTTGTTGTGAACCTAAACTTTGGCCGTGCGATTGTGTTGGTATTGTTGTTTTGGATTCAAAGTTTGGACGTGGGTTGCGTTGTTAGTTCAAGGTTTGAATGTGTATGGTGGTTATTGTGCTGTATTTTTAAGCTTGGAAAGATATAGTTGATTTTTGGGGTCCAACTTGAACCTTAGAACTTCAAGATTCAAAAAAATATGTTCTTGGTGTTCTTCACATCCTCATCTATACTTGAAGAAAAAGTGGATGTTTGATCTTGGAATTTGAAGAAAGAGAGTGTGTATATTTTTAGCCTTGAAACACATTTTTCCAAAATTTAAGACCTCTCAAGAATTTTTCAACCAATTCCAACCACTCAAGGACTTTAACAACCACTTTTCCAACAACCTTCCATGATTTAAGGACCATGTCTTGAGGAGAAAAGTCAAGTCTTGTTTTTTGAATTTGAAAGAGGATTTCACGACTTGTTTTCTCTCCTTAACCAATTACCATCAATTCCAAATTACAATTGGACCAAGACTTGAATTAGAAAATAAAATTTGATAACAACCGCAACCAATACGTGGCTGCCACATCACATTTTTTACTGTTCACCGATAATTTTTAAGCTCAAATTTCAGATTTCTTAGTTTCATTTTATTGTTTCCTAGTACTGTTTGTTGGTTCAAATACTAACTAACAAACTAGTAATCTCCTACTAGATTGTAAGTTAGTTGTAGAGTCCGTTTGTTTCGTGTCTTCGTTATTTGTGTGCTTTTTCTTGTTTTTATCTCATAGTAACTTCTTTGTTTCAAGTTCGTAAGTAAATTTTATTTTTGTGTC
The DNA here is from genome assembly GCF_002878395.1 of Capsicum annuum. Classification (NCBI taxonomy): domain Eukaryota; kingdom Viridiplantae; phylum Streptophyta; class Magnoliopsida; order Solanales; family Solanaceae; genus Capsicum; species Capsicum annuum. Next base: position 89,910,433 of record NC_061117.1, on the reverse strand, counting down.
TTGAGTCGATCAAACAAAAATCTATTCTGGCCGCCAAGTAGAATTGACATCCTATTGACTATCGGAGTATAAGCAACTTTCAATATTCGTCGCTCCAATTGTGAAAATCACAAAGGTGAGTGTATACGAGTTTTAGTGAGAAGCTTTTACTACTAATCTTGTTTTTTAATTGTGTAGGTACAAAGGTGATATAAGGGGAACATGTCTTCGACAGCCAGGGATTATTATGACTACAACATGGGAGACTATGATTGTAGTGAGGGGTTTTATGGCTACAAAGTTGAGGGAGATTGCGGAGGCTATGAAAATAACCATGAACAAAACTTGGGCAGATTTGGGAGTTGTGAGTTTTAGGGAGAAAATGAGGTGAATGAAGTGCCTAGTGCTTATGGTGAGTTTGGAGATGCTGTAGGACCTCGTGAATGTTCTTATGAAGATGTTGGGGCATGTGAGGAGTCTTACACTTCTCACTCTGAACCTAGATTTGGTGTTAGGTGTAACCCTTTTATTCGCAAAGCTTATGAGAGCTATGATGAGGGTGCATGTGAGGAGTGTGAAAATTCATATTCTTCACCTTGTAGTTCTTCTTATCAAGGTCAATATAGTGTGAATGGTCATACTAGTTCAAGTGGAGGTTGTCTAACGAGAAGAAGATAGTGTGCATCTCCAAAACCAAGGGGTATTTGTGTGCATTATAATGTTGATCCGAGAAAAAGTATACACTCCGAAAAGGTGACCATTTGTGGGATACCAGACTGCCTTATTGTGTTGAATGATAGGTACTATAAAAACTACATCCTTCAGTCCATGGTCAACTACTTGGGGTTGTTTCGAGAGCCTTTACTTGTTCCATACTCATTGGACGAGTTCAAGGTTACCGAGAGGGTAAAAGTTGTCTTCTCCCAATATGAATTCCATAAGGAGATATGGTGCAATGTTCTTCCCTTGCCCTACGGTCATGTAAACTTAGGTGTCGATTGGTTTACACGACATCAAGTTCCTAATGTGTAAAATTGGCCTAGTGTTGTAAGAGACCAATGGGGGAATCGCCTCATGACTTACTTTCTGCCCAAGCCACAAAGAGAAGTGCCTACCTACTCCAATCCGAATTATTATAAGAGCCAAAAGATTGAGAGGAGTAAAGAAGTGCAAGGTGGTAATCCGAGAGTGGAAAAAAGAGAGGTTGTGTGGAGCAAAGTGAGGGGATTATCACCAAACCGTGCTAACATTGGTTGTCCTTCTATTTCTAAGGACATTTTTGTAGGTACCAACATGGCAAGCGAAGGCGAACAATGCCGAAAGGAAGTTGCTACCCAAGCTTATGGAGGGCCTTCACACCATGGCAAAGAAGAATTTACTCAAGAAATTCAAGGTAAAATAGCTAAATCTTACACTTTGGTGCATAAGAATGATATTCGTTTGGATAGTAGCCCATTGAGTGTGATGGAATACCCCGCAAAGTTCTCTTCTGGTCTGACCCTTAGAGCGTATCCAGCAAAGCAGAAAATCTGAGTTTAAAAGTTTTAGAAGTATCTTCCCAAGTATTAAACACTTTTAATCATGTGTAATTTCCATAATTTATACTTTTATTCATGTAGATCATTGAACAAGCTTTTCATCGATAGCAATTTCATCAAAATTCAACATCGGACGAAGAAGTTATGGCCGTTTTACTAAGCATTATTGAAATCGCAGGTTTGACGGTCGATCTGACGGACCGCCAAGTACTTGGTGGACCGTCAAGTGTCCCCTCAGACAAAGGTAGTATCTTCCTTTTTCATTCATCATGTGACGGCCAAACTGGTGGACCATCAGAAAGTTGACGGCCCATCAGACCAAGGCAGAATGTCCCATTCCTGGACCCCGAGTGACGGACGATCTGGTGGACCGTCAGATTTCTGACGGACCTTCCTTCGACCATCACTACAAGGTAGAACATCCCATTTTTGGCACTTAAGTGACAGAAGACTTGGTGGACCGTCAGTCCCTCTGACGGAACGTCACAAACCCCGATCGGAATTTTCTAGACAAATTTTAAAGGAGCATTTTGGTCTTTTCCACATCCTCCCCGAGCTATATAAATACCGGGCCAAGGGCCTTCAACTTATACTCTTCCACCCAAAAATTAGGGTTTCCAAAATCAAAATACTCTTTCTCTTTTCATAAAATTCAAGAGAGATCAAGAAGGATCTAGAGAAATTAAGAACTCCTTTCAAAAGGCTTCAAGAAAAGAAATTCCCAGGTATGTAGATGTTGATTCTTGGGTCCCTTTCATCCAAGAAGCTCAAGTACCCTTTTTTAAACTTAAGGATTTTATGTTTTATGATATTTCATGATTTGTATGCTTATTCAACCATCTCTGCACCCTAATGTCATGAACACCTCACATAGACACCAACTCCAAAAGGGCTCATCACAACATCACATAAATTCCACATACTAGGGTCAAAGACCATAAATCTTGCAAAAAATCATGATTCGTATGAGTTGAAGTTGATGTTACTTGTTGAGTTTGGATTCATGATTGTTTATAAGATTTATGGTCTTTGACCCTAGCATATGGAATTTATGTTATGTTGTGATGAGCCCTTTTTGGAGTTGATGTCTATGTGAGGTGTTCATGACATTAGAGTGTAGAGATAGTTGAATAAGCTGAGTATGCACCCCATAGGTTGGATAAAAGGCTGAGGTAAAGCATAGAGGGGCATTGTAGTATGTTAAAGGGGAAACCCAAAGTTGTGGGCTAGTCCATGCACACCTAGTGTTTGATAAAATACCTTAGTGAGCGGAATGAGCCATAATAATAATATGAAATCCCCAAGTAGGTATAGAACAGGACACGTCTAGTAGTTATTGAAAGACCGTAGTGACTAAGTTGAGACGAAATAGCGGTAAATCTCCCAAGTGAGTACTCTTTGATTTATTTTAAGTTTTGATACATGTTAAGTGGTTAGCAAGAGAGTAATGACATGATAGTGTGAAGTTTTCCTGAAATCTCATGATATCTAGATATATGTCGAGACCGATATAGGTGTGAAGTACTTGATGCAAGACTTCGTTGAATGGGGTATAATTTAATAACATATCTTCCTTAAGATAGTTTGTGATGATAAATTGATATTGATGACCCCCTAAATGTTGGGAGTGATCCTTTGGTAATCATGATGGTGAATAGAGTTTATATTTCCAAAATAATAGATGCGATGCCGTAAGGTTTGTGAGGGGGAAAGTATGTTATGATTCTGAAATGCTTAGAGTGACCCCTTGGTAGTTGTGATGATGAGTAGACTTTTGTGAATCCTTGGAGGCTTGAGGTGATGTTCTAATGATTGTGAAATTGAATACATGGCATGATTTCTGAGTTTCTTGTGAATATGCTTGAATGATGGTAATGATGCATGAATGCTTGTGATGCTTGAATGAATGATGATGCTTTACTTCTATGTTATAGAGTCTTGGGGGTATTTATACCCGAAAATAGAGCTTTTGTCTAGAGCCTGTGTCAGTTTCTCGATAATTCCAACCTAGCCATGATTTTCAGAACTCAGTGAACTATAGAACTTTGTATCCTCAGACAAATGGGAAGCTTAATAAAGCTCAGTAATCTCAATTATCTCTGTAATCTCTGTATCACTAGTAATCTAGCCTCAAACCTGTACTCAGCCCAGTCCTAATGGAACTCAAGTGATTCAATTCTAATCTCAGAAATAATTCGAATAATCTAATCAAGCTATGTGTCGTCAGTCAGATACCGTGATTTGATATTATTTCTATCAGATACGAAACCATGTAATCTCAGTGTATTTCACCAGATCATTTGAGAAATATGATTATGTAAACAATTTAGCTTTATTGTGTTCATTCTAAGGATTCAGTGAGAGTCTTTCAGTTGGGAGTAGAAACTAGCACCGAGCGAGGGAAGGGATGGCAATTCCTCCCATCAGAGAGAGAGAGGTCGGAGTCATTAGCAGTAATCCCTGAACTCCAGAACTACATAGCCAGTGCAGGATACAAGAGTCCCCATCAGTAGATGCTGTCACGGTTAGAGAGTTTGACTATTATATTGCCTCAGGTCGACTTTCTGCGAGGGTCATCCCATCAAAGACTCTTGACCCGAGAGTGAGTCTTTACTCATGGCATGATATTGACACCCTTCTAGCTGGGGTTACAGGTTGGACCCCACCTGTGGTAGGTCGGGGCATGTCGGTTAAGTGACTACTTCCCACAGTTGTAGTTTCAGTATTAATCTTCAGAAGTCAAGACCATATGGTATAGTCGTCTATCTTAGTAAGGAACTTAGATAGTTCCATTGATTCGTAGACCATCCCGTCAGATAGGCTTGGCCTCATATACAGATGCTTATTATCATATTTAAAGATCTCCCATCAGAGAGGCTTGATCTCAGTCTTAGATTATATTGAATATTCTTATTATCATATTTAAAGATCTCCCGTCAGATAGGCTTGGTCTCCTTCTCAAAATTTGTTGAGTATTTTTGTTGTCGGATTAGGATATAATCCTATTTTCTTATCATTGATAAAGCTTCCAAAGTTATCTGTTAGAAAAATTGAATCTCTTCGATTGAAAGCGGTAAGCTCAGAACTCAGTCTTTGATTAAGTATACTCAGATCCTCAGTTATCAGTAGTAGATGAGTCAATGTTTAGTATCTCAGTGATGGTAGTGAGTTTAGCTCACAGTAAAGCGGTATCCAAGGTCAAGTCTCTAGAGTTGTGATGATTATGAGTATGATTTATGCATTCTTGTATGTGTGCTTATTTTCATACGGTATTCTCATGATCATTTAGGTTATACATATTTTGTATGCATGAGACCTTGCATTTAGCCTTACCCTATCTACATACTCTGTACATTTTGTGCTGACGCATTTGCGCTATGGTGTCTCATTTGACTCCATAGGTTTAGAGGCACAGGACCCAGAGTATCACTAGCAGATCAGTCTCAGTCAGCAGCAGTAGCAGTGAGTCCTCTTTTTTCGAGAATAAGTTTCAGTTTTCTATTATTGTAATCAAAATTTTATTTACTTTCTGTTAACAGAGTTAGTTGGGGACCTGTCCCATCAACTCCACAGTTCAGTCAGATTAGAGGCTTTTCAGACCGATGTATTGTATAGTATTCTGTTTTATATTTTGAGTATTTATAGATGTGTTGAACCTTATGGCCAGTTTCTGTATTTATTCCATATATTATGCAGTGAACAGGTACAAATATTAGTAAAGGGTTAGCTTGTGGGCCTTCGGGGTCACAAGCACCGTGTGACATCTCGGGATGGGATCTCAGGGCATTACATGTGAGTAGTAGCTTACTTACTTGTGAGTCAAATGATTGTTCGTCTCTTGTTGATGATTGTACATGTTGTGAGTGTGGATACACTAATTGATCCTATTGATAACCAAATTAACTCTTCTTGTAAGGTTAATTTATGTCCACCTAGTGTTGAAACCTATATGTTGAACGGAAGTACATCATCTTGTGTAATTGGTGTTGATCAACTTACTTGTGAAAATTATCCACTACTTGAGTATGTGTGTGATGTGATTAATAGAACTCAAGTGAGTGAAGTACTTGAAAATATTGGTCACCAAAATGGGAGTGAACCCAAGAGCCATTCTTAGGACAATCTTATGCTTGAAATCTCTTTGAAACATGATATTGATATTTTAGAGAGTGATGAACGTGTTTGCTCCGAATCTGCCCGGGAAATAGATCATGCTCTCTTTAGGTATAATGTCTTGTTTGAAGATGATTTTTAAACACTCCTAATGAACCTAGTGGTGAGAATGGTGGTATAGCTTGACTTGAAGGCTATAGCCGATATGCTAACCCACTATGGTGTGACAACATTCCTCCTACAGATAGAAATCTCTTTTTGAAAGATGATAGTACACTTAAGGGTAAGAAATATGTAGTCCTTCTTGAAACCCTGAGGGAAAAGGTGTCATTGACTCCTTGGGGTAATGTTCCTAGTGCATCCTTGTTTGACACACTTGTGCCTAAATTGCATGTATTCCAACTTGTGAATGCCAAGTTGTCTAGTTATTTGAAGGAAAGAATATGTATGTGTTTAAATGTTTATTCTTCACCCGTGAATGCCTTTGCACGTGATTCTTTCCTATACTACCTCTTTGCCTATGATGACGTCCATGCTAGTTTTGGATTTATTTTATGTCGAGATAGAAAGTTTGTTGGTCTCTCCATGTGTGTGCGTGATAATTCTATATGGATTTTATGGGCTTTAGAACCAATCAAACCCCCCCCCCCCGGTGTGGTCTTTTGATGAGATAAAGAAGCAATGGTGTATTATAGCTTATAAGATGAAGGAAGTTCTACCTTGTGGATTCTTTGATGCCATTAGGACCTATGTAGTTTCTTTATCTCTTGGTGATTCCCGTAACCAAATTCTTTGCGCACCTTTTATTGAGCTTTTAATATTTAATTCAAAGGACCCTTGGTTATATTAAAAATATGTGCAACCTTGGCATATTTAGATGATTTGTTGTGCTAACCCTAACCCTCATTCCATGAGGAGTTTGTATTTGTTTTCACTCTCTTCGGTTTTGCAAGATTTGGATTTGAGGTCGAATCCTTTTCAAGAAGGGGAGGATGATATAAGAATAATGGCCACCTTATCTTTCAACGACATCATTCAAAGTCACTATGTGAAGAATTAAGTTTTGGTCTCATGGAGGGCACGGGATCATACTAGGAGGGGGACATTTTGAGCCTACTATTGATCAAACTCGAGTGTCGAAGATTGCTTGGAGCCTTGAAGACTTAAGGACTCTCGGGTTTGGACCACCTTTGTTGGTTCACGGTTTTGGTGCCCTTTATTAAGGGAATTTTGGTCACTTAGACTTAAGGGCATTTTGGATAATTCATATTGTTTTCCAACACACCAAGGCCACCCTTGGTCATTAAGGGTAGTGTAGTCTTTTTTGCCTTCTTTTGTGATATACTATAAGTAGGATTTTTTTAGGTCTTCTCTCATTAGTTTTATGAAAGATGAAAGATTGAAACATTAAAAATTCTCTCTCTTGAGAGTAGAACACTTAGTCTTGTTAGGGCTTGGAAAAGTTAGTATTGATTTTTTCTTGGAACCGGTGGATCTTGAGGTGAGTTGATTCCCTTGGCGGTCACCGTAAGAGTGTGGTTTTGATATTACATTCATTAGGGGTTTTTGAGTTTAATACACTCTTTAGTTATTAATCTTGGTCTCACTATCTATCCTTTACTTTTGTTGTTGTTATCTTTTGTAGCGGACTATTTTGGGTCATTTATTGAATCAGAAACTTGTGTTATTGTTGTTGATATTTTTTATCATATTTTATAGATATTTTGTTGTTGAAATACACCCTTGTATCTTGTATTTTTGTTGTTGGTAGCGAATCCGAGTGTGGTCTTCATCTTGGTCCTCGAATCCTTAAGATTAGTGGACTGATTTAGAGTGTGTTTTGTGCCTTCTGTTGTCTTTCTCGTATCACCAAGTTTTTCATGACCCAAACCTGAGCCTGGCCATGACAGGCAATCCCAAGCCCACCCTGGGTCGAAGAAAACCCCCTTAGCCTTACTTCAAGGTCATAATATAAGAATATAGCAGAAGCTAACCAAATATGATAATGAGAAAGATATATAACCAAATGAAAGTATTGAAAATCAAAACAAACAAACAACCCGCGAATATCCACAAAAGCCTCTAAAATCAGAATACCAAACAAAGTCAGGACATACCCCCAACTATGAAAAAAGAATCCCTAAATGAAATACTAAGACAATAAAGAAACCAGCAAAATGACAAGTCCTTCAAAAATAATGGAGGCTCACCACTTCACAGCATATCCACAAGAATAAAGAATCACCTAACACTGTACAGGAGAAATAGAAAATCCTTTGGACTATACATCATGAAATTATATAGCTTCCATAGATGCTTAGTGGGTCGAGCACTGGCAAGTAACTCAAGGGAAAAGGATAAAATAATGTCATTTACCAAATCCAGTCAAAACCACATGCAAAATATTTGTATATACTTATATAGGATGTCGAGATAGTGACAAGGACCATGAACATGAGAGTTTAAAATATTAACGTGAACTATATAGCTTGCTCTGTCCTTAAGGCACTCATGAGCTATATGGGTCCAACTCCCCTGTTGGAAGGGCTCTAGTGCGTGTTAGCTACATGAACCAAGGAAAAATTGAGGAAAAAATATGTCTATAATGTGGATATAATGAGGCTATAATGTGTCTGCACCAAGCACACGGTCACATGGACCCCCAACGCTAGCAAACGTCGTTTACAGTGTTAATCTCCCGGTCCCTACACCTTCACGGTGAGCTACATAAATCCCTTTAAGAAAAATTTAAAACACTTTGCACATAACCTATCCATTAACCATGGAGTCATTTATTAAGGCATTTACCAATTTGGTATCGGAATCAATAAACTTGCACTAATTCAATTATGCCAAACCAATCCACATAACTAAACTGACTCTCAAGCTTCATTTAAAATATGAAATCAAGGCCACCACGGGCATCTAAAATCATATTAATTTATTTATCCTTTAATGCATTGCAATGGGTTTAAAATACAAGTTAAACCATGCAATTATCCATATTCAAAATCTACTTTATAAAGTAGGTTGAGGTTAATGCCATTATTAAGCCAAAATTTCCATCAATTTGGGGAAACACATGTCTCTTATTCCAAACAGTAAAATAATGCACCAATTTAGTCCCAAAAATCATCAAGTAAAGCATGAATAATCAATTTGAAACATGGGACAAGTAATTCAAGTAATAACAATCAAAATCCCCCAACCCAATTTTAAAACCACCATTTAAGTCACATGAATATCTAACCAATTAATGTCATAATGAAAATTCAAGTTAGGAAAAGAGAAACATGCCTAAAATATAGAACAATTCAATGAGAATTCGATGCTTGGAGCTTGGATGGTGAATTCCTTGTAAATTCCTTGAACTTTCTTGGGTTTTGAGTTAAAAAGGAAAAAGAATGGTTTTGATCTTTAAAAACTGGAGGGAAGGGGTTATTTTATGTTTAAAAGTCCTGCAAGGGCTAAAAAGTCTAAAATCCCCTCACCCCAAGTGAAAAACAAAACTAGACAAATTTAATATAGTGGTGTGGCATGCCCTTATCACGGAGGTTAACCTCCGTGCCACGCCCTTATCGCAAAGTTTAACCTCTATGGCATGCCACTAGCACGGAGGAACACTATCTCAGAGTTCCAAAATAGCCCCAAACCCATTCTAAAAAATTTAGAAATTTTCCCAAAACATCCTTTTAATATTCCTAACCATAATTCAAGTCAAAAATTGACATTACGCATACCGGGAGCGTTAAAAATAAATTTGTTGCAATTTTACAAGGTCTTACATAGAATCATCAAATTTATAAAAAAAGGGTCATTATCATAAAACTGACTCCCGATATCCTATTTAAACTATTTTTGAACCAATGATCGAAATGGGATCTAAAGGCCACAAAATCGAACCAACCGCTACTAACCCGAATTTAACCTTTCGGACTCAATGACAATATCGGATTTTTAAAAAGATATCATTTTCATAAAATTGACCCTCAAGACTCAATTTTATAATTTTCCAAATTGAGGATCAAAATGAGATATAAAAGTCATAAAACTACACCAATCATGTTTTCAGCTTAAAATTGACGTTCAGAATTTACTGGTGCAGTCTATTTTATCATTTGACACACTAATCAATAAATATTGATAGAAGTCAACTATAAGGCTTTTTAAGCCATCAAAAAACATAAACTCACATAAATTATACCAAAATACATCAGAAACCATGCCAGTCATCCCAATACCCCATAAATACCACAAAATAACCATGAAAAAGGTTTAAATAGTCAAATCATACAGAAATAAATATTTTACAAAAATCACCCAAAGTCAAATCATTACAAACTATAATCAGTCTGATTCTCTAAATCTCAAAGATATATAGGCTAGGCTATTTATTGAAAACTTGACTATATTTCGACCTCCCAATCCTCTTATTCTCTAGTTTTTCAATCTCTTTAAAATTCAGAACCTGAATAGCTAGTGATACCTTTGAAAATTGTGCTTAAAAGCAAGCATTATGATCTACAAGTAGCCTAAATTCTCATATAATATGAGATATGTAGAAAATTCAACATCAGTGTCCAACCATAACTCTTTGAAATTCGTGTAAAAAACTACCTATTTTGAGTATAAATTTTTGATCGAATAAAATTAGGAATGAAAAACTCTCTTTGCCTAGGGGTACTTGCATTTACCCTACCCAAAGGGAGGGGTTAGTTGTTGACACCAAGAATAGATTTATTTCTCAATCTCTTCTATTTTTAAACAAAATCAAAATATTTATTTATCTTTGGATAAAAACTTTTTAAAATATTCATCTAGGTTAATCTTGTCAATTTTAGTAGCAATTGTACATTTTTGTATTCTTATATATGATAACATCTAATTTTTTGTTACTTACATAATTATTTTATCGCAAATCAAATTTTAATCAAGAACTATTTTGAAATTAGTTCAAAAGAGTAAGATCTTGATTTAAAAATATTTTGTTATTAAAAATAATTTATTTGGAAAATTATCTGGTTTATTTTGTTAGACTAAGAAGTCCAGGATTAATTGTTAGTTAATTTGTTTCAAATTTTGATTCAATTTAGCCAATTTCTTAGATTTAACCCCAATTGAAATCAATTTGGCTACAATTGCAATGCAATTGGTCAATTGATTTTTAACTCGGCTAAAATTCAAATAAAACTAGCTTAAATTATAATCTATTAGGCTATTTCTTAAAAACCCAAAATCAATTTTAAAACTCATTTTCTTAGAACATTTTAGCAACCTGCCACCAGCCTATCAATACCCAAATACCGACCCAACCCAAAATGCACTTACCCATTCCATGCCCACCTTATAACCCATATTCTCAATACTGAACACCAACAATAAACCAAAGATATTAGTAGCAGCCACCTCATGGCAAACATCAATAGCTCAACCAAAACAATGCTCACAATACCAATAATCTGCGATTCCATCCAAACCTCCATTAACTCTTTAGATTTTGTCACCTTAAAGCTTTCAAAGAAAGACCTGCCATCATCCCCAACGTTTGACTTCCTAAAAAATTGATGGAATTTTATCTCAAATAGTATTGTAAAGGTACAACATTGTACGATTTTCCTTGACTATAAAGGAATTCATGTTTTGCGAAAAAATCACCAATGAACTTCCCTCAAAATTCATACAAGTTCAGGCGAATTCAAGAGCAGAAACACCCAATTCTTATCCAAATTTGAATTTATAAAAAAATTCTAATGTTTTACCTTAAATACCATCTCATTTTCCCCAAAACCTTCCCCTAAATTTTCTATAAATAAGTAGTGGGTTAAAGGTTGAAGGAACGGGGATTTTTAAGAAAATATTTGGAGATTCAAAAAGCTCCTTCTATTAATCTCACGTAAACAATAATCCCCAAAGAATAAACTAGAAAAAAATAATTCGACGAATGCATTTAAATTTCGACAAGGTTAAATTCAAATTTCAGTGTTGAAGTTTGTCCTAAAGAGCTTGTTTGTCCCATTTGTTGCCCAAAAATAGGTTCAAAACCTCTTTTTTTAATTCTTTTCACGATTTAAGATTATAGGATGTGAATTTCAATAACCGGAGAATAAAATTGGTCTTGTATGATTGATTTTTGCTTAACGTTAGTTGAATTTCTTAGAATTAAAAATTATGTTTAGAATTGATTATTGGTGCGCTTCTAGAAAAAAGTTTTAAGCTTTGGTAGATTTATGTAACTGTTTGTTGTTATTTTAGGCATGTAATATCATCTTGTATAGGAAGGGTTAAAAATGAGGTCTTTTGATGTTCAAGAGTGTTTTTACTATGGCTTAATATTTTGTCGATTGCCTATCTATTAAAGGAAGAATCTGTGAGGCATTCGTCTACGCATTTATGTTCTTGACTTTGCTTTCTTATTTAATCAATGTGTATACTATTAAAGATATTTAGTTATTTTCTCCTCTGTTCTTCTGCTTGGTTTCTCTGAAAAGCTAAAAAAATGATCTTTCTCTATGTTTTTGGGATTTAACAGTGTTTGGAGGAAATATTAAGTTGCCTATCTATATCTTATTCTTGTTTGGCTATTTGAGACTGTTATATAATGAAACACAATTATGCTTGGGTTGAGGATCACTTGAGTACTTGTCTCTCGACCTATAATGTCAAGTAAGAGAGGATGAAACAGTTATTATTTTTTTAAGTTAAGGACTGTGTAACACCCCAATTTTTTGAACCGGAATACTACAAGGTGCTTATGACCCCGAAGGACCACAAGCTAACCCATGACTGATATTTGTACCTGTACACTACATAATATAACATGATAATGCAGAAACATGAAGTGAAAGGCCATAAGGTTCAATACTGAACAAACATCTGATAACACAATGTTTGAAAATGGTATAACAATACCAAAACAAATCTAAAATAACTGCCTGACATACTGTAGTCTGAAAGCCTCTAAACTGTCTGAATAAGGAGTTACTGGGACATGTCCCCAACTAACTCCATCTACTAAAATAAACTGGAAAATGAAATAGTAATGTATTTATCATGTCCTCGAAAGATGAGGACTCACTTCTAACTCTGACTCCTGAGACTGGAATCTACTGCTGATCTGGAGCTCGTACCTCTAAACCTATGGTATAAGACACCATAGCGCGAATACATCAGTACTTTAAATGTATTGGTATTCAAGTGAGGTAGGCTAAATACAATAGGTTCATATACATGAACAATACTAAATGACTAACTAACATGAACGTGAGATACATGCATGCATATGTAACTGTAACTGACATCGTGATAGGACTGAATGCTAAGTTTTGAATACTGAGTTTACTAATAACATGGAATTACTGATATCTGAGGGACTGATACAATGTTACTGATACATGAATAACTATTTCTGATAGTTCTGATTATAAAGAACTGGTCTGGTTGACTATGTCTAATAGTACTGAAGCTGAATACTGATAATATGAGTTCTGATAACTGATATAACTGATAACATGAGTGACTATATTTGAAAGTCCTAAATCTAATGGAACTAGATGAGTTCCATATTGTATATGTGTAACTAAATCTGAGATCAGTCTTATCTGGTGGGTGATCTCTAAATCTGATGATATCGTTACTGATTGACCATAGTTGAGATCAGTCCAGTCTAATGGATGATCACGAAGTCTATTTATAATGATAAGGAGGGACTATATCTGATAGTCCTAAATCTGTACTACTAAGCTGAAATTAACTGTATCTGACAGTTCTAATTCTGTAACAGAACCTGTGGGGTGTATTCATCTAACCGATATGCCCCATACTAAGCTAACTGGGGTCCAACCTGTAACCCTAGTTGGAAGGGTGTTAGTACTATGCCACTGGTAAAGGCAACTGCTGTAGAGTCAGTCCTAATCTAGCGGGTGACCCCTGGGATCAGTCCTATACAAATGCGCTAACAGGTGATCCCTGAGTATGTCAGTTCTATCTAACGGGTGACATCTCGTACCTATGCTGGCTACGTAGTTCTGGAACTTAGGGATTGCTTCTAGGGATCTCAGTCCTATCTAGCGGGTAAGTGCCCATCCCTAGGCTCGCTCGGTGCTGAATCCTACTCCCATCTAAAAGACACTGAATTGATTAACTAAATTGAAATGATTAACTGAACAAAACTGATACTAGTGGAATTGTCTAGTGGAGCTAAACTGAATTTACTGAGTTCCATTGGCTGACAGAATGTACTAGTTCTGAGGACTGACTAAGAATACTAAATTTACTGAGATTGACTAGGAATACTAAGGTTACTGAGATTACTGAGCTACTGAAATTACTGAGATTTTTGAGATTTCCTGAGTCACATGAGAGTTATATGGATCATAGCTTGATTGAGGAGATCGTGAAAACATGACATGGCTCTAGGGACATAGCTAAATGTTCGGGCAAAGTACCCCCAGGACTCGATGAGAAGAAACTGATATAGCATGGCTTACTTGAGCACATGACCAACTACACAATTCATAATTCATATATTGAAGCACTTCACCAAATATGTGATATGGATAAGCTTGTACATACATGGGCATTTCATGATATCATACTAGTTGGGAATTGTTCCTTCATCTAGTCATTTAATCATACACATAATAGGCATAGAATGTGTAAACAACATTATACAACAATCAAAAATCATGATTCATCTCTAATTTTATCATCCAAGGGTTTTAATCCTAGGTTTACATAAATCTACATTATTACTAATTGATTACATATGCAATTTATCACCAAACATGGATTAGAATACAGTTTCATTATCAACATGAATAAGAGCAATCCAATCATGAAATTCATAAAGAAAATCCATAACTTGAATTTAGAAAAGAGATTCTTGGACTTCATGGACGAAAGGAGTCCATAAATGAACACTATTCATACCTTAGCTTGTGATTATACGAAGATTGATTGAGAGATTCTTGAAATTTGATGGTGAATTCTGTTGGAATTGAACCTTCTATGAAAATCCTAGGGCTTGTTCTTGAGACTTTTTGAGAGTAATTGAGTATAAGCTACTGAATTATGACCAAATATCATGTTATAAGGCTTATATAGGGTGAGAAATTTGCCCTTTTAAACCCTAAGACACGTCTTTAATTTCTGAGAATATTTCCCAGTTTTCATTCTTTCACGATGCACCACTATCGCGCTAAGTCACTGGTAAGTGACAAATAGGAAATTGCACGGTGGCGCGACGTGGAGCTATCGCGTTGCCACCTTGTCTATGACCTGAAAGTTTGGCGCGGTGTGCCACTATCACTGAGCAACACTGGAAATTGGTAATCGCCATTTGATCTATCTCCGCGACACGCTGAAGGCTCAGGTAATGCACTGTCTCACTAAAAAGGCTCTAACTCTTCACTCGGGTGTCGGATTTAGGCAAATTTGGTATCGATGGAAAGCTTATTTGATTCCCCACATGATAAAAAGTGAAAATATTGAAAATACCATGTGTACAAAAATGGATTCATCTTTCAAAGAAAGCTTCTAACATTCTTAGAAAATTTTTCAAGCTAGGAAAAGTAAGGGGTATTACAATATCTCCCCCTTGAGAACATTCTTCCTCGAATGAGATTGAGTGAGAGGGAAAAATTACAAACTAACATACATACTGAACATGAATAACTAAAACATAATCTCATCACTGATATGACTAAAGAGTTGAATATAAAATAATGAACATGCATGTCTGATGCATACTGATAAGCTGAATTCATGCATATCTAATGCATGGATAATTGACTTATGAATACATGACTAAAAATTTTGATGAACTGAATTTCCCACAGTGAGAATGCATGTCTGATCATGACTGAACTGATATATGAATGCATGACTGAATATGCAAGGGTACTTAGTACCAAGTTTGTAATAGAGATTTGAGCATGAACTGAATACCAAATTTGTAATGAACACTAAACATAAAACTGAGTAAGACTAAGGAAAACTTTTATCTTAATCGAAAATGCTAATGAATCCAAGATCGTCTTACTAAATATGCATGAGCAAAAATATAAGAACCTAACTGAGTAAGTTTAAGAAAACTGTTACGTGACTAAAAAATACTGATGACCCCATAACTATGCTAGAAGTATGCATAAATGGCAATATGAGAACATGACTGAGGCTGAAACATGACACATAAATTGAGTTTCGTGAACTAAACTAAGCCTCTGAATACTTGGCCCATAGCTGAGGTTGGGACTTTGAGGGTCAACTTATGATCACCCTCTACTAAAATGGATTCCTTATGCGAAGAGAAACTTAATTTAAGACATGAGAGCATTGGGGATAATGGGGTATCTCCCCTTTGGGATACTATGTCCCTCTAAGAGCGCTCACCTTACTAAGATACTGGGGTGATGCACAGGGCATCCACGGACTGATTCATGGCTGAGAGTTTAACTTTGAGCCTATGCTCACTGGCCCAACATGAATACTGAAAGAAGGGAAACTGTTCCTAAAAAATCTCATAGCCTCATGCACATAAGTGTGGTGCATAACACACGCATGTACAAGACTCTACTAGATGTGGCTTTCAGATTTCCTAGGACTCTATTGAACCTTAGGCTTTGATACCAATTTTGTAACACCCCAATTTTATGAACCAGAATACTACACGGTGCTCATGACCCCGAAGGACCACAAGCTAACGTATGACTGATATCTGTACCTGTAACTGCATGATATAACATATAATGTGGAAACATGAACTAAAAGGCCATAAGGTTCAATACTAAACAAACATCTGATAACACAATATTTGAAAATGGTATAACAATACCAAAACAAATCTAAAATAACTGTCTGGCATGCTGTAGTCAGAAAGCCTCTAAATTGTCTGCATAAGGAGTTGATGGGACATGTCCCCAACTAACTCCATCTACTGAAATAAATAGGAAATTGAAATAGCAATGTAATCATCATGTCCTCAAAAGATAAGGACTCACTTCTAACTCTGACTGCTGTGACCGGAATCTACTGCTGATCTGAAGCTCATGCCTCTAAACCTATAGTATAAGACACCATAGCGCGAATGCATCAGTACTTTGAATGTACTGGTATGCAAGTGAGGTGCCTAAATGCAATAGGTTTATATGCATGAACAATACTAACTGACTGACTAGCATGAATGTGAGAATACATGCATGCATATGTAACAGTAACTGACATCGTGATAGGACTAAATGCTAAGTTTTGAATACTGATTTTACTAATAACATGGAATTACTGATATCTGAGGGACTAATACTATGTTACTGATACATGAATAATTTTTCTGATAGTTTTAATTATGAAGAACTGATCTGGTTGACTGTGTCTAACAATCCTGAAGCTGAATACTGATAACATAATTTTTGATAACTGATATAATTGATAACATGAGTGATTGTAACTGATAGTCCTAAATTTGATGGAACTAGCTGAGTTTCATACTGTATCTGAGTAACTGAATCTGAGATCAGTCCTATCTAGCGGGTGATCTCTAAATCTGATGATATCATTACTGATTGACCATAGTTGAGATCAATCCTGTCTAATGGGTGATCTCGGAGTCTATTTAGAATGATAAGGAGTGACTGTATCTGATAGTCCTAAATTTATACTACTAAGCTGAATTGACTGTATCTGACAGTCCTGATTTTGTAACTGAAATTGTAGGGATGTATTCATCTAACCGACATGCCCCATACTAAGCTAACTAGGGTCCAACCTGTAACCCCAGCTGGAAGGGTGTCAGTACCGCACCACTAGTAAAGACAACTACTTGGAGTCAGTCCTAATCTAGCGAGTGACCCTTGGGATCAGTCCTATACATTTAAATATGCTAACGAGTGATCCTTAAGTATGTCAGTCCTATCTAATGGGTGACTCTCGTACCTACACTGGCTACGTAGTTCTAGAACTTAGGGATTGCTTCTAGGGATCTCAGTCCTATTTGGAGGGTAAGTCCCTATCCCTAGGCTCGTTCGGTGCTGAATCCTACTCTTATCTGAAAGACACTGAACTGATTAATTAAGTTGAAATGATTAACTGAATTGAACTGATACTAGTGGTGTTGTCTAGCATAGCTAAGATAAATTTACTAAGTTTTGTTGACAGATAGAATGTACTGAGTTCTGAGGACTGACTGAGAATACTAAAGTTACTGAGATTGACTGGGAATACTGAGGTTACTGAGATTTCCTGAGTCACATGACTGACTGAGTTCTATGGATCATAGCTTGATTGAAGAGATCGTGAAAACATGACATAGCTCTAGGCACACAACTAAATATTTGGGTACAAGTACCCCCAGGACTCAATGAGAAGAAACTAACATAAAATGGCTTACTTGAACACATGACCAACAACACAATTCATAATTCATATATTGAAGCACTTCAACAAACATGTTATATGCATAAGCTTGTACATACATGGGGATTTCATGATATCATACTAGTTGCACATTGTTCCTTTATCTGGCATTTAATCATATACATAATAGGTATAGAATGTGTAAACAACATTATACAACAATCAAACATCATGATTCATCTCTAATTTCATCATCCAAGGGTTTTAATCCTAGGTTTACATGAATCTATATCATTACTAATCGATTACAAATCCAATTTATCATCAAACATGGATTAGAATGTAATTATTCATTATCAACATGAACAAGAGCAATCCAATCATGAAATTCATAAAGAAAATCCATAACTTGAATCTAGAAAAGAGATTCTTGGACTTCATGGACGAAAGGAGTCCATGAATGAACACTACGCATACCTTAGCTTGTGATTCTATGAAGATTGACAGAGAGATTCTTAAAATTTGACAGTGAATTCCCTTGGAATTGAACCTTCTATAAAAACCCTAAGGCTTGTTCTTGAGAGTTTTTGAGAGTAATTGAGTATAAGCTGCTGAATTATGGCTAAATCTCGTGTTATAAGGCTTATATAGGGTGAGAAATTGACCCTTTTTAACCTTAGGACATGTCTTTAATTTCTGAGAAAATTTCTCGATTTTCATCCTTAACGCGATGCGCCACTATCGTGCCAATTCACTGGAAAGTGACAAATGGGAAATTGCACGGTGGCGCGACGCGGAGCTATCGCGTTGCCACCTTGTCTATGACTTAGAAGTTTGGCGCGACACACCACTATCTCGGAGCAACACTGAAAATTGACAATTGCCATTTGAGCTATCTCCACGACGCGCTGAAGGCTCATGTGATACACTGTCTTACTAAAAAGGCTCTAACTATTTACTCGGGTGTCAGATTTGGGAGAATTTGGTATCGATGGAAAGCTGATTCGATTCCCCACATGATAACAATTAAAAATCTTCAAAATACTATGTGTACAAAAGTGGATTCATCATTCAAAGAAAGCTTCTAACATTCTTGGAAAACTTTTCAAGCTAGGAAAAGTACTGGGTATTACAGACTGGGACATGGAGATGAGTACCCCAATATTCAACTTCACCCCTCAAGAACCTACTTCTATATTATTTATTTTACTAGAAAGCAAGACTGATCAATTTGGTTTGTATGTGAACCTTCCCTCCCTTGCTTTGTCTTGATTGTTTGAATTATGTATCTTTATCAATGAGTTTATTTAGCCACTTCTCTAAGGATTTTATATCTACCTAGTAATAGAAAATTGAAAGTGTTGTTGTGTGCTGGCATTAATTTCTTTAAGATTTTAAAATTTCTCTTTTTGTTTAGTTGTTGCGTGTCTCTTTTATTTCTCTTTTTGATTGTGAAAATAAGGTCAAATTTGTACCTTAGTTAAGGATCAACAAGACCGGTTTCTTTGGATACTTTTCTGGGTTTCTTATAAGAGAATTTTTAGTAGAATCTTTTAGAGTGATAAAAAATATTTTGTCAAATTCATGTATATTATGGTCTAACATCAAAGGCTTCTGCTTTGTTTTACTTTCCTAAGTATTCTTCTTTGCCTTGCTAGTAGTTTTCTTTTAGTATGAAATTGGACTCATTGAGTAGACTGATAAATGACTTCTAAATTAGGATCAATGTTTGGTTATATGACTTGGTAAAATATTTGTTTGATGCTTACTATTATAATGCATAGCCTAATAGACTTAGGTCTCATGAACATACCAATAAGAGAAGGCTTTTATTAAATTTTTTTCTAGTTATAAGGGTGTCTCACACATAAGTTTGTTTCTTTCTAAGATATAAGCATGCTCTTTTCACTTTATTCAAGTTAAGTTTTTGAGTTTATTTTATAAAATGCATCTTTGACAAGTTTATTATTAATAGTGTACTAAATTTGTCCACTTATGAGTCATCCTCTGTATCTTTAGTTTGTTGTGAGTAATTAAATCTAATTTGTTTAATTTCATTTCATGTTTCTCAAAAGTTTATTACGAATACATACTATTCTTTCTCCCTTTCTCTTTGCACGAACCTTTGTCGAGTCCAATGAACTCCTTCCCCCACATATCTTTGATGGACCTAAAAGGTCCAAACCTTCGAGTTATATCTTAAGGCCCAAAAAGTTATTAAGATAGAAATTGGAGAAATATGTAGTTAAACGTTAAGAAAGGGAAGTTGGTATATGTTGATATACAAGGCGGATAAAAAAAATTAAAATGGACTAAAAGTCCATGAAAATTAAAAATTAAAGTTGGACAGGTCCAAATGGATTCAAAATCCATTTTTCTTAACCTTCTCTCCTTTATTTACTTGTAGTTCATATTTAAATTTTTTATGGTATTAAACTCTTAAATTTGGCTAATCAAAATAAATTTCCTTTGAGTTATCATTTTTGTATTATTTTTATATTTTTCTTTCTTTATCATTTGTCACATAGTCTAATATGTTATGTTAATAAAAGTAAGTTTATGTTTACTCTTTAGAACAAGTCTTTTAAATAAAAATGACATTTACTTCTGTCCTATGACTATTTAGGTTAAAGTGACTTTACCAACTTCAAAAGAATTCTCTTGAATAATAAATGTTTATAACTAATTGGATACTTGTCTCAATTTGACATTTCTCAAAAAATTCCTACCTTTTGAAAATGTTGATTTCTAATTTGATAAAAATTAAAATTTTCTTCATAAAATAATGTTTTTTTTCTCGAATGTCATTTATAATTTGAAAATTAGTTTAAGTAGATATTCCTTTAGTTTAGATAAATTATTTTTTCACTTGAATGATATGAATGTTATATTTGTAAATGAATTTAAGATTTTACAAAGTTAGCCATGTTTTAAAATTAGTCATTTTTATAAATATGTAAAATTTTCTTTTTGCCAACAATTTTGATGAATGTTCTTGAGTTCCTTAAAAACCTTCTCAAGGCGTTACCGAAATCCTTACCTAGTTTCTCTATTTCAAAGGTTTGTTTCTATTTTTAACCTTTTGAAATATTTTTAGTGCTTCTTGATATTTTCTATAAAAAAAAATCAAGTGGCGACTCTCTTCATTTTCTTAAATTATTTCAAAATTTTATTTAAAGTTTTAATAGTTTAAAAAGTTAATAATTATTGTTTTTCAACATCATTTGAGCCAAAAAGAGATAAAACACTGGTTATGCTATGAAGTTGGTACCACACAAGTACAGTACATGAATCCTAGGTTTTTCCCTACAGATCATGATTAGTTATAAAAAATTAAGTTCATTAAGGATATATGTAAGGATAAGTGATTTTTTAGAGTTCTGATACAATACAGAGTGTGACTAATAAGATATAATAACTAATCAACTGTAAGATCAGTATGAACACAAATATATATTTGTGATGTGATTATATTATATATAGTGAGTTTGCAATGATTTATTATATATGTTAGGTGACTTATATTTCCTTTATTTGTTGACATTAATGTGTCTGAATTTGAGTGAATTACCTGGTTGATATAACTATTAGATTATGTGTTGATGTACTTGTCTTACTTGATTCATGAGATATAATAGCTATAATTTTGAGGGGGCCTATACATTGTACATAGTATTTGTACTGATGTTACTCCTGCACTTTTTTATCTAAGTTCATATTGGGTTTCAAGGACTTCGACATGACTTTGTATCTAGTACTATTTAGTTGACCAATTTGAGGGTAAGCTACTCCCAGTCAAGCCACCACATATCTTTTTAGTTGCATATGTGTCTTTCTTCAAACGATATTTCCTTATTAGTAATTTTGGACTATTCTTAGACACTATTTTATTAGAATTTTGTGTATAATCACTTTCAGATCTTGAAGATGTAATTGCTAGATTTCCACAGGTTATTTTATTAAGTTTGAGATTTTGATTATTGTATTTTGCAAATTGTCTTATTTTGCTAAATAAATTGGTTAAGGCTTGGATTAGATGGTAATATATGGTTCGCCCACCTAAGGGATAGTGTGGGCGTCACTCACGACCATTTGAGTTGTGACAACGTTGGTATTATTAGAGCTTTAGGTTCATTGATCAAGTCGTACAAGGACATGCCTGGTAGAGTCTTACAAAATGATATGGATATATTGGTATATTTCTTTAAAAGGATACAAGACAGTGGAAAAACTAAATTATTTTTCTCTTTGGTGTTATTACTTGATTTCAATTGGTATCTAGCAATCCAAATTGATGCTGACCTATTTCATTCATTTTTTTCCTCATAGACAGTAAGGACACGTGCAATAGAGGCTAGAGCATAGGCACCTAGGATAGCCATTGGAACAATGACTCATGATAGATGGTGCATGAGAGGAGGTGGTAGAGGCAAGAGACGAGAGCAATGCCTATTAGGGACAGGGCTCAGACTGCTTAATAAGTTTGTAATAGGTTAGAATCCCCTCCCCCACTAAAGAACCAATTCGGGATAGCAACAGAAGAGGTAGCATCACTATTCCAGGAAGGTGTGTCGCCTATTCTGACTTGTTTAGATGTACTACAATAGTTTTTAACTCTATTGAGAGATTTAGCAGGAAATCGGGTGGCACCCATGGCTCTCACAAGTTAATATTTAGGGGTTTAAAATGTTGTTATTGTGGCTCCACAAATTGATGAGAATTTTAAGACAGGATATTTCTGAGGCCAGTGATTGACCGATGATGACTAGAGTGGAGCATGATTTCTTTTAGAGGTTCAATTAAATGAAGACTCAAATTTTCAATGGTACCAAGACTGGGATGCTTATGAGTTTATTGTTATTGTCATGAGATGCTCAATAATATGGAGGCAGTAGAGCGATATGGGGTAGATTTAGTTACTTTTCACCTGCATATAGATGCAAAGTTATGGTGGAGAGCTTTTGTGGAGTGTAGACTAGCTGGGTCGCTTCCATTGACTTGGACACGGCTTTACTTAATTTTCTTGGAGAAAGTACGTTTCTCGTACTTTGAAAATAAGATGTGGGATGAGTTACTAGTTTTAAGCAAGATTGTTCTTGTGTTGCAACCTAGGAGGTCTAATTTTACTCACACTCTGGGTATTCATTGCAATTATTGCATATGAGGAAAGGATCTGACGATTCAAAAAAGGGTTGAATACGGGATATCAACTATTAGTGCTTCAAATGTTGTCCTTTTGATAGCCTAAAGAAAGGCTAAAACACAAAATTGACACTAGATATGCAAAAATCAGCAAGCACACAAAGAGAAAACAACACTTAGAAAGGAGATGAAGAAGAAAGATTGCTTAAATGTAAAGATAGTAGAGTGACCCTTACTTCCACTAGATGATTAACAAAAGAATATGTATCAAATCTCCAATCACACCTCACAAATGAAAGTTCAAACCACTCTCTTAGGTAGACACAAAGGGAGTCACCTTCCCCAAGCACCAACCTTTTTTCCCAATTTGTCAACAGAAGTGAAATCCATCACTTAGTGTAAACCCTAATTTTAGATTCTCTCTCTAAGAGAGGAATAAGACTACAACTAAAGAGTATCTCTTAATAATTTCATAAATGTCAAATGAAAAGAGAAGCAAAATGGTTTATTTATACTATTACATGCCAAATGACAAAATCAACCTTAATGAGCTAAGGGAATTGGGTGCCTCTTGAATGTTTCCTTGGAGTGCAAAATGTCTTCATTAACCTTCACTTAAGGCGCCTGTTGAGTGCATAATTTCCCCTCCTTCCTTATCTTGACCAAGGCTTCAAAATACTCTGAAAAATCTTTAATTGCTTGCTGATTCCAAAGCCTTAAACCTTAGACAATACCTTGTGCTCTTGATGGTCTTGTGTTTGTATCATCCTCTCCATATTGAAGGAATTTTTCCTCAAATTCAGATCTTGCAAAAAACAAAGAGAGACCAAAACAAATAAAAAATCCTCTTGGTAGGATTAGTATTAGTACCACACTTATATCATCAACCCATGGTTGCTTACACTTGACATACATCTACCTATCCTTAGTTTTTGACATAAAAAGCTTAGCATAAAGGATACCAAAGACATGAATAGCATCAATATAAAAAATAAGTGAGCATGACCCGCAACTATAACCTTCATATCTCAAGAGTATTCCGGGGTTAAATGGGAGTAGAAGACAAGGGGTTAATTCGACGTGACCCACTCCTTTCACTAGGCTACCAAACTCACAATCATCATCATTAAAGAAAGGAAACCAGCTACCAAACTTACTACCTCTACATAATACCATTCAAAATTAACATGGTTATCATCATAGGCAAAGAGTTAGTATAGGAAGTAATCAAGTGTGAAGACATCATGCCGAGGGGGTACACTTTTAAAATACAACCAGAAAATCCCTTATTTTGTCCATGTAACATTTAGTATATGCATCATAAAGGATAGGGCTAAGGTAAACATCAAGAGACAATAAGCTCAAGCCGAAATAATCCCTTCCCCACCCCACTAGTACACCGGGATCAAATGGGTGAAGTGGCCAAGGGAATAAACCGAGGCTACTCGTTCCATTTACTAGGGTATCACACTTACCCAAAGCATTATCAAAGAATGAAATATGTACTTCTACACTAGATGTACCCAAAATCACATCACAACTTTTTAAACTCAAGGGAGTGTGGAATGTACCCAAGTTACCTTGGTTTGTACTAGGGCAGCCCACTAGGGTGTGAATACTCTTGTCCTTTAGTAATGGAACCTTATTCAAGTTATAAGTGCTAGCACTAGATGGACACAAATCATTCTTACGAAAAGAATTAATTTTGTCATCTAAAGGATCAACTAGTGCTTGCATACTCACAACAAGAGTTTGGTCCTTATGCAACCCAACAACACCAAGAGTATCACAAAAGGAAGATTCACACACTTCTTTACTAAGAAAATCTGAAACTACACCACTTTGGCGACTACTAGTCACATCATGACATTTTAAGTTCAAGGAGGTGTAGAAGATAGCTTTGTTAGCTTGTAGACCATAGGAAGTGTGTTCTTCAGTTGGGTTTGAATTATGGCAGCCTTCATTCTCCACATTACAAGGGATTATGTCAAGGTTTCCCTTTGGACTAACTTCTTCATCACCTATCCTAGAATTGGGACTTTTGGCCAAGGACTTGAAGGGAACTTTCTTGGGCTTCTCCTATGGACTTCAATGGTCTTGAAACTGCACATGAGAAGAGAAAATACTAGGTAAAATGCTAGCATTTGGGTTAGTGAATAACAAGGGTCCTTTGTGAACAATATCCACGAACAAGCATCTTTTCCCTTTCCAACTTCACTACCCATGATTTCCCCTTCCTTTTCCCTTCTTTATTCACATTCTTCTTGTACCTCACCATTCATTTTCTCTCCAACTTGAGGCTTGGCCTCACTCTCTTTGGTTTCTAACTCGTGGAGAGGAGTCATTGGATTTTGTAAAGTATAGGATCTTTGGACTTGAGGTGCTTGGAATTGTGAAGGTAGCCTTTGGTCAAGTGAGTTTGGAACTTAGGGGTTTAAATTTTGTGGAGATTTTGGTGG
This sequence comes from Capsicum annuum, assembly GCF_002878395.1. Classification (NCBI taxonomy): domain Eukaryota; kingdom Viridiplantae; phylum Streptophyta; class Magnoliopsida; order Solanales; family Solanaceae; genus Capsicum; species Capsicum annuum. The sequence continues at coordinate 89,884,854 of NC_061117.1, read as the reverse complement.
ACATAGTCTATCAACCCTCGCTTTAATTATAATCATGTCACCCCTCATTGCATCCATATCACCCTCCATATCTCTTCTCAAGGCATCATGACTATCTTCCATTCTTTGAGCAAAGTCTCAACCCAAGGCATCAATTCGAGCCATCAAGGCTCCAATAGCATTATTTACCAATGGTTGGGAAGTAGTACCTTTGGATTCCATGAAAAATGTACCTAAAAAGTGCAAAAAACAGCAAAAAGACAACCTACAAAATGAGCAAACAAGTTAGTTCAAAAAGGCCTCACCACACTCACACTCGGATCTTACCTCACACTTGGTCTCATAAGTGTTGAAAACTTGACAATACTTGGAAAGCGAATGAGTGGTGAATATGCTTTATTCTCGAATTGATTTTTGTTTGATATGACTCAAATAAAATGATGTACGAACTTGAACAACAAATTACTACGAATTAAAAATTAGAAAAGTACATAAAAATTGAAGACAGGAAATAATCAGACTCTAATCTAATTACCAAACTAGTAGGTACTTACTGGTTTGCTAATTAGTGAAAGAACAACAAAATTGAAACTAGAAACAACAATTAGAAACTAGGAAATCTAATTTAGAACTCAATTTGGTTGTTGTAATACCCCAAAAAATCCAACTTAATATTAGCTCCATGTTTCAAGGTCATGCATAGTAAATCATGGTTCCTTGGTAGTTTCATGATCAAGGTTGATGTGAATTAAGTCTCAAAACATTGAATTCTTTACCGATTGAATTCTTGAGAAGGATATTGGTAGCGTCAACTTCAAACTAGCATAAATTTCATTATACTATGAATTTTAGATCCCATGACCTACCAACGGATAGATAATTTGATAATATTTTCTTCGATACTAAATTTGCCTAAAACAGACACTCGGTGAAGAAGTTATGGCTATTTTAAATTTCTGCTGTAAGACGAATGTCATTTCAGTGCATGGCGCATCGCGTCGGAGGCCAAAATGGCACTCGTCAATTTCCAGAAAGCCTCCGCGATAGCCTTACTTCGCTCCAAGCTTCCAGGTCTCAATAATTGGCATTTTACCAAGCTCCGCATTACGCCGGGGTCCTAAATTGGGATAAATTTTGTGTAATTTTTAGTTTTCGTTTTAAACTCCTCAAGGGCAATATGGTAAATTCCCAAAAGCAGCCCTTTACATTAATTTTATCAAAATTCACTCAAGAACAGTCAAGAACAAGTCTAGGGTTTCCATTGGGGTTTCAAGCTTCAAGCAAATTCAACCGTAGATTCCACGAATTCTTAATCTAAGGTATGCGTAGTGTTCATCTATGGATCCAATCCGTTCATAGAGCTCAAGAACCATGTTTTTAAATGTTATTTTCTAAAATTTTTGTGGTGATATAAGCATGTACATGTTGATGATTGTTGTTTAAGTTTCAAAATGATATCTAAAGATGTTTTCATGAAATATATGTGGTTGTTAGTTGAAAAACATGAACTTTAGGTGGTTTGATGTGATGCAAGTATGAAATCCACCTATGCTTTAAAGAATGCATGCAAGGTGTTTGATAAAATTCCTAGGATGCTAGAAACCCATAATTACATGATTCCATGATATCTAAATGACAAGTCCATATTAGCTACACACTTCCATATGAATTTCCATGCTATTTATGTGTTGTTGTTCTGGCATGAACCATGTGTGATAATAGAAATATGAATTATATACACGAAATGTATCCATGCTCTCCCTACCATATTGAGATGTGAATAAATACATGAAGTATACTATCCCCTACTTATAATAATATTGTGAATTATGGACTCTAATCTTGTGATCAAGTCATGTCATGTGTGCCAGTTTCCTTCTATCGAGTCCTGGGGGTATTCGTACCCAAAAAATATAGTTGTGTGCCTAGAGCCATGTCATGTGCTGATAGCCTAAAGGTTATGAACACACGAAATGGACACTAGATATACAAAAATCAGCAAGCACACAAAAGGAAAAACTACACTTAGAAGGGAGATGAAGAAAAAGAATTGCATGAAATTAAAGATAGATAGAGAGACCCTCACTTCCACCAATGAATAGCACTAGAAGGTGTATCAAACCTTAAACCACACATCACCGATGTAAGATCAAACCACTCTTTTAGGTGACCCAAAGGAAACACTCTTCCCCAAGCACACCTTTCTTGCCAAATTATCCAAAACAAGTGAAACTCTAACTTCAAATATTCTTGGACCAATTTTTAGATTCTAAGCTACAAACTAAGGACTAAAAACTACAGTGAGAAATACTCAATCAATTCATCCAAGTCCTGGGAAAATACAAGCTAAAGGGTCTATTTATACTTATTACAAATAATGACAAAAATACCCTTAATGAAGGGTGCTACTTTGGAGTGTAAAAATGGGTCATTAAAAGACAAGAATGCCCTTAATGAACCCCTAAATAGAGGTGGCTTTGGAGTGTATTTCAAAGCTCCTCTTCACACTTTAGCATATACACTCCAATAGGTGAACTCATGAAGCAATCACAAGCTTCCAACTTCGTGAACATTGCTTGAAGACCATGTAGCTCTTTGACTTGATTCCTTGTAAAAGGTCTTGTGCTCTTGGTTCTTCTCATGATTGTATCATACTCTCCATATTGAATGGAATTTGTCCTCAAATTCACATCTAGCAACACCAAAGAGAGAAGAAAACAAGCACACAATCCTCATGGTAGGAGGGTTAGCATTCGTACCTCAATTGATATAACCATGCCAAGGAGGTACACTCTTGAAATATAGCCAATAATCCTTTGTTATGATCATAAAACACTTACTACAAGAATCACAAAGGACTTGCCTAAGATAGACATCAAGGAAAGAGGAGTGCAACAAAAGACCATCATATATATCAACAAGCCAAGGTTGTTCACATTTGAAATACATCCACGGGTCCTTTGTGTGTGACATGAAAAGTTTAGCATGAATGGAACAAAGGAGGTGGTTTCAGAAAATATCAAGAGATAAGAAAACTACAATGGTATTAATGGCTTCACTATACCCAAAAGGTAAGACTACCTTTGGCTTAGGAACCATAAGATACATTTATTTCATTATCTCTACAAAGGACCTCGTCAAATATGGTTCCACTATTGTTCCTAAGGTCCACCTCATACACATATCATCATCATTCAAACAATGAAACCAGCCACCAAACTTCCTACCTCTACACAATACAAATTCAAAATTAACATGCTTATCATCATAGCTAAAGAGGTAGTATAGAAAGAAATCAAGTGTGAAGACATCATGCCAAGGGTACCACACTTTTAAAATACAACCAGAAATCCCTTTTTTTAACCATAAAACATCTAATATGAGCATTACAAAGGATATGGATAAGACAAACATCAAGGGAAAATAAGCACAAACCGAAACAATCCCTTTTCCTTCCCACTAGTACACCAGGATCAAATGGATAAAGTGGCCAAGGGAATAAACTGAGGCTACTCATTCTATTTACTAGGGTATCACACTCACCCAAAGCATTATCAAAGAAGGAAGCATGTATTTCTACATTAGATGTACCCAAAATCACATCACAATATTTTAAACTAAAAGGAGTGTAGAATGTACCCAAGTTACCTTGGTTTGTACTAAGGCAGCCCAATAGTGTGTGAATACTCTTGTCACTTGGTAATATGACCTTATTCAAGTTATAAGTGCTAGCACTAATGGACATAAATCATTCTTACGAAAAGAATTGATTTTGTCATCTAAAGGATCAACTAGTGCTTACATACTCACAATAAGAGTTTGGTCATTATGCAAACTAACAACACCAAGAGTATCACAAAATGAAGATTCATAAACTTCTTCACTAAGACAATCCAAAACTACACCACTTTGGCCACTACTAGCCACTTCACAATAATTCAAGTTTCTAGGAGTGTAGGAGAGAGCTTTGTTACCTTGTAGATCATGGGAAGTGTTTTATTCACTTGGTTTCACATCATGGCAGCCCTCATGCCCCACATTAAAAGGGAATAGGTCAAGGTTTTCCTTTGGATTCACTTCTTCATCGCTTGTTCCCAAATAGGGACTTTCGGCCAAGGGCTTGAAGGGAACTTCCTTGGGCTTCTCCTTGGGACATCTAGGGTATTGAAACTACACATGAGAAGGTAAAATACTAGGCAAAATGCTAGTATTTGGGTTAGTGAGTAATAAGGATTCTTTGTGGACAAGATCCACAATCAAGCATTTTTTTTCCATCCTAACATCACTACCCACGGTTTCCTTTTCCTTTTCCCTCTTTTTTTCATACTCCTTTTGTATCTCACCCTCAAGTTTCTCTCCATATTTAGGCTTGTCATTATTCTCTTTGGATTCTAACTTTTGGAGAGGAGGCATTGGATTTTGTGAAGTGTGGGATCTTTGAACTATGATATTTGGACTTATGAAGGGTTTAGTGGACATAGTCTATCTACCCCCGCTTTTATTCTAGTCATGTGACCCTTTATAGCATCCATATCATTCCACAAGGCATCATGACTATCTTTCATTTTTCGGGCCAAGGCATCATGGTTACTCTTCATGTCTCGGCCCAAGGCCTCAATTTGAGCCATCAAGGCTCCAATAGCATCATTTCCCAAAGATTGGGAAGTATTACCCCCGGATTCCATGGAAAAATGTACCTACAAAGTGCAAAAAACAGAAAACAAAACAACCTACAAAATGAACAAACGAGTTAGTTCAAAAGCCTCACTTCACTCACACTCAACCTCACCTCACACTTGGTTCACAAGTGTTGGAGAATCGACAATACTTGGCAAGTTACTTGAGAGGTGAGAAGCTTTGGATCGAAATTGATCTTGTATTGATACAACTCACATAAAGTGATGCACACACTTTAACCAACAAAATACTACAAATTTAAAAACGAGAAAAGCACACAAAAATTGAAGACGCGAAATAAATGAACTCTAATCTAATTACCAACCTTGTAGGTACTTACTAGTTTGCTAATTAGTGATAGAATTAGCATAAAGAAACTAGAATAAAAAATTAGAAACTAAGAAATCTAAGTTTAGAGTCAAATTTGGTTGAGCACAAATGATGATGTGGCACTTCGTGGTTGGTTGTCACTTTTTAAAATTTTCAAATTTTTCCAAAACTTAATTTTGGCCAAACACTACCCTTTGGGAATGATAATTTCGAATTTAGGGATGGAATGAGGCAATTTAGGGTTCTTTCAAGTCTCAAATAAAAAAATGAAATGAAATGGTCCCCCCCCCCCCCCCCCCCCCAATAATTGTACTTGTACTTTGTTTGTCCCCTTGTCCCCTCCTCCTTTTGGAAGAATGGAATATTCTTTGAATATGCTTTTGGACAAATAACTTTTTCTCCCCCTTCCTTCCCTCTTTTTCATCAAAAAACACCTTTGAATATTCTTCTCAAACAAGATATGATGAAGATTGAAGAACAAGATGAATGTTCAAGAGTTGACCAAAGTTTGACCTTCTATCAAATGAACCCCAAATTTGGATTTTCTTGTATATCTAGGTTCCTTAGGCTAAGACAAATACAAACAATATAAAACCAGCCACAAATCACGCCTAAATCACCATTCCAAAAACGTTCATAGCTCAAAAAGCTTCAAAACTCCATAGCCATGGTGGATTCTAAGCTCAATCTCAACCAAACTTCAATCTAAAAGTAGATCTAGACTCCCTAGGTGTTAGGGAACAAGTATCTAACACAATAAACCTTCAAAACAAAGTAAGAACTTGTAGATCTAAGTTGGAATTTTTGGATCTACAATAAACACACAAGACAACACATAATTTTTTTTGAGATTTTTGACTCTCTTTTTTATGAAATTATCGATATAATAACACTAAAACCAAGATTTAGAGATGTAGGAACACCCTTAAACAAGGATTTGATACCAAATGATAGCCTAAAGGCTATGAACACACGAAATGGACACTAGATACACAAAAATCAGCAAGCACACAAAAGGAAAAACTACACTTAGAAGGGAGATGAAGAACAAGAAGAATTGCATGAAATTAAAGATAGATAGAGAGACCCTCACTTCCACCAATGAATAGCACTAGAAGGTGTATCAAACCTTCAAACACACATCACCAATGTAAGATCAAACCACTCTCTTAGGTGACCCAAAGGAAACACTCTTCCTCAAGCACACCTTTCTTGCCAAATTATCCAAAACAAGTGAAACTCTAACTTCAAATATTCTTGGACCAATTTTCAGATTCTAAGCTACAAACTAAGGACTAAAAACTATAATGATAAATACTCAATCAATTCATCCAAGTCTTGGAAAAATACAAGCTAAAGGGTCTATTTATACTTATTACAAATAATAACAAAAATACCCTTAATGAAGGGTGCTCCTTTAGAGTGTAAAAATAGGTCATTAAAAGACAAGAATGCCCTTAATGAACCCCCAAATAGAGGCAGCTTTGGAGTTTATTTCAAAGCTCCTCTTCATGCTTTATCATATACACTCCAATAAGTGAAATCATGAAACAATCACAAGCTTCCAACTTTGTGAACATTGCTTGAAGACCATGTAGATCTTTGACATGATTCCTTGTAAAAGGTCTTGTGCTCTTGGTGCTTCTCATGCTTGTATCATGTGCCACGATAAATCTCAGTCAAGCTATACTTTGTAGAACTCAATCAGTCATGTAACTCAGGAAACATCAGAAATCTCATGATCTCAGTTAACTCTCAGATAATAGTACTACTCCTTCAGTCAATGGATGTCAGTTATTCAGTCCATGTACAGCTAGTTGAATCATGTTCAGTCCCTTCAGATGGGAGTAGAAGTTAGCACTGAGTGAACCCAAGGATGGGAACTTACCTGCCAGTTCAGGGTGTGATTCTTAGCAGTCATCCTTGTATTTCAGAACTACATAACCAGCGTAGGTTGAGACATCTTAACCTTAAGATTAGGGTTGATGAGGTGGCTTAACCTGTCAGTTTAGGGTCCCACCGTTCTCACTTTGAGTACCTGCCAGATAAGGGTCACTCATAACTGTCCTTACCAGTGGCGCGGTATTGACACCTCTCCAGTCGAGGCAGAGATTGGACCCCAACTTTGCCGTAATGGTATACATGGGGCATGTTGGTTAAACAACTATCTCTCATAGTTTCAGTATCAGTCTCAGTAAAAGAACTCAGACAGTTCTTCAGATATCAGTATACCAGGACTATTAAATACAGTCAAATTCAGTTATAGAATGGGACTCAGAGAGTTCTACCAGATTCAGGACTATCAGACACAGTCACTCATATATCAGAACTACAGTTCCAGTCATGTATTAGCGTACAGATTTAGCTACCACATACTCACGATCTCAGTTACTATGTATGTAGGTTTGTACTTTTACGTTCATATCAGTTAGTCAGTTAGAATTATTCATACATGTAAACCCTTTGCATTAGCCTACCTCACTCGTATACTCAGTACTCCAGTTGTACTGACGCATTTCCACTATGGTGCTTTCTTTTCATGTTACACCATAGGTCCAGAGCCACGAGTTTCAGACTAGCAGTAGCTTTCCAGTCACAGTGTTGCAGTGAGTCCTCATCCATTCGAGGAAAATATGATTTGATTTATTCATTTATTACTTCAGTTCAGTTTTATGGAGTTAGTTGAAAACATGTTCCTTCAACTCCTTATTCAAATAGTACTTAGAGGCTTTCAGATTTATTCAAAGTTAGCTATCAGATTTAGTATTCAGTTTTATATTCAATTGTTTTGGGTATCATTACCCCATGGATGTTACTATATCTCTTCAGTTGAACCTTATGGCCTACATGTTTAGGTTTTTCACGTATTATATGTATATTATGCAGTTTACAGGTACATATATCAGTCATGGGTTAGCTTGTAGTCCCTTGGGGTTATGAGCACCATGTAGCATTTCGATTTAGAAAATCGGGGTATTAAAAACTTGGTATCAGAGCCTAAGGTTCAACAGAGTCCTAGGAATTCTAAAAGCCGCATCTAGTAGAGCCTTATGCATGGGTGTGTTGCACCCACATTTATGTACAGGAGGCTATAAGATGTTTTAGGAACAGTTTTCCTTCTTTCAGTAATCATGTCGTGCTAGTGAGCATAATCTCAAGTTAAACTCCCAATGTAATCTGTTTTTCTCTTGTTTCAAAATATGGCCCCAAGAGAAGAAACCATCCAACTCCTCAGCCCGAAGATCCTTTAGGTGAACATGTTTCTCATGCGAAGTTTAGAGCCGCATTCACCACACTTGCTCAGTCTGTGGCTGCCCAAAATGAAAGGCCACCAGCTATTCCGGCCAATCCAGTGGCAAATTCCACAGTAGCTAGGATTTAGGACTTTACCCGAATGAACCATCCATCTTTCCATGGTTCTAAGTCTGATGAAAACCCTCAGGAGTTCATTGACCAAGTTTAAAAGGTCATTAAAATCATGGGTGTTACTTCTATTTAGAGTGCTGAGTTAGCCGCATATCAGTTGCAAGATGTGGGTTACACTTGGTACAAATAGTGGAAGTCTGAGAGGGTAGATGGCATAGGTCCCATTGGGTGGGAGGAATTTGTCACGGCTTTGTTAGAGAGATTATTTTTTTAAGATCTAAGAGAAGCCAAAGTTCTTGAGTTCATCAAACTTAGGCAGGGAAACATGACGGTTAGGGAGTATTTACTCAGCTAGCCAGGTATGCCCCTCATGTGGTTGCAGACAATAGGGCTAAGATGAGCAAGTTCTTATTAGGGTGAACGATAGCGTGGTGAATGAGTGTAGATCTGCGATGCTGAACAGTGATATGACTTAGCTAGACTCATGACCCATGCTCAACAAATAGAGGAGTAGAAGGTTAGGACTAGAGAGAGGCAAAACAAGAGAGCAAAATCAAGAGTTTCAGTTTTGCTCAGCCCAAATCAGAGAAAGGGAACCGTTCGCAGTTTTGTCCCAAGTCAGCAGCTCCAGCTCCTTCCTCCGCTAGTTTCCCAATGCCAAAACTCAAAGACAACAGCATAGATAAAGTGCCAGGCTCTAAATCTCAGGGTAGTGTTAGTAGTGCCCGAACAAATTCCCTTTGTCAGGCTTGTGGTAAGAACCATAAGGGTATTTGTAGAGCCGGTAGTGATGTTTATTTTGGTTGTGGCAAGCCAGGCTACAGGATTAGAGAGTGTTCGCAGTCAGGTCTTTAAGGTCAGCAAATTCGTTCCGCAGCTCAGTCCGATCGCCCAAACCAGCAGGGTGCCACTTTCAGTGCTACTAGTGGGCAACACCCAAATAGACTCTATGCTCTTCAAACCTGACAGGATCAGGAAAATTTTCCTGATGTCGTTACTGGTACGTTACAAATTTTCCATGTTCATATTTATGCTTTGCTAGACCCAGGTGCATCTTTGTCTTTTGTTACTTTATACTTAGCAGGCAATTTTGGAATCAGTCCTAAGATTTTAGCAGAGCCCTTTTCAGTCTCTACCCCAGTGGACAAAACCATCATATCCCAACGGTTACACAGGAACTGCCCAATTATGATATTTCAAAAATCTATGTCAGCAGATTTAGTCGAGTTAAAGATGATGGACTTTGATGTCATTCTCGACATAGATTGGCTTCATTTCTGCTATGGCATAGTCGACTGCAGAAATAGGATAGTTTAGTTTCAGTTCCTAAATGAGCCCACCTTAGAGTGGAAGGGTAGTGTTTTAGCGTTTAGAGGTCAGCTTATTTCCTACCTCCGAGCAAGAAAAATGATTTCTAAGGGGTGTGTGTATCATCTCGTGCATGTTAAAGATTCTAGTTCCTAATCTCCCAGTCTCAAATCAGCCCCAATGGTTAGTGAATATTCAGATGTCTTTTTCAAAGATCTTCCATGCATTCCTGCCAAAAAGGAAATAGACTTTGGTATAGACCTTCTCCTAGATACTTAGCCTATCTCTATCCCGCCATATAGAATGGCACCAGCAGAACTTAAGGAACTGAAAGATCAGTTGAAGAATATCTTAGATAAGGGATTCATCAGGCCCAGTATATCCCCATGGGGTGCGCCAGTCTTATTCGTGCGCAAAAAAGACGGTTCTATCAGGATGTGTATTGATTATCGTCAGCTCTAAAAAGTTATGATCAAGAATAGGTATCCACTTCCCAGAATAGATGATTTGTTCGACCAACTTTAGGGTGCCAGTTATTTCTCTAAGATAGACCTCAGATCAGGCTATCATCAGCTCAGAGTTAGAGAATATGACATCCTGAAGATAGCTTTACGTACTCGGTATGGTCATTTCAAATTTCTACTCATGTCCTTTGGTCAAACCAATGCCCCTGCAATTTTCATGGACTTGATGAACCGTGTGTTCAATCAGTACTTGGATATGTTCATCATAGTCTTTATAGATGATATTCTAGTCTATTCTCGCACTGAGCGTGATCATTCAGACCATCTCAGAATTTTTCTTCAGACCCTAAAAAATCATCAGTTATTCTCCAAGTTCAGTAAGTGCGAGTTTTGGCTAAGATCAGTAGCATTCCATGGCCATATTATTTCCGGTGAGGGCATTAGAGTAGATCCTCAAAAAATTAAAGTGGTAAGAAACTGGCCCAGACTCGTATCTCCAATAGATATTAAGAGTTTCTTAGGTTTGGCTGGCTATTACAGATGATTTATCAAGGGATTTTCTTCTATTGCATCTCCTATGTCCAGATTGACTCAGAAAAAGGTCAAGTTTCAGTGCTCAGATTTATGAGAGAAGAGTTTTCAGGAATTGAAGACGACTCACTACAGCTCCAATTCTAGCACTTCCAGATGGTTCAGATGGGTTCATAGTATATTGTGATGCATCCAAAGTAGGTTTAGGTTGTGTCCTTATGCAGCATGGTAAGGTTATAGCCTACGTCTCCAGATAATTAAAGCCCCATGAGAAAAATTATCCTATTCATGATCTTGAGTTAGCAGCCGTAGTTTTTTCCTTGAAGATTTGGAGGCATTATCTTTTTGGAGTTCATGTAGACGTCTTCACAGATCATAAGATTCTCCAGTATGTCTTTTCTCAAAAAGATCTCAATCTTTGTTAGAGAAGGTAGTTATAGCTCTTAAAGGACTATGACATGAGTATCCTTTATCATTCGGGCAAGGCCAACGTTATGGATGATGCTCTCAGTAGACTCTACATAGGCAGTATTTCTCACGTTAAGGATAGCAAAAAAAAGATAGCTTAGGAAATCCATCAGCTTTCCAGACTAGGCATTTTCTTAGTCGACTCTTCAGAGGGTGGTGTATGTGTTCAAAGTAGTTCAGAGTCATCTCTAGTTTCTGAGGTGAAAGAAAATCAAGATATGGATCCTAGCCTTGTCAAGCTAAAAGAGTCAGTTTAGAATCAGAAAGTTTAGGTTTTCTCGTAAGGGAGAGATGGTGTTCTTCGTTGTCAGGGTCGTTTGTGCATTCCAGGTGTACATGACTTGAGGCAATGAATTCTTGCAGAAGCGCATGGTGCGCGATACTCCATTCATCCAGGGCTACTAAGATGTACCATATTTGTGGGAGATCTAATGGTGGAGTGGATGAAGTTTGATGTTGCAGAGTTTGTGGCTAAGTGCTGTACATGTCAGCAGGTTAAGATAGAGCATCAGAAACCTAGTAGTTCCATGCAGGAGTTCACCATTCCTACTTAGAAGTGGGAAGAAGTAAATATAGACTTCGTGATGGGTTTTCCTAGAACTCGTCATCAGCATAATTTAGTTTGGGTCATTATAGATAGAATGACCAAGTCATCCCATTTTCTTCCAGTTTGTACCTCCTATTCAGCCGAGGATTACGCCAAACTCTACATCAGGGAGTTGGTCAAATTACACGGTGTTCCCTCATCTATCATCTCAGACAGAGGTACCCAGTTCACCTCTCACTTCTGGAAAGCATTCCAAAAGGGTCTCGGTACCCAAGTTTATTTCAGTACAGCATTTCATCCTCAGATAGATGGTCAAGCAAAAAGGACCATTCAGACTCTTGAAGATATGCTAAGGGCATGTGCAATTGATTTCAAGAAAAGTTGGGATGACCACTTGGCCTTGATTGAATTTTCATACAACAATAGCAATCATTCCAGTATTCAGATGGCTTCATTCAAAGCTCTCTATGGTAGTAGATGTAGATCTCTGATCGATTGGTTCGAAGTTAGTGAGGCCTCAGTCATATGTCCTGACTTAGTATTCGACGCCTTACAGAAAGTTCAGTTGATCAGAGAAAGACTCTGGGCTTCTTAGAACCGACATAAGTCTTATGCAGATGTTCGTAGGAAGGATCTTGAGTTCGAGGTCAACGACTATGTCTATCATAAGATCTCTCCCATGAAGGGAGTAAAGAGGTTCGGCAAGAAAGGGAAACTCATATGTCGGTCCCTTCAGGATTCTCAGTCGCTTTGGTAAGGTAGCTTATGAGCTAGAATTGCCTTCAAATCTAGCCTCAGTTCATCCAGTTTTCCATGTCTCTTTGCTTAAGAAGTGCATAGGTGACCCAATAGTTGTAGTCCTTGTTCAAAGCATTGACATTCAGAATAGCCTCTCTTATGAAGAGATTCCAGTCGAAATCTTAGACTATCAGACTCGTCGATTGAGGAACAAAGAAGTCCCTCTAGTTAAGGCTCTTTGACGAAATCAGTATCATGAGGGAGCTACTTAGGAAACAGAAACAGATATGCGTACCAAGTATCCTCACCTCTTCCCCATAAATTCAGATCAAGCTCAAGGTAACAGTTCATCTTAAGCTTATTCAGTTTCATATTCATGTCCCCAGTTTAAACTTGGTATCTATTACCGTTGCATACTCAGTCATGTATTTATGTATCAGTTCAATTATAAGGTCATGCATCAAATATGCATTCTTATCTTGAGAAGCTCAATTTATCAGATTGCTCAGTTACACATCCATGTACCAGTTATCTATGCATCAAATATGCATGACTTCAGTATGTTTAGCATATCAGTCATGATATCATCTTTCAGTCCTTCATGTTCAGTTCATGTTCGTTTTGTCTTATTCTACCCTCTCAGTTAAGTCTCATTCAAGGATGAATGGTCCCAAGAGGGAGATATTATAATACCCCAAAAAATCCAACTCAATATTAGCTCCATGTTTCAAGATCATGCATAGTAAATCATGGTTCCTTGGTAGTTTCATGATTAAGGTTGATGTGAATTAAGGTCTCAAATATGTCCTAGCTATTGTGCAAATAAAAACATTCTTTACCGATTGAATTCTTGAGAAGAATATTGGTATCGTCAACTTCAAACAAGTATATCTCTCATTATACTACAAATTTTTGATCCCATGACCTACTAATGGATAGATAATTTAATAAGCTTTCCATCGATACCAAATTTTCATAAAACGGACACCCGGTGAAAAAGTTATGGCTATTTTAACTTTCTGTTGTAAGACGAATGCCATTTCAGTGCATGGCGCGTCGCGCCGGAGGCCAAAATGGCACTCGTCAATTTCCAGAAAGCCTCCGCGACAACCCTGCTTTTCACCAAGCTTCCAGGTCGCAATAATTGGCATTTTACCAAGCTCCGCGTCGCGCCGGGGCCCTAAATCGGGAGAAATTTTGCATAGTTTTCAGTTTTCATTTTAAACTCCTCAAGGGCAATATGGTAACTTCCCAAAACCCTATATATACTCTTTAAACACGGTATTGAATCCCCAAAGCATCCCTTTACATTAATTTTATCAAAATTCACTCAAGAACAGTCAATAACAAGTCTAGGGTTTCCATTGGGGTTTCAAGCTTCAAGCAAATTCAACCGTAGATTCCACGAATTCTTAATCTAAGGTATGCGTAGTGTTCATCTATGGATCCAATCCGTTCATAGAGCTCAAGAACCATGTTTTTAAATTTTATTTTCTAAAATTTTTGTGGTGATATAAGCATGTACATGTTGATGATTGTTGTTTAAGTTTCAAAATGATATCTAAAGATGTTTTCATGAAATATATGTGGTTGTTAGTTAAAACATGAACTTTAGGTGGTTTGATGTGATGCAAGTATGAAATCCACCTATGCTTTAAAGAATGCATGCAAGGTGTTTGATAAAATGCCTAGGATGCTAGAAACCCATAATTACATGATTCCATGATATCTAAATGACAAGTCCATATTAGCTATACACTTCCATATGAATTTCCATACTATTTATGTATTGCTGTTGTTGTGGAATGAAGCATGTGTGATAATGGAAATATGAATTATATACATGAACTGTATCCATGCTCTCCCTACCATGTTGAGATGTGAATAAATACATGAAGTATACTATCCCCTACTGCTAATATTGTGAATTGTGGACTCTAATCTTGTGATTAAGTCATGTCATGTGTGCCAGTTTCCTTCTATCGAGTCCTGAGGGTATTCGTACCCAAAAAATATAGCGGTGTGCTTAGAGCCATGTCATGTGCCACGATAAATCTTAGTCAAGCTATACTCTATAAAACTCAGTCAGTCATGTGACTCGGGAAACATCAGAAATCTCATGATCTCAGTTAACTCTCAGATAATAGTACTACTCCGTCAGTCAATGAATTCAGTTATTCAGTCCATGTACAGCCAGTTGAATCATGTTCAGTCCCTTCAGATGGGAGTAGAAGTTAGCACCGATTGAACCCAAGAATGGGAAGTCACCTGTCAGTTCAGGGTGTGATTCTTAGCAGTTATCCTTGTGTTCCAGAACTACGTAACCAGCGTAGGTTGAGATATCTTAACCTGTCAGATTAGAATTGATGAGGTGGCTTAACCTGTCAGTTTAGGGTCCCACCATTCTCATTTTGAGTACCTGCCAGATAAGGTTCACTCACAACTGTCCCTACCAGTGGCGCGGTATTGACACCACTTTATTCGGGGCAGAGATTGGAACCCAGCTTAGTCGTAATGGTATACATGGGGCATGTCGGTTAAACAACTACCTCCCATAATTTCAGTATCAGTCTTAGTAAAAAAACTCAGATAGTTCTTCAGATATCAGTATACCAGGACTGTTAGATACAGTCAAATTTAGTTATAGCACGGGACTCAGAGAGTTCTACCAGATTTAGGACTGTCATACACAATCGCTTATGTATCAGAACTACAGTTCCAGTCATATATTAGCATATAGATTTAGCTACCACGTACTCACGATCTTAGTTACTATGTATGTATGTTTGTACTCTTACGTTCATATCAGTCGGTCAGTTAGAATTATTCATGCATGTAAACCCTTTGCATTAGCCTACCTCACTCGTATACTCAGTACTCCAGTTGTACTGGCGCATTTCCGCTATGGTGCTTTCTTTTCATGTTACACCATTGGTCCAGAGCCATGAGTTCCAGACTAGCAGTAGCTTTCCAGTCATAGTGTTGTAGTGAGTCCTCATCCATTCAAGGATAATATGATTTTATTTATTCATTTATTACTTCAGTTTAGTTTTACGGAGTTAGTTGGAGACATAGTCCTTCAACTCCTTATTCAGACAGTACTTAGGGACTTTTAGATTTAGTCAGATTTAGCTATCAGATTCAGTATTCAGTTTTATATTAAGTTGTTTTAGGCATTCATTACCCTATGGATGTTACTATATCTCTTCAGTTAAACCTTATGGCCTACATGTTTAGGTTTTTCATGTATTATATGTATATTATGCAGCATACAGGTACAGCTATTAGTCATGGGTTAGCTTGTGGTCCCTTGGGGTCATGAGCACTATGTAGCATTCCGATTCAGAAAATTGGGGCGTTACAGTTATTCACAAAAGTGATAATATGGCAGCTTGTGATTGGGCATCACTTTTTCAAAAAAAATTAACTTTCAAATTCTTCTAGTTTCGACCAAGTATCTACTAAAGAGAGTGTTTGAACAAAATTTGGTGAAAAATGGAGGATTGGAGCCTTTTTTTGTAAGCTCAAATGGATTTGAAATCAATGGTCCCCCCACTTGTACTTTCAATTGTACTTTGAATATTCCTTTTGTCTCTTCTTCTTTTGGATGACTTGAATATTCTTGGAATATTCTTTTGTACAAACAACTTTTCACTCTCCTTCTTTCTTTTTGTGGATCTAACACCCCTTTTGAATATTCTTCTTCAACAAGCTATGAAGATGGTGAAGAACAATATAAATATTCAAGAGTTGACCAAAGTTTGACCACAAGGCAAATGAACTCTAACTTTAATTTTTCTTTTGGATCTAGGTTCCTTGGGTCAAGGCAAGATCAAATAACACAAAATCAGCCATAAATACGCCACAAAATGATATGCACCACGAGATCCCACCTTAAAAAGCTTCAAACAAGGCACAACAATGGTGGATCTAGCTCAAAAACAACCAAATCTTGTTCCAAATGTAGATATAGACTCCCTAGGTGCTAGGGAATAAGAATCTAGCACTTGAAACCAACAAAACAACACAAAAACATGTAGATCTAAGATTTAAAAATCTGTCCAAACACAAAAATGGGTTTACAATTTTTTTATGAGATTTTCGATTTTATACACTCCTTTTTGTTGAGATTTTCTTACATCCAAGACTTAGGGTTGTAGGAACAACCCTAAACAAGGATTTGATACCAAATGATAGCCTAAAGAAAGGCTAAAACACGAAATTAACACTAGATATGCAAAAATCAGCAAGCACGCAAAGAGAAAACAATACTTAAAAGGAGTGAGGAAGAAAGATTGCATAAATGTAAAGATAGTACAATGACCCTTACTTCCACTAAATGATTAACAAAAGGAGATGTATCAAATCTCCAATCACACCTCACAAATGAAAGTTCAAACCACTCTCTTAGGTAGACACAAAGGGAGTCATCCTCCCCAAGCACCAACCTTTCTTGCCAATTTGTCAACACAAGTGAAATCCATCACTTAGTGTAAACCCTAATTTCAGATTCTCTCTCTGAGAGAGGAAGAAAACTACAACTCAAGAGTATCTCTTAATAATTTCATCAAATTCTAATGAAAAGAGAAGCAAAATAGTCTATTTATACTATTACATGCTAAATGACAAAACTACCCTTAATGGGCTAAGGGAATTGGGCGCCTCTTGAGTGTCCTCGAAAAATATTTTATGGTGTTAGGTTGGTGAGTAGAAAATAGTTTTTAGAAAAATATTTTCTATTGTATGATTGGTGAGTGAAAATATATTTTTTAGAAAATACTACTAACTATTAACTAGTATATCAGTGTCTCTAGCAACTCAACAATTTGTAAGAACTAATTTAAGCATAGCAAATAATATTAAAACCAAATACTAAAATAGTACAATCACTAAATTTGAGAAACTATTAATTAGCAAATATAGGAGACACTTTTCAACATTTTGTCAGGACAATCTCAAGATACTTCAAGTAATAGAAATATAACGAAACGACAAGCTTATTCAACCTTGTGAAATAAGTTACATCGATGACAAAATGAAATATCCAATTAGTAAAAGTAACATAGGTAAGTCTTCCTCTATGCATATGAAAATAACAATACATGCAACGAACATTAAAATAGAGAAAAATTCGGGCTTCACTATTTTTTATTTCAAGCAGTGAAAATTGAAACAAAGCACAATGAAAAATATTTTTTAGTAATGTAAATTTTTGAGAAATATGAATTTTTTGAGTCATGTGAATATGAGTGTTGTTGGGTGGAGAAGAGGGGTGGTGGCGGGGGAATAAGTCACATTTGACATTTTCCAAAAAATAACTTTCCTTGATCCATGAGGAAAGTCATTTTCCCATAAATAGAGGAAAATGAGCTATCTTGAAAAATGTTTTCCCAATATTTTACTACAACCAAACAAGAAAAAATAGGAAAACATTTTCCAGAACACATTTTCCATCATACCAAACACACCCTTAATGTAGGTATCGAATATCAGGTGATAAACAAAATGTGTGAACAAACTTTTAAATTTGAAACATTGTGAGCAAGAACAAAATAATTCTTCATGTGAAAGTGTAAAATTTGAATGATCACTTCATATTATTATAAAGTAAGTTTAAAAAATATAACCTAAAAAATGAATATAACAAATGGACACCAAAACAAATAATTAATAAAAATTATAACTTTTTAGATTTAGACTGTGTAATAGACACAAATAAAACAATACAATTATGGGCAGGATATATGTCAAAATAATTATTACATAATAATATAGATACAACAAATATACCAGAATATATAGAAAGGACATTAATAAGAACAGTAAAATTATGATTTTTAAACTTAGTCGAAGCAAGTAGAAAAGTATTAACATCTGATAATAAAACAGAAGGAACATCAACAACTACTAAAATATCACCAATAGGAATATTGAAAAAATTTGAAGTAGATATAAGAGATGAATTTAGCAGTATAACAACAGAAGAAGAAAAACAAAATAAAGAAAAAGATACGAATAGGAATTTAATTTTAAAATTAGAAATATGTAATATGTGTTATATAGATGAATATACGTGCGCATTTAAAGAATACTACTATAAGGGAACATATAATACAGAAGAAAGTAAAGAAATAAGAAGATTATATTTCAGCAAATTACCTGAACCATTTAGTTCAAAAATAATAAAGAGTTGGGATGAAGCAAAAATAGTAGATACCCTAGGAGCAAGAATAAAATTTTTACAACAATGGTGTAGAAATCTATGTGAAAAATATAGAGAAGAAATAAAAATGGAAAAAACATTAATAAGAAATTTAGCATGTTGCAAAGATAAAATAGCACCTCAATGTGGATGTGAAAAAAGATATTAAAAGAAAAGAAAAAGACATAAAAAATATAAGAAATACAAAAAATCAAAATATAAATATAAGAAACCAAGAAAAAGATATTATGTAAAAAATTATAAACATAAAAGACCATATAGGAAAAAGAAATCTATAAAAGAATGTACTTGTTATAATTGTGGAAAACTAGGACATTTAGCTAGAGATTGTAAAATGCCTAAAAATCCAAAAAGAAAACAAATATCAGAAATAAAAATAAAAAATATAGAATATATGCAAAGAGATTATATAGATTATGAATTATATATGCCCAGATCTACCAAGGAGTCTAATAAACATTAAAGATACGGCAGAAAAAGAAATAATAATAGGAGTAAGAAAAATAAAAATAGAATTTGAAATAACGGAAGAAATGCAAAAATCAGACATAATATTAGGAATAAAATGGTTAGAACAAGTAAAATCATACAATATAGCACATACGCAATTATCTATAACATATAATAAAGAAAGATTATTCATAAAAAGAGCTTTAACATGATATGAAAATATATGTACTTGTAAAAATAATAGTAGAAGGATATTATAATAGGTATTATACACCTATGATAGATACAGAAGCAGAAGCAAACTTATGTAAATACAACTGTTTACTGAAAAGTAAATGGGATAAACTAAAAATATCAATAGTAGTCAAAGAATTTAATAATGAAGGAAGCTTAATTACATATAAAGATAAAAATGTAAAAATACAGATATGAGATAAAATAATAACGATAGAAGAAATCTATAATTATGAACTAACATCAAAAGATATGTTTTTAGGAATGCCATTTTTAGATAACTTATACTCACATATAATAACTAAAACAGATTGGTGCTTTACAACACCATGTAAACAAAAAGTAAGAGCAAAAAGGGTTATTAATAAAAGAAAGAAAATTGATTGCATAAAAGGAAGTGAAAAATTACACAAAAGTTAGAAAATATAAAAAATACAGAAGACACAGTAGAACTAGTTGTATTTTCGATAAATAAAAAAGAAATAACTATATTTTTAATAGATAAGGTAGAAATAATAAAGAAAAGATTAAGATAATTATACAATGAAGATCCATTAAAAGGATGGGAAAAACATAAAACTACTATAAAAATTGAATTAATTGATAAAAATAGTATAATAACTCAAAAACCATTAACATATAATTTTGACGATTTAAAAGAATTAAAATGCATATAGATGAATTATTAGATAAAAAAAATATACAAATAAGCAATAGTAAACATAATATCCCAGCGTTTATAGTAAATAAACATAGTGAACAAAAAAGAAAAAAAAGTAGAATGGTGATTGACTATAGAAATTTAAATGCAAAAATTATGACATACAATTATTGAATACCAAATAAGATATTAAAAAAAAAGACAAATACAAGGATATAACTACTTTAGTAAATTTGATTGTAAATCAAGATTTTACCACTTAAAGTTAGATGAAAATTCTAAGGAATTAACCGCATTTACGATACCACAAGGATTTTATGGATGGAACGTATTTCCATTGGATATAAAAATGTACCAGGTAGATACCAACACTTTATGGATAGTTATTTTAAACAATTACCTAATTGTATAGTAGACATAGATGATATACTACTATATACAAAAACTAAAGAGGAACATTTAAAATTATTAGAACAATTTACATATATAATAGAAAAATCAAGAGTAAGTTTAAGTGAAAAGAAAGCTGAAATTATGAAAAACCAGATAGAGTTTTTGGGAATACAAATAGATAAAAGTGGAGTAAAAATGCAACAACATATAGTACAAAAAATAATAAATTCAAAAGAAGAATTAGATACAAAAAAGAAATGACAATCATTTTTAGGATTAGTAAACCAAGTAAGAGAATATATACCAAAATTAGCAGAAAACCTAAAGCCATTACAGAAAAAATTAAAAAAGGATGTAGAATATAATTACAACGAAGAAGATAAAAAACTAGTTCAAAAAATAAAAATACTTTGTAAAGAGTTACCAAAATTACAATTCTCAGACGAAAATAATTTTTTTTTTATATATAGTAGAAGCAGATGCTAGTGAATATAGTTATGGAGCAGTGCTTAAATATAGATATGAAGAAGAAAAAATAGAACATCATTGTAGATACTACTCAGGTATGTTTAATGGAACAGAAATAAAATGGGAAATAAATAGAAAAGAATTGTGTTCATTATATAAATGTTTATTAGTATTTGAGCCATATATTGTATATAACAAGTTTATTGTACGAACAGATAATACACAGGTACGCTAGCGGTTAACAAAGAAAATAAAAAATCCAGTTACAACGAAAGAGATTCGGAGACTAGTATTAAATATATTAAATTTTACATTTACAATTGAAGTAATTAATACTAACAAAAATGTTATTGTAGATTACATATCATGATAAAGCTACACAGACTAATATAATAGAAGATGATGCTTTAGAAAAAATACTCAAAACCCTAACTACGCTTTCAATGGAAATAGACAGTATGGGTAATGAAATAGAAAAGCTAAAGACTAATGAAGTTAAACTAAAGTCTAAAGCGATGAATCAGCTAACTCAGCAGTGTGCAGAGCTATGTCGATTGGAAAACATCAAAATTTCAGAGCTAAAAGGAGACGTTGGGAAACTCCATAAAACCCATAACGTCTATCAATCTACAATTGCAGGTACAAGCAAAGGAGTTAGTGGACAAAGATATCAGAACATGAACATAAATAAGATATTTGAGAGACCATTTATACCAAAAACACAAAAAGACCCCTTGTACATACCCCCACAAATTACCACATATCGAGAAAGTTTGAACTAAGATAAAAAAGCCTATATAACCACATAATCCGAGCATACATAGAAAATATCCACAAAATACAGACTTATTTAAACCTTAAACCCAGAGCCATAGATATCCAAGAACCAAACACAAACTATATAACCCAAAAATTAAAAGGTTACAACAAGTTAATCGCACTATCGAAAACTAACCCAAGCTTAGTTAAAACTTGTTTCATTTATGGATTATTAAATACCGTATATACCCATGAAGGAAATGAACTAACAAATATACCAGAATTATATAGAGCATTCACCACTTATAAAAGAATAACCAAAGGGAATCTATTTTTTATAAAGTTTTATACTGCACCAGCAGAGATATTATATGACGAGATCAAACTAGTTATACAAATTGTAAAAATAGGATTAACCAAAGATATGATAATACCGAAAGATATTGTTCAGCAGCCAGAGATACCTAAAATCGAGATACTTAATTTTTATACAAATAAACGACTTATTGGAATATCTACAATTGTTCAAGAATTAGCAAATAATTATATTAATGAAAACCCTATATGGAGTTATCATTCAAGAGACCATCAAATGATTTATTCAAATTCAAGAGAACTACGACAAATAGATATGGAAGATGCTAGACAATGGATTTTGACATTACTCTACCCAGAGAAACAACCAACTGCAAGAGCAATTAAGAAGGGATTTATTTCAGAAGAATTATTAACAAGATATTGCAAGATAATTAGACACAAATATCCAGACCATCAATGTTCGAGATGTAATGGAGAAAATAATATTATCCCAAAAGTTCAACTAGAATAAAAGGAGATAAGAACACCAGCTGAAAGATAGAAAGAAGATAAGAAGCAATGGAGTAATGAAGGAATAAAGAAAAAAGACAAGATAATAAAAGATAGAAAGTGACATGTATAGTCTTAAAATTTTGTTACGTAAATTATTTTTGACTTTTTGGCCAAATTGCCATTATTAGTTTTTTGTTTTTTAGTCTTAAGATTTTCTCTTTTTTAAAGTTACTTTGGATAGGACCTAGTTTTTTGTCTTTTTATACTTTAAAGTTTAGTCTAGTTTAGTCTAGTCCCTTTCTACTTTTAAAAAGAAAGACTTTTTGTAAAAAGTAAGAATAGTATAGTTTACATGTAAAACGTATAAAGTAGGAATAGTTTTTTTACTCTTATAAATATGTAAGCCATTCGGCAAGATAAAGGCAAGACTTTCATATGTTGAAAGCAAGCCTTCCCTCTTGTACACAAAACACTTTTTGAATATTTAATAAAAAATAGATATATTTTTAAGAAAAAGCTATGGATGAATAAAGCCCAGAATTATCAAACCTACCAGAACAGGTATATTTATTTATGATTATGAATAGCTAAATTCATAAATTCCTGACAATCATGATATGATAAAATAAGTTCATGTTAGTTACTTTATAGTAGAATTATTCGAAGAATAGCATGTTAAAAAGTTCATTAGCAAAGTGAAAAAGAAGAAAAATCCCTAAGAACTATTCCATCCTAAAGGTGAAACCAGTAAGGCAAGAAAGCTGTGATAAGGGAGTAGCCAGAGTAGAGGCGCTGTTTAAGGGAAAGGTATCTAGATTACCATGCTAATAGTGACCCAAAAACATGTTATTTAAGAATAATCTAGTATAAAGTAATCTAAAATGATCATATTTAGTTATGTATATGATTGAAGGAAATATTTTTAAAAAAGCATCATATGAAAAATGAATACTTATTTATCTGACGAAATGGTAGATAAATTTAAAATACTTGTTTTGTATGTACTTAAGGATATAGAAAATATAGATATAAGAAAAATCATACGGGAAAAAATATTTGATAAATATTTTATGAATAGAATAAATTATATACCACACCTACCTACCTACTCTTACAAATATCTACATGCCAAACCTACACATCAACCATTAATCTAGAAAATATATAAGAACTAAAGATACAAAATATATGGAATTCCTTAATGAAAATATACAGGAATTATTAAGATTAAAAAAAACAACCAGTAAATATTATGATAAAGCATTTAATAAATTATAAATTACTAAAATCTAACTCCAAGTTATCCAAGTTATTCGTAGAAACCTAAGCATCATATGGACAATATGACAAGCTATATATCTGATGAAATTAAGATAATTGTTTTATATATCATAAAAGACTTAGAAATAGAATACATAAAGAAAATAATATGGGAAAAAATATTTTATGAAGAATCATTAAGTCTAGAATGGTTAGAAGATATCCATGATCTTAGTTTATATTATTCAGATAGTTATTACTCAGATAATAATAGTTATTATTCAGATGGATATTATACAGATTAAAAATGTTAGAATATATTAAAAGAGTTAGAGAAAAACAAAGTTGGCTATACGAAGAAATTAATTATAGAAACCAAGTTAGAAAAGGAAGGAAATAATTAAAAGAAAGATTAATTTGGATAGATAAAACCATGAAACAACTAGAATTAAAAGACAGTTTAGAATATGATTTAGATATAGAACTATTCATAGAAGAAAAAGACAGGACAATTAACAAAATAGATAACCTAGAATTTAATATTAGATATAGTATAATTAGAATAAATTATTACAAAGAAATTTGCAATATTACAACTACTTTAGGATAAAATGATAAACTATGAATATTTAAAATACTGGAGACAAGATATAGAAGAAATAAGATTAACAGAAATACTTATGAAAGAGAATTTAATTGAATATTTTAGAACAAAAGATATAGAATATTTAGAATACCTTCAAAATAATATACAAGAATTACAAAGACTAAGAGAAAAAACTAAAGAATATTATAGTAAAATATTTAATCAAATACCATTTAATCACCCCCCAACATATGATTATCAATAAAAATAAAATAAATAAATAAAAACTAAAAATGTTTAGAAAAGTTATGAAACATCCAGGCACAAATAAAAATAGATCCATTAGAGTTATAATAGATCTATTTAAGTTACCCAAGTTATCTATACCCCCTACAATTGGTATCAGAGTTATGTTGTTTAAAGTTACAGAAGTAGTATATATTTGGAAACTATATTCACTAGCATTTGCTTCTACTATATATATAAATTTTTTACTTTCATCTGGGAATTGTAATTTTGGTAACTCTTTACAAAGTATTTTTATTTTCTGAACTTGTTTTTTATCTTCTTCGTTGTAATTATATTCTACATCCTTTTTTAATTTTTTTCTGTACGATTAAGCAATGAACTATTTTGAAGGGAAAATTTCAGAAGTGGCAACTATGTAGCCTTAATTATAACTTCTATAGAAACTATTTCATAATTACGAAAAACAGCAAATTTTATTTTCTGTTTAAGTAAAATGTTGATATATAAATACATATACAAATTGAATAATAGTTCCTATTTTAACTCTAATCAGTTAGAGTTAAATAAGGGAAACAACCGTCTTTAATTCATGCTACATTTAATTATAATGATTTCTTTTCCTAATATGACTCTTCTATCTCTCTTCTTTTTTTTATCCTTTTCCTTTTTTTTTCTAATTTTTTTTTCTTATTTTTCTTTTTTCTTTTTCTATTATCATTTTAATTTCTTATTTTGATTTCTTTTTCTTTTTACTTTGTCTTAAATCTTTTATTTCTCTTCTTTTTTATCCTTTTTCATTTTTTTCTTTTTCCATTTTCTTATTTTCTTCCTTTCTCATATTTTTATTTTTCTTTTCTTATTTTTGTTTATTTCTTCTTTTTTTCTATTTTTATTTTTTCATTTCTCTTTTTTTTTGGTTTTTACTTTTTTTCTTTGAATTTTTCTTTTTTCTTTTTTTCTTTTTCTATTTTCATTTTTTTACCCTTCTATCTCTTGCTTTTATTTTTAGAAGATACATATCTATATCACATATACATATTCAAAAAATATACAAACTACATAGACATACAAATTTGCGTATGTATTTATAGTACAAAACATACATACATATCTGTATGTGTATTTATAGAAATACATATTTGACTCATGTGTATGTATAAACATATAGGACATAAAATTTCTATAACAAAAAGTGACATAATACATTTGCCTAATTGCGCTTGAACTACATATTTCTTCTTCATGATGTAGACATCAAAAATATTATTATGATGAAAATTATGCATCATCCATAAATACATATGCATTAATCATAAATATATATGAGTTATTCATAAATAGATATGCATAACTGGAAAAATACATATGCATTAGTCATAAATACATATGCATATTGAAAAAATACATATGTATTATTCATAAATACATATCCATCTATAAAAACCTAAGCAGAACTAAAAATATATTTTCAAATCAATAAATATAGCATGCAACCCCATAAAAACGTATGAATAACTAGAAAATACATATGTATTATTCAGAAATACATATGCATTAGTCATAAATACATATACAATCTAGTAAAATACATATGTATTATTCATAAATATATATGCATAACTGAAAAAATACATATGCATTACTCATAAATACATATGCACAACTGGAAAAATATATATTCTTTCTTTTCATTTGACTTCCTTTTTTCACATATTTTTGCACTTTTTGGGATTTTGGAGATGGAGGTTTTCTCAATGTTTTTTGTTTCATGATTTTTTTAATATTTTTCGGCTTGTCACAATGCTTCGATCTCACCTTTTCTATGCCAACTTTTCTGTTCAACTGAATAAGAGTAGAAATCAACTTAACACAAAACCCCTCAATCTTTCAACAAAAAAAAATCATAAAAGCCCATCAAATAACAATAGGAAAAGTTACAGTAAACCTCCATCAAATAACGTATCCCTCAATTATAGCAGGCGTCCACAATCTTTCAACAAAAAAATCACAAACCCCCTCCCCCCTCCCCCCCAAAAAATGAAGAAGACAGATGAAGAAAAAAATTCAAAAAAAATCAAAAAATATAAATTATATGAAAAGATAACATGCAAATAAGGTAAATATCAACTTACCTTATTTGATGGATCATAATTTTAAAAAAAGAGAAAGGAATTGAAAAAAGTGGAGTAAAATATTGGAGGGAATTGAATAAAGTGGAGTGAAAATAGGAAAGGGTAAAAAAGTGGCTGAAACCCACGCGCTTTTCAATATAATGGTTAAAATATTGTTACTTTTGCTATAACTTATAATTTTGAGAAAGTGTTGTTATTTATTATAATTAACGTCTTAAGTATTTTCTATAATTTTTTCTTGTAGTTCATCTTGACCCGTCCAAATTCAATTCAGGTGACCCATTTGCCACCACTACAAGTTAAAATCACCAATTCAAATTGTGAGACTTGTAAAAGGAAGAAAAACAAATATATTAAACGAAGAAAGGATTTAGTATGGATAGGAATGGAATTCCCAGTTGTGTTTTGTGGAAGTGATCTAACAGAGACATGTACTCTTCGGTTTGTCAAATATGAATGTGATATAACTTTGAAGTAAACAATGTTAGTAATTTATTGTGATTACATGAAAAAAAACACAGAGAAAAACAAATACATGCCCTTATTCTTAAAGTTTGGTGCATGAACCAAGCATTTTCCACAGAATACATTTCAAATATTCGACAGATGTTCTTCATTCGACTATTACCTTAGTTTCCAACAAGCTACTTCATATGTTCTAGGATGTTTCATTTCTTTCCATCCCATGGGCTGCAGAAAATCTTCAAAGGCCACGTTCGTTAATTCTCAACTTCTTTTTAAGTGAGAACGAAAGATTCATCCATAGTTGCCTACTTGGGAGGTTAATTGCTTTGCCCCCCTCTCTCTCTTTAATTCTTTTCGGTGATGTAATCGTTGTCCTAATTTGAACTTTATGGATTCGAGTTGTTTACTATATTTTTATTTGATTTAATTCTTTCTTTCCGTAAGTCTGGCCCTGCCGATAAAATCTTGAGGACAAGTTTCCCAAATCAAGTTAGACCATATTTATTTTAACTAACTAGAAGTCTTAATTTAAATATCTCAGACCTCCCAGTAAATTAAGTTCATTATTTATTTTTAGTTTTTTTGATAATCGTAGTATACGGTGTTTGGATCAACTATTAGCTAACTCTGTTCTCCAAAATAGAACAGATAGGAAAGAATCACCTTGTCTTTTTGTTTCTATTGAAAATTGAACTTGAAATTTCATGGTGCTCAATCCACTTTATTTGTTTAAACTAATTTGAATTCTTGATTAACATAGTTCAGACCTCTCAGTTAATTAACTACGTTTATATTATTTTTTTCCCAATCATGCTTGTGTTTTTGAACTTATTTAGTTTGGTTTATTCAGACCTTCCAACGCTATCTACTCAATGATCCTGCAAAGATAACCTTTTACTAACAGTATAATTTGTATACCAGCTCCCACCGTACAATAGTTACCGCGAGCCACCGTTAATACAAAATGAAACTAATATATATATATATATATATATTTTGGGGGGAGGGGGGGAGTTTTCACTGAAAATAATTTTTTGAAAAATATATTATTGAAAAATAATTTTATTTTCTATTTTTGATGTTTGATAAATAAATAAAAATGTATAAGTAAAATATATTAGATTAACATATTTATTCTTCACTGAGCAAACGATGGGAATCACTAGTGTATAATGTTAATAGATAAAATTTATTTTTTATTGGAAAGTTCTTTTTCATTCTAGGAAGTTTTTAAAAGATAATTTTATAAATTTCAATCAATCAAATGTGAAAAGATTAAAAAATTCTAGTGAAACACGCATAACCTTGATTAAGAGTCAAATTTTAAGAAGTTTTTAAAAAATAATTTTTTAAATTTCATCAATCAAATTTGAAAAAATTTGAAAATTCAAGCCAAACATGCACAACCTTGACAATAGTCAAAATTATCACTATAGAGAACATTCTATGAACTTTCTGTCAAAATATTACACCATGTCTTTTAAATAAATATTATATGGTGCTTCAGCTAAGAGGGGCTAAAATTTAGAATAAGCAGCACAAAGCACACACAAACACATGGCTTCTTGTGACAAGTACAACATTGCCAGCTTAACCAGCTCACAAGTAAAACTTGGAAATAATTTGGACTTTAATTTCTTATCGGTCATAAAATTGCTCTTCAAAAAGAATTTCAGTTTCTTTAATTGTCCCAGTTGTATGATATAAATAGATGGCAGTAATCAAGAAAAAAGAAAATTGAATGCTAATTTCGGGGACAAACAGATAGGGAAGATAGATTTTTTTTCCACATATAGATTAAGTTTATGGAAAAAATCATCTAATAAAAAAATAGATACAAATCAAAACAATCACATTTCAACTTAGCTTCTAATATTTTATGTCTCACTATCTATCCTTTTAATTTCTTAAAATTTAGTTTAGTGTTGTTGCTTTTTGGCTTCTAATCTTTTTGTTCTTCTACTTTGTGTTTCTGTCGTGGTGTTGTTGTCACCTTTTTTCCATGTTTCCATAGTAGATTTTGTATCATCATGCCTTTAATTTAATATTATTTTATCTTATTATATGTTTAGAATTCATACGACATGGGGTGTAGGGAGATTAATGATTTGGGTATTGGGTGTGCTCTATGGTCCTGGTTGGACTTGAGATACCCCGCACGACTAGGCCCTGGTTCGGGTCATGTCAATTAATGACCTCCATACTAAAATCAAATTTATTCAAAACAGAGACAATAAAAGACCAATTCATTCGATCATAAGGTTTAGTCATTTCTTATTTGACAACCGTATTACCCCTTTTGTTCTTAGACTTAATACTCTGGACAATTTCTTGTGTCGGCAAAATGTTCTCGATAATAAGTCTGCCTTTTAAGAAGCCATTTAGATTTTCAAAAATCATGCTAAGAAGTAATAGATTAAGTCTCTTAGTATGATCTTAGTAATGTTTTTTTTTGGTTTAATTTGGTATTTTATTAATAATCATCAAACAATAATGAACCAACCCATTATACAAATAAATATTCTTAGCCTATTTATTTGACCCGACGCAACCTGGATCCAATTACAAAAAATATAATCAGTAGGGTTTCTAAAATAGACAAGTTTCCTAATCCCTATCTCATTCACGCCTCCTTTCAACATGTTTCTTTCCTTCTTCAATTATAGATTCCTTCGATTGTTGCTCTAGATAATCAATCTGGTACCACCTTCTTGTCGATGATTCTCCTGCTGATTCAGCTTCCAAAAGTAAGTATTTCCTTCTTTACTTTGTTGTTGGAGCTTCCTGTTGCTTGAATATTGATGCTGCCTTTATTACAGCTGATTTCTACGATATATGGAACTTTGAAAGGCTTTTTGATTAGCTCTGAGGGATCTAGTCGACTGTGTTAAGTTGCTACCTCTAGGTATGATATTTTTTTATTACCTTTGTGAATTCCTTCTTATATCGATGCTTACCTTAGTGTTTCCTGCTTATGATGCTCAGATCTAGAAGGGATGAAGTAAGGGATGCTTGGACCTATGAAGATTTTGGTAGCGGCATAACACCCAGGTTTAAGAAGCTCAAATCGACCCATAGATCCTCCAATGAAGCTGAGAATATATTTTGTTGGCTGAAGTAGACTAGGCTAGCTATAGCATGCTTTGATTTTGCTGTTTTTATATCTTTACATATGTAGCATGTACACTAAGTATACTACACCCCCCTGTGCCCTCTATCCCTTTAGTGGTGTGATTCTCAAGTCAGGGCACTGCCATTTATCACTATTAAGGATAGCTTTTCCTCTCTTGTGAAGTTGCTGAAAATTGGTAATAGTGACTGCTCCTGAATCTATGGCTAGATTAGCAAGATGATTAGCTAGCTGAGTCCCTTCTCTGTAGATGTATTGATATTTGACTTGCTTATCTTGCATTTGTTGTTCTATCTCCTTGACTATACTTGCAATGTTCCATGGACACTTCCAACTTTTTGTTAATATCTTCTGTATAACAAGAGAGTCCATCTGAATGATTACCTTATCAAAGTGTGCTTGATTTCAATGCTTAGCTGCACGTAGAATAGCATTTGCCTCTGCCTGCATACTGTCTGCATATTGCTATGGTTCTTCTTTAGCATATAGAATATCTCCATTCCCACCCCTCAGACAAAAAGCATATGAACTGCCACCCTCTTTACCTATGAATGCACCATCCATATTATATTTCACCCATCTATTTTTTGGCATCTCCCACATCACTCTAGTCACCTTGATCTTGCTTTTAGTCTTAGCGAAATCCTGTAAAATTTGAGGC